>NC_133657.1:103988731-104302850 GCF_009905375.1 Apium graveolens | reverse complement strand
AAGTTCAAGTCTAGTTGAAAAAGAAAAAGGGATTGAAGTCAGGGGTGAAGACAAGACTAAAAACCTAGATGAGGTTTTAGGGAGTATATTTGGTGAGAGTGTGGAAGAAAGAGAGGAATGGCAGAAGGGAAACAGAAGAAAGGCCAAGGCACATAGAAGGAGTGGAGATAACACTGAAGTAACCAAATCTATATCTAAACCACTACCTTCCATACCTGAACCCCTTGTTGCTGATCCCACAATAAACATCCATGGTGAACCAATCATTCCAAAAGAGGAACCTATTGATTGGGACACTATCAAATTGCCTACCTTTCTAACCACTCTTCCACTACCAAAGAAACAGAAAAGAAAACCAAAATCTACACCTCCCATAACCTCTAAGAAATTCACTCAAAAACAAAAACCTAAGCCTAAGTCACCCATTTCTAAAGATGATTATGTTCACATCTGTGACATAAAAGAAATTTCAGACATTGAACTCTATCTGGATGAGCTGGAGGATGTAAGGGGAATAGCTGCCTACAGACAGTTACCAGAGAGATTAGTGTTCAGATATAAAGGAGCTGGGGAAAGAACATGGCCTCTCCACAGGATTCTGGATGAAGGCTACTCTACCTTGATTAGAGTCTATTCAGCTATACAAAAGGATTCTGGCTTTACCAGAACTGCCAAGACTGAAATTCTCAACAAGATAGCCAATATAAGGAAAACTTGGAGGGAGCCCAATGCTTTACCCAGGACTTTACTCATTCAAGAAAGGGAAATGAAAATTCTCAAATCACCTCATTGGTTGATGGAATTTAGAGATGATAAAGGAGTCAGAAGATTTTTCAGACTTGAAGACCAACTTAAGATTGCCAGCAATGAAACTCTCAAAGAAATGCAATCTAAGTTGGATGTCAGTGTTGAAGATGAAGCTGAATTCTTCAGACAACTCCAACTCCAAATTGAGGAAAATGACAAAAGGCTAGGAAAGAAAACCAGGGAACAAAGAAGAAAAAGATGATTTGCTCAGACTAAAGGAGTGTCCTTGGAAACACTGTAAATCTTCAATTATCTCCTAGTACATACACTTTTGCAGCATTTTTAAATTTCTACTTAGTTTCAATTCATATATCTGTTAAGTGTTTTGTTATCATCAAGTTAACCCTGAATTTATGCCTACAATTCTTATAGACATAAATAGGGGAGATTGTTAGGAATGTATGTGCATTAGTTTGATGATATGTTTAACAAAATACTTAAGTAGAAATTTAGTGTCTGTAGCCTCAACGGATAAGACCACTTTGGCTATCCGTTGATGGTGTAGCTTTACTTAGAAATAAGTCTAGTGTTGTAGCATATTTCAGTCTCTGTATTTAAAATGTAATTCTTGGAAGTTGAGAGAAACTATGAGTCATGTTGACTACTAGATGATATGCAGATAGGAAGGCCAATTGTAAATACTTCATGCCTTGTAATTTTGTATAAGTGAAGTGGTATCAACGGATGACTTAAAGACCTTCAACGGATGAGAAGCTAAGCTTCAACGGATGTCTCTAAAGCTTCAACGGATAAAGTCATCAACGGATAACATCCTTCAACGGATGAGTGCATCAACGGATGAAAGCTTCAACGGATAACATCCTTCAACGGATGAGTGCATCAACGGATGAAAGCTTCAACGGATGTTCTGATGATTAGCCGTTGATAAGGGGTAGTTGTACCTACAAACAGAGGCACATGGGTTGATAGAGACAACTGAGATGTGGTAGCCGAATTTCAGGAACAACAGAAAAAGCAGCCGTTCTTCTCTAGTACAAAGATGCAATAGTCAACAAAGTACTGGAGTGAACAGGAAAAGAAGCAAGTGAAGATCTTATTTTATTACTGTATTTTATATTGTTCTTCACTTGTACACTTGGTAATATATAAACCAAGTAGAAGCTAGTAATTAGATGTGAGATTTTCCAGAGCTGTTTAGAAAAATATTGAGAGAAAATTCATCTAGTTTGTACTAGGATGCAGCTGTGATCAACATTGTTTAATCACAGATTTTCTAAAATACCATCTCTGGTGGAACAACAAATCCACCAGAAAAGTTTTTAAGGTCTGTTGTGTTCTTTACATTTGTGCTTGAATATATATCTGTCTGTATTAGCTTAAAGCAATTCACACACTTGTTCTTCTTGAACACACAACTTTCATAAACTGCTCAAAACTTGAAAAAGTTTTGAGATTTACATTCAACCCCCCTTCTGTAAATCTCATTGTTAGTCCACTAGGAATAACAATTTCATCCTTCTTCCTCAGCAACATCTCTGGTGCAGCCCAAGGAACTATATCTGGTATGCTCTTTTCCCTTTCCAATAAGTTTTACAATCATCAAACTACTTACTTCATTCCACTGGCCTCCAGAGAGACTCCAGGGCATTTATTTATTACTCAAACTTCCTCCAGATTAAGTATTTTTTGTTTCGCATCTTTACTCATGGTAGATCTACCTTATATCCTTAGCTTATTACTCCTTTCCTCGCATAATTGGAAAAACTTCTTATATTGCTTCTACATCCAGAAACTTACCTTACTACTGGCTTCTGTACACTTTACACCTCGCTTCTTCCGAAACCACTCCTTGTCATACTACAGGACAACCAACCCGACCTAAAATCACATCGAACTCTTCTAGCTCGAAGGGTGTCAGATCAGCTGTAACTACATCCAAATTCTAGACGCTTGATCTCTTGGTCCTTTTGAAAGTTCTGGCTGGATGTTGGCCCTTGGAATTAGTATCTTGAGTAACTGTTCTAAAACTCCTTGCAATATCCCCAATTTTTCCATAATTGTAACACGTAACTCCTGGATTTTCTGGGTTGCATTCCAATGCATAATGACCCTTATGACTATATTTGAAACATTGCACATTCTTTTTGCATGAACCACTATGTCTCTTGTCACAGGAGTTGCAATCCACTGCTGACTTGACTGACTGAGCTGGAGTAGAAGTAACCGAGATAGTATCAAACTTAGTCTGGAAGAAACTCTGTCCTGTGAATCTTTTACTTCTGTTTCGGCCAAACCGATTCTAAAATTCTTGACTAGATTCTTCTTGATCTGCCTTGTCCATAGCACCACCAGACTTCCTTTTCTTATCATTCTCTTCCTTAACAACCAACTTATGGTCATCTTCTATTACCAGGGCGGCCTGAACCATAGAGGAGTATGTCTTCAGTTGCAATGCCACCACTCCTCTGCGAATTTCAGGCGTCAACCCTTGTTGAAATCTCCTTGTTTTTTGAATCTCCGTACTTACATACTCAGGAACTAATCGGGCCAATTCTGTAAACTTGGCCTCATACTCCAACACACTTCTTTCACCTTGCTTCAATTCTAGAAACTCCATCTCCCTTTGACTCCGCATACCAGGGAAATACTTTTCCAAAAACAACTCAGTAAATCTCGCCCATGGAACAGGGCCTTCTCCTTCCAACGACCGAGTGGATTCCCAACAATAATTTGCTTCATTCTTAAGAAAGTAGTTCACATAATCGGTCTTAAGATCATCACTTACTTGCGTGAGAGTAAATGCCTTTTCTATTTCCTTCAGCCAATTTCTGGAAACAACAGGATCCACTTCGCCCGTGGACTCTGGGGGCTTAATAGACTGAAAGGATTTAAAACTAGTAGTTTGGTTTGGCTCTCTTTGCCGATGTTGTTACCGCTGAACCTGTTGGATTAGCTACTGCTATTGTTTTTGCTGCTGGCGCAACAAATCCAGAATTTCATTTATAACTAGACCCACAACAAAACTACTACTATTCTCTTTAGAGCGGGAACCTTCTTGGTTGGCATTTTCCTGAACTATAGAGATGAGTTTATTTAAATATAACAAAAATGTTTGACGGAAAATATCACCGTTTAAACGGTGCACCTGTACCGGGAAAATGGTGCCCAATCAAATACCCATGTCTTTAATATCAGGGCCCATTTATAAAAGAGATCTAGATTAATAGCACTAACAACAATAGTAACCATAACAGTAGCAGAATCAACAACAGCGCAAAAAACCAGAATATATAGATACTAAATATGGTAGCATGCCATCTCAATATCACCACAACTAATCAATCTCCCAACACCATACAAATACCGCATTAACAAATTCAATATACCGCAAAACTAGATAGACTATACTAGTCACCAACCAAAAAGGGTAACTAGTAGGTCAAGTCAACTTAGGAAATCATGGATTTGGCTGACAGACTAATCCGAGTTCAACTAACCATTCCTCTCGGTGGCGTCCCACCAGACACTTTTGTCACACAGAAAAATAGTCAAACCATATGCATTATTTTCCCCAATCACCCGATAAAATCACCGAGGAAAGAAATAATGTGCAGATAGAACATTCACAACAAGAAGGGGGAAAAATCTGATTTATAATGAAATTAACGAGACCTTAAGTTGCTTAATACAAGCTTTGAATTTGTTACGGAAAACAAGCAACTTATAAAAAAGTAAACAATTACCTTGGAAACACAATGCATTTCAAAAAAACGTGAAAGGTTCAAGAATATACAACAGTACCGATCCCCAATACTTCACAAAATCTTGGCTGTAATAGCAGCCACCGACTATCATCATACTATCCGAACTCACCGAGGTTACACACTTGGTCCAATAACATTCCTTGACATCGAAGATGCGATATTTAGGAATAACGTTGGCGTCTCTTCAGCTGACACATCAAATGTAACACCCCAAAATCCGGGGTCGGGGATCCGGGTTGTCACGAGTTCCATTTCCCTTAATAACACTTAATCTTAATAAACAACCAACTACTGCGTACTGTGACCCCACAATATACACACACACACACCACAAGTTATAGTCTCAGAGATGAATACCAAAAATAACACAAGTCATTTTATTCCACAATTATAAGTCATTACACCTCAAAAGGGTTTTTGAATAAATTTACATATTTTTTGCCATTATTAAAATTCATAATATACATAAGTCTGGTACATCAACAGTTGAAAGTCTAGCCTATTGGTAGTTCCCACCTCGGCTACAGCGGCATCAATGCCTACAGGAAACTGCGGAACATTTCCTATCCGCTTGTGAATTGGGAGCTTGGTCCTGTTCATCTTGTCTATCTGTTGTTGTGTGCTGAAAGAAGAAAGCAAGTATAAGAAACAAGCCCACCGAAATAATATGTATAATAATTAAAAATATATGAGCATCTTCATAGTACTCATGAAAGTCTTGGTCAAACAGAAATGAACCAAGTTTGATATCTTAATGCGATGAAGTCGCAAAATATTCAGTATATATATACATATATACTTTTCTAAATCTTTGAAATCCTCTGACATGTATAATATACACAGAGTTCCAATTTATAACTGTATGAAAATATCGTTGCAAGGTGATCTCATATATCTAACCTTGTCTCAACATTTTTCTGAAAATCTTTGTCATGCATAAGATAATCATCAACTAGATATAAGTTGAAAAGATGAAGTTACGAGATAATCCAGTATACTTATATCTTTTTCAAATACTACTTGAACTACCACCGTTCAAGGTATAAATAGTTCATCCCACAGATAAAGTTGCAAGACAAAACTTGTATAAAATCAACTCTCAAATATCATCAAAATGAAATGAAGTTACGAGATACTTCATTTGATGAAAACATCATTTTGAAAACTCGACCCTGCCAACACTCGATAATCGCCCAACCGTAGCCTTTCTATAGAAGTGCTCTGTGTAGTGTTGCAGAAATATCCAACTGGATGATGAACTCATTACGGGAGTTTGCCGTGCCAGGAAGACCACTCATGATGATCAGTCGCAGTAGTGCAACCCCACCATACTCTACATGTAGAGGACAACAGTCGGATTTATTTGTCTACCAAACATTGGACTCCTAAGGAATGGATCGTCTTAGCGGAACTTTCGGGCCATTTGGTCCAATATAATAAGGCCGGACCGGCGCCACTCGACCACTTACGCCACTCCTAGTTCAGATGAAATCCATGACTCTGAAACGTAAAGCTCGTCCCCCCTTCCCAAGTGGAATCTTGTTGATACGGCTCCATCAAGAAGTCGTATCTAGTTGGAAAGGAAAACTCACCGATATTTCCCAGGCGATGCCTGTTAATGGATTAACTTATTCCAATAATTTTACTTCCCGAGTGTTGGGTAAGTAATCAAAAACCCTTTTATCAGAATAGCAACCTTGTTGCGAATATAAAAACACATCACGGAGCCGGATCCCTCATATTTTTAAGCGAGTATTTAAATCCCCTTCGAAAGGATGATCTTAAATTCGAAAACGAGTTTTGGGATCCGCTCTAACTTTTCAAAAATAGTTTTGATAAAGTTTGAAAATAATCTCTGGAAATATTTAAAGTAAGAATGATTTGATCGTATCAATCGTTTTTCGAATACTTGGCAAATATCGAAACATTATTATTTAATAAAATAAAGAATATTATTTTATAAAATAAGTGGAGTCATAAGTCCTCGAATGAATATTCAAAATAATATTCATTAAATAAATAAGCGGAGTCATAAGTCCTGGAATGAATATTCAAAATAATATTCATTTATAATATAAAACTATCGAATAAACATTATTCGTTTAGTAGTTTTGAAAACTATATATATAATATACTCGGGAACATCGCCTCCCGGTTTAGGAAAATGTTCAACTCTGGGTCCCCTATACTAAGGGTATAAGCAAGTACTGCTTATCTCTAGCATAGGTATTATGCAGTTTATAATCAATTGAATCAACAATGAGATATCAAGATTATGAAACCGGCATGCATATATATATATCATATCAACATGCTCCAATATATCGCAAGACTTGCTAATAACAACCATGCACTTATCACAAGATAATGTACAAACAATTATATATATCACAACAACAGTATAACGGTTAGAAAACTTGCCTAAGTGTTCCGGGATAGACTTAAACTTAGAGTGGGTCCGGTAACCTATGAACAACAACATAATCCGGAATTAGACCACGGTCGCTTAAGAAACTAGTCAAAACTCACTCATACCCTAACGGTCGCTTACGGTTGCTTACGGTCACTTACACGCTTAACGATTTGCGTTAATCGCTACGAATTTTTAGGCGAATCTTTCGCGAATACTCTACCAACTGCCTAACCCACCTTACATAATTGTTTCATAATCCAATTAGTCTTTTAAGGGCCTTAAACAAGGTCTCAAAGTAAAGCGAGGGGTAAAGGTTCGTTCTCGGAACGCCGTTACTTAAAACGGTCGTTTCTCCTAAACCGTACATCAGAACCAAGCGATCCACATATCAAAACGAAGCTTACGACAAGCTCTAGCTAAACATGGCAAAGTTACAGATTGGTTGGTGAGATTTCTGTCCTGAACACTAAGAACAAGCAGTTTAATAAAAATAGGCATTACGACGGCTATGTTTACGCGATTACCAATATTTAAACTACTCGAATTAACCACCAACCAACTCATAACCATCAATACAACAAAACTTCACCTAAACCATACTAGATCAGTCCATAAACTCCAAGTTTTTCAACTCAAACAACCACAATCAAGACCTATGAACTATAATTAAGCTTCAATTACCAAAACACTTCCAAATCAAACCAAACTACTAATAATCACAATCCATGCTTCTCATATCACAAAACCAACAATTAAACTTAATAAAAAATAAAGTAAAGGTTAGGGTTTGAAGTTTATACCTTTCTTGGTAGGTGTTAAGTTGCTAGGAAGCCTTAGGGAGCCTTAATCTAACCTCCTATAAGCTTGATCTTTCCAAAGAAATCAAGAACACAAAGTTAGCTTTTGAAGTTTCTAAAAGTCCGATTGAAAGAACTGTGAAAATGAGGGTCATACCATGCTTATTTGGATGATACTTGTGAACAAGAGTTGTAGGCCATCTCAATACCTTTCCAACGAGCTATAGAACACAACATTTGAGTGATTATTAAAGGAGATATAGCAGTTTGAAGTTGCTGGTATTGTTTTGGCCGAGAGCTTTTATTCTTGGAAGCAAAAGTCAACTTCTAATTTTTGTGCTTTATGATATTTGCTTGGTTGCTTCTCCTTTTTATCTTGGCAAATGTTTTAGCTTTTTACCATGGTAAATTTTACATGGCCCAAAATCAACCAACAAAATAAAACCCCTTGTCATGCTTATGTCATCCTGCTTGTGTCATCTATTTGCCACATGTCTTTGTCTTATGGTTTGATGATGTCATAATATCTTGGATTCTTGTACAAGCTTATCTCTTGGTTGCGCATTTATTTTACGGTTCGCTTAACTTTCGTTCGTCGTTTGAGGGATCATATTCGGGATCTAATTACTTGGGTTCCCCTAAACCTTTCTCAATATTTTATATTCCTTTTATGATTCTCTCTTATAATTCTTGAATTTAAATCCTTTTAATCATGTTACCTTATACTAAATTTTTTCGGTATTTTGTGGATTTTCAGGAAGAATCAAAGTGTTCGAATTTTGATTCTGACGATCTTTATAAACAGTCTTTTACTTTATGGAATACTAATACGATCTTAGAATTTCCATAATAGTACTCCTATATAGCATGGTCTGATAATTTTCCTTATTCAGCATCATCATCAAAAATTTACTATTCATCAGTGTTTCAAAAATTCCAAAAATTGGGGTTATTACAGTCTCCCCTCCTTAAACGAATTCCGTCTCCAAATCAGATAGAAAATGAATAGCGGTACTCTCTTAGCATTGCACTTTCTAACTCTCAAGTAAATTTTCTCACATTATGGTTCTACCACCAAACTCTGACTAGTTTGATAACCCTTCTCCTAAGCACTTATTCCTTTAAGATCTATAACCCTTCTTGGTTGCTCCATATAGGTTACGTCTGGTTGCATGTCCATGCGCTCATATGCCCCTATTTGTCTGGCATCCGGGTTACAGTTCCTTAACATTGATACGTGGAACACGTTATGAACTTGCTACAGGTTCGGGGGTAGGGCTAGCTCATATGCTAACTTCCCAATACGTCTTAATATCTCCAAGGGTCCAACAAATCGTGGACTTTGCTTTCCTTTCTTTCCGAACCTCATCAATCCTTTCCAAGGCTTTCCAAGGGGATACCTTTCACAACATTAGGTCCCCTACTTCATACTCCTTGTCCTTTCGTTGTCAAATCAACATACTTCTTATGTCCATCTTGGGCTACTACCAGCCGTCCTCTGATTAGATCTATTATATCCTTGGTCCTTTGGACTATTGCTGGTCTGAGCATCTTGCACTCTACAACTTCATCCTAACATAAGGGAGATCGACATTGTCTTCCCTCAAGGATCTCATAAGGCGACATCTCGATACTGACATATGATCTATTGTCGTAAGAAAACTCAATCCGCGATAAATGATCATTCCAAATTCTTTCAAGTTTATTGCACAGACTCTCATCATAGCTTCTAGTACTATAGCTTTTGCTTCTCAATACTCCTTCTTTTCTTGTTCGTAAGCGTTACTATCTTTCGTTCATAATACCATTCTGGCTATACTGTTACTCTCTAGCATTCTATATCCTTCTATTTATTTTATCGACCTTAAGTACCAGGAACACATTTCGATTTCGAAGATAACTGTAACACCCCCAAATCCGGGGTCGGGGATCCGGGTTGTCACGAGTTCCATTTCCCTTAATAACACCCAATCTTAATAATTACTCAACTACTCTGTACTTTGACCCCACAATAAACACACACACCACACGTTATAGTCTCAGAGATGAACATCCAAAAATAACCACAAGTCATTTTATTCCACAATTATCTGCCAATACACCTTAAAAGGTTTTCTGAATAAATTTACATTTCTTTGCCATTATTACAATTCATAAATATACATAAATCTGGTACATCAAAAGTTGAAAGCCTAGCCTATTGGTAGTTCCTACCTCAGCTACAGCGACATCAACGCCTATAGGAAACTGCGGAATGTTTCCTATCCGCTCGCGAATTGGGAGCTTGGTCCTGTTCATCTTGCCTATCTGATATTGTGTGATGAAAGAAGAAAGCAAGGGTGAACAACAAGCCCACCAAAATAATATGTATAATGATTAACAATATATGAGCCTTCTCATAGTACTCATGAAAGTCTTGGTCAAAAGAAATGAACCAAGTTTGATATTTTAATGCGATGAAGTCGCAAAATATTTAGTATATATACATATATACTTTTCAAAATCTTGGAAGTCCTCTTCCATGTATAATATACACAAAGTTCCAGTTTATAATTGTATAAAAATATCGTTGCAAGGTGATCTCATATATCTAACCTTGTCTCAACGTTTTTCTGAAAATCTTTGTCATTCATAAGACAATTATTAACTAGATATAAGTTTAAAAGATGAAGTTACAAGATACTCCAATATACTTATATCTTTTCCAAATACTACTTGAACTACCACCGTTCAAGATATAATAGTTTCAAAAGTTCATCACATAGATGAGACTACAAGACAAGTTTTGAATAGATTCAATCTTTGAATATCTTTATAAATAATGAAGTTACGAAATACTTCATTAAGTCCCGATATATATATATATATATTCATATATATATCTCCCATACATTTCCTGAAAACCTCTGTCATGTAAAGTATGAACAGAGTTGCAATATCCAATGAATTTGGAAGGAAAAGAATTTTGGCATAAACCCGATATCTTGCTGATCAGGCAAAGATACCAATAAGTGACCTTTTCTACTAGTAGATGGACGAATTCCCCACTGGTCATCACCCTGGTCGCAATAGGACCTTATGCTGGACTGCCACTCAGCCACTTACGCATTTGATGGACTCCCACTGAGCCACTTACACTATCATGGACGCCCACTGAGCCCATGTTGCTTATGCCGACTCGATAGATGGACTTACTTCCCGAACGTTGGGTAAGTAATCAATTCATTTACCATAACTGCAACCTTGTTGCGAATATAAAATACACCATAGAGCCGGATCCCTCAGGTTTTGAGCGAGTATTTAAATCCCCTTTTTAAAAGGAAGATCTTAAATATAAAAATGAGTTTTGGGATCCGCTCTAACTTTTCAAAATCATTTTGAAGACTCGAAAACACTTTAAAGAGTGTTTGGAGTAATGCTGATTTAATGAAGTAAATCAGTCCCAATATATTTAGAAAATGTCTGAATATTATTATTTAAATAATATTCCCATAAAGAATAATCTTTATACAAATAATTGAAGTAGAAGTTGTAAGACTTATACTTGAAATGAGTATTAAATAATCAAAGATATACTTATACGAAAGTACTATCTTTATTTGAATAATCGAAAATAAGTTTGATTATCGAAACATTATTCTTTAATAAAATAAAGAATATTATTAAACAACAAGCGGAGTCATAATACCTCGAATGAATATTATAAATAATATTCATTAAATAAAATAACGGAGTCATACATCCTCAAATGAATATTTAATTAATAATCATTAATAATATAACTGAGTCAAAAGCCCTCGAATGAATATTCGAAATAATATTCAATAATAAAATAAAGGAGTCATAAGTCCTCGGATGAATATTTGAAATAATATTCAATAATAAAATAAAGTTAAAGTTATCGAATACACCTTATTCGATTAATAGTTTTGAAAACTATAACCATAGATATATAAAAATATATATATTATACTCGGGAACATCGACTCCCGGTTTAGAAATATGTTCACCTTTTGATCCCCTATACTAAGGGTAAATTCAAATACCGCTTATCTCTAGCATAGGTATTATGCAACTGTAAGCATTTTAACCAACAGATATATAATCCAAGAATATGAAACAGGCATGCATATATACCATATCACATGCTACAATATATCGCAAGAATTTGCTAATAAAAAATATGCATTTATCACAAGATCATGCATACACACATATACATCACAACAACAGTATAACGGGTAGAAAACTTGCCTGAGCGACTGGGGGTTACGAATGGCTCGGGACGAGTCTGGTAACCTATAAGCAACAAGTAAGTTGGAATTAAACCAAAGTCACCTGTAAATCTATACTCTAACCAACTCAGACTCTAACGCTCGTTTTGCGCTTAACGATTTACTTAAGTCGCTCGAGTACCCTCGGCTCCACCATTTTTAATAATTTACCCATTACGAGTTTTAAGGCGATTCTTTCGCGAGTGTCTTATCAACTGCCTAACACACTCTACATAAATGTTTCATGCTCCAATTAGTCATTTAAGGGCCTTAACCAAGGTTTCAAAGTAAGGCGAGGGGTAAAGGTTCGTTCGCGAAACACCGTTACTTAAAACGGTCGTTTCTCCTAAACCGTACATCGGATTCAAGCAAACCACATATCAAAACGAAGCTTGAAACATAACCTATCTAAGCATGGAAGTGGTTAGTTTATAAAAGTGGGTGTTCGGGTCCAACAGTTAATCACAAAACAGTTTATAGAAAATCGGGCATTACGACGGCTATAACCTAACGATTTCCAAAGTTTAAACTACACCAAATCATCACCAATTCAACAACAATCCAACATCCATCAACATCAAACTAAACCCATTCATCTAAGCACTATTATCATCCAAACAAACCAAACTTAAAACTAAGGGTTCAAGAGTTTATACCTTCCTTGGAGAGTGGGTAGTCACTAACAAGCCTCTAGGAACCTTGATCTATGCTTAATCAACCTTAAGCTTTCATGAAAATCAAGAAAATCAAAGTAAGTTACTATTCACTACTATTCATCATCATCTTTGATGAGTGGATTAGCTATGCAAACCATGGAATCTTGATCTTAAACTCATGGTATAACTAAGTTATGAAATATAGGATCCAAGGAAACAAACCTTGTAATTTTCCATGGCCTAGAACTTGAGTTTTGAAAATCTATTTCTTCATTTCTTGAAAAGGCCGAATGGAAGAAGAAAGAAATGGGGGAGATCTTTTGCTTGCTTGTCTTGCCTTGATATTTGTGCAAAGAATGCATGGTTGTGGTTAATTATTGGCTAAATATCTTGTTTTCACTTGCTTATGTCATTGCTTGCATCACTACTTTGCCACATGTCTCATTCTTGTGGTGTGATGATGTCACCTTGCTTCTAACCACATGTTTTAGCTTATATTAGAAGCTTCCTTCTCATGTTAATTGCATGTGCTTGCCCCTTGGACGTTTATTTATTTTACGGTTCGCTTAACTCTCTTTCTCGTTGATCGTTTGAGGGATCATACCCGGGATCTTATTACTTGGGTTCCCTCAACCTTTCTCAATACATTATATTCCTTTTTATAATCCTCTCTTATAATCCTTGAATTTAAATCCCTTTAATCATGTTACCTTATACTCAATTCTTTCGGTATCTGGTGGATTTTCGAGAAAAATCAAAGTGTTCGGAATTGGATTCTGACGATCTTTACATACACTTATTTACTTTATGGAATACTAATACGATCTTAGAATATCCATAACAGAACCCCTACATAGTGTGGCATGAAAAGTTTTCTCATTCAGCAAAAACACTATTCATAAGGGTTTCAAAAATTTCCAAAAATTGGGGGTTATTACAGTCTCCCCTCCTTAAAAGGATTCCGTCCCGGAATCAGATAGAAAATGAATAGGGATACTCTCTTAGCATTGCACTTTCTAACTCTCGAGTAAATTTTCCCACATTGTGGTCCTACCACCAAACTCTTCCTAGTTTGATAATCCTTCTCCTAAGCACTTGTTCCTTTTCACTCTATAACCCTTCCTGGTTGCTCCATATAGGTTACGTCTGGTTGCATGTCTATGCACTCATATGCCCCTATTTGTCTGGCATCCGAATTACACTTCCTTAACATTGATATGTGGAACACGCTATGAACTTACTACATGTTCGGGGGTAGGGCTAGCTCATATGCTAACTTCCCAAAACGTCTTAATATATCCTAGGGTCCAACAATTCGTGGACTTAGCTTTCATTTCTTTCCAAACCTCATCCTTCCTTTCCAAGGGAATACCTATAATAACACTAGGTCCCCTACTTCCTATTCTTTGTCCTTTCGTGTCAATTCAACATACTTCTTATGTCCATCTTGGGCTACTAACAGCCGTCCTCTGATTAGATCTATTATATCCTTGGTCCTTTGGACTACTGCGGGTCCGAGCATCTTGCGCTCTACAACTTTATCCTAACATAAGGGAGATCGACATTGTCTTCCCTCAAGGATCTCATAAGGCGATACCTCGATACAAACATACGATCGATTATCGTGAGATAACTTAATCTGCGTTAAGTGATCATTCCAGATTCTTTCAAGTCTATTGCACCGGCTCTCATCATAGCTTCTAGCATTATATCTTTTGCTTCTCACTACCCATCCTTTTCCAGTTCGTAGTCGTTACTCTCTTCCGTACATAATATTATACTGGTTACACTTTTGCTCGTTAGCGTTCTATAACCTTTTAATAACCACGTCAACCTTAGTATCACGAACGCGTTTCCATTCTGAATACCACCATAACTTTACTACTCCTTTTTCAGCTGCTTCTATCTTTGGAAGCTTGATCAATCATATAGAAGTAAAGGAATTTGTTGAGAGATCACTATGATCATGAACACTTGTTATATCGCATAGTTAGTACAGAAGGTGGCCAGCCTTTAGTACTTGACAAGCAATTAAACAATAGATGGTATCCTACTAGGCTTCTATCACACAGATAGATAGTCATTCGGCAATACCTCCCCTTCTGGAAGGGTTGTTCTTCTCAGCTTACATGAAATGAAAAGAAGAGAAAAGAACGAACTGAAGAGAATTGTATATTCATAAAAAATTTTCTTGCCATAAAATATCTGGCTTGGAATCTACCTCTGAACTATAGAGGTTTGTCATAGGAGAACAGAACATATACGTATTTATATCAACATCAAGTATTATAGCATCGTATTTCATATGCCTAAATATTTTTGCCATTCCGTCCATCATTCTATGGACCCATGCTCTTCCTCGAGCTTATACACAATCACCTTTGAAACTCCCTCGATATCGAAAATCGAACCTGTGATCTCTTTCTAGACATCATCGTTACTAGAATTCTATGCTTGCACCGCAACCTTCCTCATATAGTAATACGACTCTCTTTTCATAAGAGGGAATAAATATTCAATAGGTAGATACTCTACTTAATTAGTCTATCAATGATAACTTATATACTACCACGACCCGATTAGTGGTACTTAATCTCAACATCCATTCTAATACAACTCTCACGGTTGTAACCAGCTCATTACTCGTAGAATCATTGCTGCATTACTATGGTCCACTACTGACCTACTGTCGTCATTCGTTTTCCATGAAGTCTTAATAGCTAACCATACGGAGTCCATACATATCGTATCGAATTCTTCTAAGGAGGTAACATGATCACCATTCATGATTCATGAAGAACACTCCTGAACTTGACGTACTTTCATGATATGAAGTAGATAAAATTGCAGAAGAGTTTCAATCAAAGCAACGATAGCAGGTTAATACCATTCTTAATCGTATGCCTTCAATTGAAGACTTAACTCAAAGGTTCGTTTAGTCCTTTTTGAAATATGGTCCTGGATTATTCTCAAGATAGGACCTTCTAAGATAGATAGCCCGTTCATGGCGATTACACGAATTAAACCTTTACCAACTACTATTACGGTTGGGTATTGCACAGTCATCAGAAGGAATGTCAATCTTCCAAACCATAATACAACCTTTACGGCTTCAACCATCATCACTGTATTCCTTTGGCACAAGTGCCTATAATTATCCTCTTACCTTTAAAGTGTCGGCCACCTCTTTGGCCTTTCCTGATAGTAAAATTTCCCTACAGTCAATGTCATTTTAACCACCTCCAAATAAATTTTCTACCTCATTTCAATCACAGCTTATGTGAAGATGTTTTCCTTAAAATCTGATGAGTAAAAAAAAATCACCATTTTTCCATAAGTTATTTCCTCAGTCTTTAGAGGCTAATCACTGTCAAGACTGACTCTCAATCATACTTAGAACATCTTTTATCCTAGGCCCTAATTGCCCTGAACAATTTCGACCATTACTGGTTCGATCCATACTTTCTCGTGGTGTAACACGTGGCCCACTTGGCATCATTATAATTACGACACATTTCCTTTATCAACATTTCTATTCTGGAGAATTTTGAATATTACCTTTCTCCTTGTAAAACCTCTAAGGTTATCCTTGAATCGTTCCTCCTGTATTCCCTAGATACAGGGCATATCAAAATACCATTTACTAATACTAAAACCATTGTCTATATACTTCTAAAAAATTTCTCCACTGATCCTTAAAGGTCGTTATTACCTTAATCCTTTCCAAATCATACTGTCAAAACTCATACTGTCCCTATTAAGGGTGAAATGCCAACCTTTATGCATTCCCCTAGGATTCATTTTAAGTTACCGATGTTCTATTCTTAATTCCACCTTTAAAAAAAAGTACATGCATCCTTCCATGGATAAATCAAGTCATATATCCCTGATAAGGGTGTCTTATTCAATATTCCCACCTCGATAGTATATGCCTAATTTCACAATAACATCTGTATACAAAATGAGGTTAATCAAAATGGCCTCCAAAAGATAACAACGGTTATCCGCTTTTCTTGCCTAATCTGGTAACGATAACAAGGATGTTCTGGAAGATATTGGTCGTGTTCAACGTGAACTTCTTCTTAATAAATTTCTTATTTACTTTTGTTGTTTATCTCAACAGTCACCTCAATGTTGGGATATCTTTCATATCTGGCGTCTCCCTTTCTGGGTATCATGCCACCGGTCTTACACTTCACCTTCTTGAAGGTCACTTCCTTCATCCAATTTTCTTAATTTCTTACTTTCTTGTCTCCTCAGTCTATCCGCGTCTCATTATTTATCCTTCGAATTATCTCAAGGTTTCCTCGAATCCTCCCAACTTACAGGGGATAAAATATATGTATCCCTTATGCCTTCAACCATCAATTTTAACTCATGGTGAATCACCCTCATCCTGACGATTACATACTTTCCTATTTCTATTGCTACGAGTCTTTAGGGTTTCCTCATACCCAACTTCCTTATCATACCTCAAACTCTATTGCCTTTATATTCCTTTCCACTTCAATTTCTTTTTTTTCTTTTTTTATTTTCCTTTCTCTTATCATTATTTCATGAACCAACACAACATAAACATTGATTTCAAACATCCCGTCATTCTGGATTCGTGTCCTTAGAACGAATCTTGATAACTTTTACAACTTAGATTCATAATTCATCCTACTCGTCTGCCTTTATTCTGGCTCTAAAGCTTTTACACTATTTCCATAACCTTGGGAAGTACTTTCTCGAAAACAATTGACTGAACTAAAATCAGTTTATTATAATCTCTTGCTCCGTGCCTTCCTTGGCCTTTCACCAGCGGGTGGCCTCTCTCTTAGGAGGGTAAGTGACAAAAACAGTCTTTTGTGATTCGTTAATCATTTAGAATCTCAAATGATTCCTATATTTCCTTTAGCCAGGCTCTTGCTTCGACTGGGTCAGCTTGTTCCTTGGAACTCTGAGAGCTTAGCGACTTAAAGGTCCTGAAAGAATTTCTCACCGCATTGTTTCCTCAGGGTGGTGGTTGGGAATAATAGTCTAAGTCCTTTTTAGACAGGTCAATGAATCACCGTATAAGAGTACCATCTCGGGTCTCCTTTCCTTACTCGACTTCTGTTTCCTCAGTATGAAATGTTTCATCCTTCTCCCATACTTGGGGTTATCTTATACGTTAAAATCCTCATTTTCCACTTCATTATGTTATGGGTTCCTTCTATCTTGATGGCGTCCTCCCTGACTATCACATTCAGGGTTTGCCCTTAATCTTATTCCTTAAACTATGACTTTCATCTAAGATCTCATCTTTAAGCTCTTGAATATTTGGAACCCAAATTCTATAGGAATACCTCATTATTCCCTTATCATCTTTCTCGGTATTAATCTCATATCTATTTGTTGGCTCTCTGCCTTCATTCATCACTTTTTCTGGCACAGTATGTTCTTTTCCGATAATTCGGTCTGTATTGCAATCTCAAACAGCTTTTCGGTACCGGCTCCGGTTACCTTCATATCTATTTCCATTTTTTTCAAAATCTCTTATCAACTTTCCCAAAGACATTAACCTCTTGAGTCTCTCCTTTTTACTAAGGGCATCAGCCACCACATTGGCTTTCCCCGAATGATAAAGAATCTCCCAATCATAATTCTCGATTAGCTCTAACCGCCTCCTCTGGCGTATGTTGAGCTCTTTCTGCGTGAAAATGTACTAGAGCACTTATGGCTTAGGTAAATCTCGCACTTCTCTCCATACAAGAAGTGCCTCCAATATTTAGGGCAAAACTATTGCCACGAGCCCAAGCTCATGGTTGGGGATATCGAATTTTATATTCCCTTAATTGCCTTGACGCGTACGCGATTACCTTGTTGTGCTGTATAAGAAGCACCCTAATTCCTTATGCGAAGCGTCATTACAAATCACAAAATCTCCTTTTCCATCCGGCAACGCCAACATAGGAGCCGTCACCAACCTTTGCTTCAGTTCTTGAAAGCTGTTCTCGCATTTCTCTGTCCATTCGAACTTCTCAGTCTTACGAGTAAGCCGCGTTAAAGGGGGCTACTATCTTTACAAACTTGAACAAACCTCCGGTAATGACCGACCAATCCTTCCTCTGGTAGTCGACCTAACCATGGTCATCAATTCATCAGTGGTCCTTTATTCATTCTTGTCAGGATCCTCCATGGGATTCTCCTCAGCAACTGTCCCTTCTAGGACAACATCCTTAACCGCTACACCCTTAATATGAACATCATCTGATCCCGCGTTAGGACGCTATATCGGATCCATAATCTGATCTCCAATAAGTAGTAAAACATCATCGCGTTGTTGCTCCTCAACCTCAGGGTTCGGAGTCCCACTACCATATACGATAATGAACTACGCTTCTATCACAATATTTATAAGGGTTCCCATAAGGGTTTTAACTGTCGGTGCAACGTTAGGTAGCCCAACTATGAACTTGGCAAGAGTTCTTATTATCTTAGTGAACTTATTATCTTAACGTCACATCATCTCTGAGGTTTATAACGCTTAGCTCTGATACCATTTCTGTAACACCCCCAAATCCGGGGTCGGGGATCCGGGTTGTCACGAGTTCCATTTCCCTTAATAACACCCAATCTTAATAATTACTCAACTACTCTGTACTGTGACCCCACAATAAACACACACACCACACGTTATAGTCTCAGAGATGAACATCCAAAAATAACCACAAGTCATTTTATTCCACAATTATCTGCCAATACACCTTAAAAGGTTTTCTGAATAAATTTACATTTCTTTGCCATTATTACAATTCATAAATATACATAAATCTGGTACATCAAAAGTTGAAAGCCTAGCCTATTGGTAGTTCCTACCTCAGCTACAGCGACATCAACGCCTATAGGAAACTGCGGAATGTTTCCTATCCGCTCGCGAATTGGGAGCTTGGTCCTGTTCATCTTGCCTATCTGATGTTGTGTGATGAAAGAAGAAAGCAAGGGTGAACAACAAGCCCACCAAAATAATATGTATAATGATTAACAATATATGAGCCTTCTCATAGTACTCATGAAAGTCTTGGTCAAAAGAAATGAACCAAGTTTGATATTTTAATGCGATGAAGTCGCAAAATATTTAGTATATATACATATATACTTTTCAAAATCTTGGAAGTCCTCTTCCATGTATAATATACACAAAGTTCCAGTTTATAATTGTATAAAAATATCGTTGCAAGGTGATCTCATATATCTAACCTTGTCTCAACGTTTTTCTGAAAATCTTTGCCATTCATAAGACAATTATTAACTAGATATAAGTTTAAAAGATGAAGTTACAAGATACTCCAATATACTTATATCTTTTTTCCAAATACTACTTGAACTACCACCGTTCAAGATATAATAGTTTCAAAAGTTCATCACATAGATGAGACTACAAGACAAGTTTTGAATAAATTCAATCTTTGAATATCTTTATAAATAATGAAGTTACGAGATACTTCATTAAGTCCCGATATATATATATATATATATATATATTCATATATATATATATATCTCCCATACATTTCCTGAAAACCTCTGTCATGTGAAGTATGAACAGAGTTGCAATATCCAATGAATTTAGAAGGAAAAGAATTTTGGAATAAACCCGATATCTTGCTGATCAGGCAAAGATACCAATAAGTAACCTTTTCTACTAGTAGATGGACGAATTCCCCACTGGTCATCACCCTGGTCGCAATAGGACCTTATGCTGGACTGCCACTCAGCCACTTACGCATTTGATGGACTCCCACTGAGCCACTTACACTATCATGGACGCCCACTGAGCCCATGTTGCTTATGCCGACTCGATAGATGGACTTACTTCCCGAACGTTGGGTAAGTAATCAATTCATTTACCATAACTGCAACCTTGTTGCGAATATAAAATACACCATAGAGCCGGATCCCTCAGGTTTTGAGCGAGTATTTAAATCCCCTTTTTAAAAGGAAGATCTTAAATATAAAAATGAGTTTTGGGATCCGCTCTAACTTTTAAAAATCATTTTGAAGACTCGAAAACACTTTAAAGAGTGTTTGGAGTAATGCTGATTTAATGAAGTAAATCAGTCCCAATATATTTAGAAAATGTCTGAATATTATTATTTAAATAATATTCCCATAAAGAATAATCTTTATACAAATAATTGAAGTAGAAGTTGTAAGACTTATACTTGAAATGAGTATTAAATAATCAAAGATATACTTATACGAAAGTACTATCTTTATTTGAATAATCGAAAATAAGTTTGATTATCGAAACATTATTCTTTAATAAAATAAAGAATATTATTAAACAACAAGCGGAGTCATAATACCTCGAATGAATATTATAAATAATATTCATTAAATAAAATAACGGAGTCATACATCCTCAAATGAATATTTAATTAATAATCATTAATAATATAACTGAGTCAAAAGCCCTCGAATGAATATTCGAAATAATATTCAATAATAAAATAAAGGAGTCATAAGTCCTCGGATGAATATTTGAAATAATATTCAATAATAAAATAAAGTTAAAGTTATCGAATACACCTTATTCGATTAATAGTTTTGAAAACTATAACCATATATATATAAAAATATATATATTATACTCGGGAACATCGACTCCCGGTTTAGAAATATGTTCACCTTTTGATCCCCTATACTAAGGGTAAATTCAAATACCGCTTATCTCTAGCATAGGTATTATGCAACTGTAAGCATTTTAACCAACAGATATATAATCCAAGAATATGAAACAGGCATGCATATATACCATATCACATGCTACAATATATCGCAAGAATTTGCTAATAAAAAATATGCATTTATCACAAGATCATGCATACACACATATACATCACAACAACAATATAACGGGTAGAAAACTTGCCTGAGCGACTGGGGGTTACGAATGGCTCGGGACGAGTCTGGTAACCTATAAGCAACAAGTAAGTTGGAATTAAACCAAAGTCACTTGTAAATCTATACTCTAACCAACTCAGACTCTAACGCTCGTTTTGCGCTTAACGATTTACTTAAGTCGCTCGAGTACCCTCGGCTCCACCATTTTTAATAATTTACCCATTACGAGTTTTAAGGCGATTCTTTCGCGAGTGTCTTATCAACTGCCTAACACACTCTACATAAATGTTTCATGCTCCAATTAGTCATTTAAGGGCCTTAACCAAGGTTTCAAAGTAAGGCGAGGGGTAAAGGTTCGTTCGCGAAATACCGTTACTTAAAACGGCCGTTTCTCCTAAACCGTACATCGGATTCAAGCAAACCACATATCAAAACGAAGCTTGAAACATAACCTGTCTAAGCATGGAAGTCGTTAGTTTATAGAAGTGGGTGTTCGGGTCCAACAGTTAATCACAAAATAGTTTATAGAAAATCAGGCATTACGACGGCTATAACCTAACGATTTCCAAAGTTTAAACTACACCAAATCATCACCAATTCAACAACAATCCAACATCAATCAACATCAAACTAAACCCATTCATCTAAGCACTATTATCATCCAAACAAACCAAACTTAAAACTAAGGGTTCAAGAGTTTATACCTTCCTTGGAGAGTGGGTAGTCACTAACAAGCCTCTAGGAACCTTGATCTATGCTTAATCAACCTTAAGCTTTCATGAAAATCAAGAAAATCAAAGTAAGTTACTATTCACTACTATTCATCATCATCTTTTATGAGTGGATTAGCTATGCAAACCATGGAATCTTGATCTTAAACTCATGGTATAACTAAGTTATGAAATATAGGATCCAAGGAAACAAACCTTGTAATTTTCCATGGCCTAGAACTTGAGTTTTGAAAATCTATTTCTTCATTTCTTGAAAAGGCCGAATGGAAGAAGAAAGAAATGGGGGAGATCTTTTGCTTGCTTGTCTTGCCTTGATATTTGTGCAAAGAATGCATGGTTGTGGTTAATTATTGGCTAAATATCTTGTTTTCACTTGCTTATGTCATTGCTTGCATCACTACTTTGCCACATGTCTCATTCTTGTGGTATGATGATGTCACCTTGCTTCTAACCACATGTTTTAGCTTATATTAGAAGCTTCCTTCTCATGTTACTTGCATGTGCTTGCCCCTTGGACGTTTATTTATTTTACGGTTCGCTTAACTCTCTTTCTCGTTGATCGTTTGAGGGATCATACCCGGGAACTTATTACTTGGGTTCCCTTAACCTTTCTCAATACATTATATTCCTTTTTATAATCCTCTCTTATAATCCTTGAATTTAAATCCCTTTAATCATGTTACCTTATACTCAATTCTTTCGGTATCTGGTGGATTTTCGAGAAAAATCAAAGTGTTCGGAATTGGATTCTGACGATCTTTACATACACTTATTTACTTTATGGAATACTAATACGATCTTAGAATATCCATAACAGAACCCCTACATAGTGTGGCATGAAACGTTTTCTCATTCAGCAAAAACACTATTCATAAGGGTTTCAAAAATTTCCAATAATTGGGGGTTATTACAATAACGCACTTACAGTACTCCTTTTCTAGATGCTTCTATCTTTGGAAGCTTGATCAATCATATAGAAGTAAAGGAATTTATTGAGAGATCACTATGATCATGAACACTTGTTCTGTTACATAGTTTGTACAGAAGGTGGCCAGCCTCTAGTACTTGACAAGCAATTAAACAACATGTGGTATCCTACTAGGCTTCTATCACACAGATAGATAGTCATTCGGCAATACCTCCCGTTCTGGAAGGGTTGTTCTTCTCAACTTATACAAAATTAAAAGGAGAGAAAAAAACGAATTTAAGAGCATTATATAAAAAAATTACTGCCACAAAATATCTGGCATGGAATCTACCTCTGAACTATAGAGGTTTGTCAGAGGAGAACAAAACATATATGTATATATATTAACATTAAGTATTATAGCATCGCATCTCACATGCCTAAATATTTTTGTTATTCTGTCCATCATTCTATGGACCCATGCTCTTCCTCGAGCTTATACACAATCACCCTTGAAACTCCCTTGACAATGAAAATCGAATCTGGGATTTCATTCTAGACCTCATCGTTACTAGAATCCATTTCTATACCGCAGCCTTCTTCATATGGGTAATACTACTCTTTATCGATAAGAAGGAATAAATATATCATATGTAAATGTTCGGCTTAGTTGGTCTATCATTAATAATTTATACATCACTATGAACCGATTAGTTGTACTCAATCTCAACTTTCATTCCAATACAACTCTCACGGTTGTAATCGGCTCATTACTCGCAGAATCATTGCTGCATTACTATGGTCCACCGCTGACCTACTGTAGTCATTCATTTTCCTTGGAATCTTAATAGCTAATCATACAGAGTCCATACCTGTCGTATCAAAATCTTCTAAGGAGGTAGCATAATCACCATTTGTGATCCATAAAGGATATCTCCTGACTTGACGTCTATAAGACTCAAAGAAGATAAAATTGTAGAAGAGATTCAATCCAAGCAATGATAACAGGTTGATACCATCAATAATCATATGTCTATATTAGGAGACATGAAGCTCAAAGGTTTATTCAGTCCTTTTATAACATGGCCCTGGCTTATCTCAATATAGGACCTTCTAAGATAGGTAGCCCGCTTATGGCGATTAACATGAATTCAATCTTTACCAAACTACTAATACGGTTGAGTATCACACAATCATCAGAAGGAATGTTAATCTTTCAAATCATAATACAACCTTCACGGATTTAACCATCATCACTGTATTCCTCTGGCATGAGCGCCTATAATTGCTCTCTTACATTTAGAGTCTCAGCCACCTCATTGGCCTTTCCTGATAGTAATAGTTCCTTATAATCAATGTCTTTAGAACGATCTTCAACTAAATTTTCTACCTCATTTCCAATCACTTCTTGTGTGAAAATGCTCTTCCTTAAGCTTTGGTGAGAAAAAAAAATACCACCATTTTTCCATAAGTTATTGTCTCGGTCTTTAGATGTGAACATTGTCACGACTGACTCTCAATCATACTCAGGACGACTTTTATCTTAGGTCCTAATTGCCTTAAACAATTTCGACCTTTACTGGTTCGATCCATACTTTCTCATGGTTTAACACGTGCCCCACTTGGCATTATTATAATTATGTCATATTTCCTTTATCAAAATTTCTATTCTTCAGAACTTTGAATATTACCTTTCTCCTTGTAAGACCTCTAAGGTTATCCTTGAATCCTTCATCATGTACACCCTGGGTACAGGGCATATCAAGATACCATTTACTAATACTAGAACCATTGTCTATATAGTTCTGAAAACTTTCTCCACTGATCTTTAAAGGTTGTCGTTACCTTAGTCCTTCATTCCATACTACCCAAACTCATAATGTCCCTATTAAGGGTAAAATGCCAACCTTTATGCATTCCCCCCATGGTTCATCTCAAGTTATCGAGGTTTTATCCTTAATTCCACCTTTAAAAGGTACTTGCATCATTTCATAGATAAATCAAGTCATATATCACTGATAAGGGTATCTTATTCAATCATTCTCACCTCGATAGTTTATGCCTAATTTCACAATAACATCTTTATTCAAAATGAGGTCAATCCATATGGCCTCCAAAATATAACAACGGTTATCCGCTTTTCTTTCCTAATTTAGTAATGATAACAGGGATGTTTTGGAAGATATCGGGCGTGTTCAACGTGAACTTCTTAGTTCTAACTATTCATTTACATCTGTTATTTATCTCAACAGTCATCTCAATGTTGGAATACCTTTTATACCTAGAGTCTCCCTTTTGGGCATCAAGCCACAAGTGTTACATACAATTCACATTTTTGAAGGTCACTTCCTTCATCTCATTTTCCTAAATTCTTGTTATCATGTCTCCTCAGTCCATCCGTGTTTCCTTATTAATACATCGGTCTATCTCAAAGTTTCATCAAATACTCTCAACTTAAAGGGGATTAATTATACGTATCGCTTATGCCTTCAAACCTTGACTTTATCTCAAGATCAGTCACCATCGCGCTGATGATGACAAACTTCTCTATATTATTGTTAGGGTTTGTTAGGGTTTCACATACCTAACTCCCTTATCGCTTCTCAACTCTATTTCCTTTATATCCCTTCATACTCTTCCCCTTTCAGTCTTTTATTTTCATTTCTATTACAACCATTTCATGAACCAACACAACATGAGCATTGACTTCAAACATCCCGTCATTCTGGATTCGTGCCTTCAGACAAACCTTGACGACTTTCACAACCTAGATTCATGATTCATCATACTTGTTCGCTCTGCCCTGGTTTTAAAACTTTTACACTTTCTCTCTATCTTCCTTAGCCTTCCACCAGCGCGTGGCGTCTCTATTAGGAAGGTAAGTGGAAAAAAACAGTCTTTTGCAATTCATCAATCATTTAGGATCTCAAATGATTCCTCTATTTCCTTTAGCCAGGCTCTTGCCTCGCCTGGGTCAACTTGTTCCTTGGAACTCTGAGAGCTTAGCAACTTAAAGGTCCTGAAAGAATTTCCCACCGTAATGTTTCCTCAAGGTGGTGGTTGGGGATAAAAGTATAAGTTTTGTTTAGGCAGGTCCATTAATTGCCCAATAGGAGTACCGTCCTGGTTCTCCCAATCTTGCTCGACTTCTGTTTTCTCAGTATGAAATGTTTCATCCTTCTCCCATTATCGTGGTTATCTTATACGTCAAAATCCTTGTTTTCCACTTCATTACGTTATGGGTTCCTTCTTTTTTTGATGGCGACCTCCCTGACTATCACATTCAGGTTTTGTCTTAAATCTTATTTCTCGAACTATGGTTTTAATCTAAGATCCCGTCCTTAAGCTCTTGAACGTTTGGAACCCAAATTTTATAGGAATACCTCATTATTCCCTTATCATCTTTCTCGATATTAATCTCTTCTCCCGTCATTGGATCTCTGCCTTCATTCATCACTTTTTCTTGGCATAATCTAATCTTTTCCAATTATTCGGGTTGCATTGCAATCTCAAACAGCTTTTCGGTACCGGCTCCGGTTACCTTCACTTCTATTTTTATTTTTTCGAAATCTCTTATCAACTCTTCCGAAGACATTGTCATATTGAGTCTCTCCTTTCTACTAAGGGCGTTAGCCACCACATTGGCTTTCCCTGGATGATAAAGAATCTCATAATCGTAATCCTTTATTAGCTCTAACCACCTCCTCTGGCACATGTTGAGCTCTCTCTGCGTGGAAATATACTTGAGCTCTTATGGTTTGTGTAAATCTCGCACTTCTATCCATACAAGTAGTGCATCCAACCTTTAGGGCAAATCTATTTCTGTGAGACCAAGATCATGGGTGGGATATCGAATTTTATATTCCCTTAATTGTCTTGACGCGTACGTGATTACCTTGCCGTGCTGTATAAGAAGCACCCTAATTCCTTATGCGAAGCGTCATTACAAATCACAAAATCTCCTTTTCCGTCCGGCAACGCCAACATAGGGGTTGTCACCAGTCTTTGCTTTAGTTCTTGAAAGCTATTCTCGTATTTCTCTGTCCATTCGATCTTCTCAGTCTTACGAGTAAGCCACGTTAAAGGGGCTGCTACCTTTGCAAACTTGAACGAACCTACGGTAATATCCGGCCAATCCTACCTCTGATAGTCGCCCTAACCACGGTCATCAATTCCTTAGTGGTCCTTTCTTCATTCTTGTCAGGATCCTCCACGGGAGCCTTTCTCAGCAACAATCCCTTTTGGGATAACATCCTTAATTGCTACATCCTTAATATGAACATCATCTGGTCCCTCGTTAGGGTGCTCTATTGGATCCACAATCTGATCCCCAATATATAGTAAAAATCATCGTATTATTGCTCTTAAATTTCAGGGTTCGCAGTCCCACTACCATATACGATAACGAACTACGCTTTTATCATGATATTTATAAGGGATCCCGTAAGGGTTTTAAGTTAGTACTACGTTAGGTAGTCCGACTATGAACTTGGAAATAGTTCTTATTATCTTAGTGAACTTATTATTTTAACAACACATCATCTCTGAGGTTTATAACTCTTAGCTCTGACACCATTTCTATAACACCCCAAAATCCGGGGTCGGGGATCCGGGTTGTCACGAGTTCCATTTCCCTTAATAACACTTAATCTTAATAAACGACCAATTACTGCGTACTGTGACCCCACAATACACACACACACACACACCAATTTATAGTCTCAGAGATGAATACCAAAAATAACACAAGTCATTTTATTCCATAATTATAAGTCATTACACCTCAAAAGGGTTTCTGAATAAATTTACATACTCTTTACCATTATTACAATTCATAATATACATAATTCTGGTACATCAACAGTTGAAAGCCTAGCCTATTGGTAGTTCCTACCTGAGCTACAGCGGCATCAAAGCCTACAGGAAACTGCGGAATGTTTCCTATCCGCTCGCGAATTGGGAGTTTGGTCCTGTTCATCTTGTCTATCTATTGTTGTATGATGAAAGAAGAAAGCAAGGGTGAGCAACAAGCCCACCAAAATAATATGTCTAATAATTAACAATATATGAGCATCTTCATAGAACTCATAAAAGTCTTGGTCAAGCAGAAATGGACCAAGTTTGATATCTTAATGCGACGAAGTCGCAAAATATTCAGTATATATACACATATATACTTTTCAAAATCTTTGAAATCCTCTGACATGTATAATATACACAGAGTTCTAGTTTATAACTGTATGAAAATATCGTTGCAAGGTGATCTCATATATCTAACCTTGTCTCAACATTTTTCTAAAAATCTTTGTCATGCATAAGATAATCATTTACTAGATATAAGTTGAAAAGATGAAGTTACGAGATACTCCAATATACTTATATCTTTTTCAAATACTATTTGAACTACCACCGTTCAAGGTATAAATAGTTCATCCCACAGATGAAGTTACAGGACAAAACTTGTATAGAATCAACCTCTGAAATATCATCAAAATGAAATGAAGTTACGAGATACTTCGTCTGATGAAAACATCATTTTGAAAACTCGACCCTGCCAACACTCGACAATCGCCCAACCGTAGCCTTTCTATCGAAGTGCTCTGGGTAGTGTTAGAGAAATATCCAACTGGATGATGAACTCATTATGGGAGTTTGCCGCGCCAGGAAGACCACTCATGATGATCAGTCGCAGTACTGCAACCCCACCATTTTCTACATGTAGAGGAGAACAGTCGGATTTACTTGTCAACCGAACACTGGACTCCTAAGGAATGGACCATCTTAGCGGTACTTCCGGGCCATTTGGGCCAATATAATAAGGTTGGGCCGGTGCTACTCGACCACTTACGCCACTCCTAGTTCAGATAAAATCCATGACTCTGAAACGTAAAGCTCGTCCCCCCTTTCCCCAAGTACAAACTTGTTGATACGGCTCCACCAAAAAGTCGTATCTAGTTGGAAAGGAAAACTCACTGATATTTCCCAGGCGATGCCTATTAATGGATAAACTTATTCCAAGAATTTTACTTCCCGAGTGTTGGGTAAGTAATCAAAAAATCTTTTATCAAAACAGCAACCTTGTTGCGAATATAAAAATACATCACGGAGCAGGATCCCTCAAATTTTTAAGCGAGTATTTAAATCCCCTTCGAAAAGATGATCTTAAATTTGAAAACAAGTTTTGGGATCTGCTCTAACTTTCCAAAAATAGTTTTGACAAAGTTTGAAAATAATCTATGGAAATATTTAAAGTAAGAATGATTTGATCGTATCAATCGTTTTCAGAATACTCGAAAAATATAGAAACATTATTCTTTAATAAAATAAGCGGAGTCATAAGTCCTTGAATGAATATTCAAAATAATATTCATTAAATAAATAAGCGGAGTCATAAGTCCTCGAATGAATATTCAAAATAATATTCATTTATAATATAAAACTATCGAATAAACATAATTCATTTAATAGTTTTGAAAATTATATATATATATATATATATATATATATATATATATATATATATATATATATATATACTCGGGAACATCGCCTCCCGGTTTAGGAAAATGTTCAACTCTGGGTCCCCTATACTAAGGGTATACGCAAGTACTACTTATCTCTAGTATAGGTATTATGCAGTTTATAATCAATTAAAGCAACAATGAGATATCAAGATTACGAAACCGGCATGCATATATATATATATATATATCATTTCAAGATACTCCAATATATCGCAAGACTTGCTAATAACAACCATGCACTTATCACAAGATAATGCACAAATAATTATATATATCACAACAACAGTATAACGGGTAGAAAACTTGCCTGAGTGTTCCGGGATAGACTTAAGCTTAGAGTGGGTCCAGTAACCTATGAAAAACAACATAATCCGGAATTAGACCACAATCGCTTAAGAAACTAGTCAAAACTCACTCATACCCTAACGGTCGCTTACACACTTAATGATTTGCGTTAATCGCTTGCATACCCTCGGCTCCACCAATTTTAATAAATTAACTATTACAAATTTTAAGGCGACTCTTTCGCGAATACTCTACCAACTGCCTAACCCACCTTACATAATTGTTTTGTAATCCAGTTAGTCCTTTAAGGGCCTAAAACAAGGTCTCAAAGTAAAGAGAGGGATAAAGATTCGTTCGCGAAACGCCGTTACTTAAAATGGTCGTTTCTTCTAAACCGTACATCGGAACCGAGCGATCCACATATCAAAACGAAGCTTACGACACGCTCTAGCTAAACTTGGAAATGTTACAGATTGGTTGTTGAGTTTTTTGTCCGAAACACTAAGAACAAGAAGTTGAATAAAAACGGGCATTACGACGGCTATGTTTACGCGATTACCAATGTTTAAACTACTCCAATTAACCACCAACCAACTCATAACCATCAATACAACAAAACTTCACCTAAACCATACAACATCAGTCCATAACCTCTAAGTTTTTCAACTCAAACAACCAAAATCAAGACCTATGAACTATAATTAAGCTTCAATTACCAAAACACTTCCAAATCAAACTAAACTACTAATAATCACAATCCATGCTTGTCATTTCACAAACCAACCATTAAACTTACTAACAAATAAAGTAAAATCTAGGGTTATAAGTTTATACCTTCCTTGGTAGGTGTTAAGTTGCTAGGATTAGGGAGCCTTAATCTAACCTCCTACAAACTTGATCTTTCCAAAGAAATCAAGAACACAAAGTTAGGTTTTGAAGTTTCTAAAAGTCCGATTGAAAGAACTGTAAAAATTAGGGTCTTACTATGCTTATTTGGACGAGACTTGTGAATAAGAGTTGTAGGCCATCGCAATACCTTTCCAACGAGCTATATAACACAACATTTGAGTGAGTATTGAAGGAGATATGGCAGTATGAAGTTGCTGGTATTATTTTGGCCGAGAGCTTTTGTTCTCGGAAGCAAAAGTAAACTTCTAATTTTTGTGTTTTATGATATTTGCTTGGTTGCTTCTCCTTTTTGTCTTGGAAATTGTTTTAGCTTTTTACCATGGTAAATTTTACAGGGCCCAAAATCAACCAACAAAACAAAACCCCTTGTCATACTTATGTCATCCTGCTTGTGTCATCTATTTGCCACATGTCTTTGTCTTGTGGTTTGATGATGTCATACTACCTTGGATTCTTGTACAAGCTTATCTCTTGGTTGTGTTTTTGTTTTACGGTTCGCTTAACTTTCGTTCTCGTTCGTCGTTTGAAGGATCATATCCGGGATCTTATTACTTGGGTTCCCCTAAACCTTTCTCAATATTTTATATTCCTTTTATGATCCTCTCTTATAATTCTTGAATTTAAATCCTTTTAATCATGTTACCTTATACTCAATTTTTTCGGTATCTGGTGGATTTTTGGGAAAAATCAAAGTGTTCGAATTTTGATTCTGACGATCTTTACATACACTCATTTACTTTATGGAATACTAATTCGATCTTAGAATTTCCATAACAGTACTCCTATATAGCGTGGTCTGATAATTTTCTTTAATCAGCATCATCAACAAAAAGTTACTATTCATCAGTGTTTCAAGAATTCCAAAAATTAGGTTTTTTACATCAAAGATCCGCTCAAACACTAAATTCTCGCGATCTGACTCATTTTCTCGAAGGGAATATCTAAAACTCTATCGGCGTTGCCAACGATACAAAAATACGAGGGAGACCTATTAAAATCTAGGGCAGTTCCAGCCAATATTTAACAGGCGTCAGGGTTTCGCCTTCGGAACCCTCGACTGGACTCTTAGACTCGCTCCTCTGATTGAGTTGCTGACTCCAACCTATATATAAACCTTCTTTCACACTTTTGACTCTACTCTAAACCTAAATCAGGGACCCAAACCTGTAGCTCTGATACAAACTGTGACGGCCTCAACCCCGGGGTCAGGAGTTGACGTCACCAACAACAATAATAGTAAACATGATTTAATCCAAATCACTAATTATACATAACCACGACCCTTTTACCAAGACCTTTTCCAGGTTTAGGTATGATTTAGGTTACAACTATCACAAAACTAACGTACAGCAAACCATTCTGACTCAACTAACTTAATACCACAACTCAATAGACCATCTTTGGCCCAACACAACTACCTCAGAGGAGCCTGACATGGAAGGCACTGGAACTCTGCCCTGACTACCATGAAAGGATCTCCTAGGTATCTGCAACATATATATAAAACATTCTGCAAGGGTGAGCAATCAATTGCTCAGCATTACCACTATATGAATAACAAGTAAAATAGTTTATAATAAAACAGTGACAGGAATAGAGATTATAGCTCATTTGCAACACATGGTAACCATTCATAAACTGTATATTCAAAACTAGCATGCTATCAACAAAACAAACGTAGTAGTGTGCTGTGTGTAAATACCAGAGTCCAATTTTAGCATGCTATTCACATTTACAAAACTACTGTCTCAAGTACTTATACCCTTACGGGAATCACAAAGCCAAATCAGATACGTACGGATATGTGAAGGCAGCTGATCAGGCTATCAACACCAGATGGCTCCAACTGCCATCCCATTTACCTGTTCCGGAACTCAGAGACTAGCTAGGTCTCTGACCTGCTAGACTATTCGGTTATATAGTGCCCGCTTTTATCAATTAAACGAATCAACGCGCGGGTAAATTTCATCCTAAAAATTTCCAAAATAATTTAAAATTCTCGAAATATTCCAACCTTAAGGAAATATGAGTTTCATAATTCTTGAAATATTTCCGATTTTAATATCGAATTTATAATAAAATCCAATCAGAAAATTATACAGGGTTGAATAATTGATGAAATATTGATTTCTAAATTTTATAAAATCCCAAAAGTAGTTATTGTAATTGTAAAACCATAAAAACAATTTTAGAGACATTACAAATATTTATGCAAATAAATTTGCATTAAATTCATTTTTAAAAGTAAAAACAATTCAGTACAACTCAATAATTAATTACGCAAACAACCGGGTACACCACAATTCACACCTAAATAATAATAAGACAACACATAGCTGATAAAAGCTATGCACATATTTTATTTATTTAATAATTTCATAATTACATATTTAAATATAATAATAATAATTAAACTATACGAGTCGTTACATCCTTCCCCCTTAAAAAGATCCTGTCATCAGAATCTGAACCCACTAAACAAGTGAGGATAATTGTCAAGCATATCTTACTCTAACTTCCAGGTAGAATCTTCTACTTGAGGATTTCTCCCAATACTTTATTTATATGAATAACTCGTTCCTAGAGACTCGCTCTCAACAATCTAGGACTGGATCGATTATTCTAAGCAGAACAAATTTGGATGAGAGCTCATTGGCTCCTAATCAACGACTTGATTCAAATAAAAAATATATCGCTTTAACATTAACACGCGAAATATACTATAAATTTGTTGCAACTACGGCGATAATACTAACCCAAGAGCAACTTCATCTATCTTCCTCAATACCTCGAATGATTCCCTATATTTAGGACTCAACTCGCTCCTTTTAACAAAACCTAACCAATCTCTTCCAAGGTGAAACTTTTATCAATACCGACGATCTTGTTTCTATATCCATACTCATTCGATGTAAATCCGCCTTCTTTCTTTGTCTATCCCGAGCTGTTTCAACTCTTTTCCAACTCAATATCACTACGTCCTTGGTGTGCTGAATTAACTTAGGACTTGACATCTTCTTTTCTCCCGCTTTCTCTCACTATTGTGGGAATCTACACTTATGGCCACACAGGGCTTCGCATGGTAGCATTCGCTTATTATCATGATAACTACTGATATAGAAAAGTTCAATCACTGGTAGATGATTACCTCAATTTCCTTTTTAGATCCAGCATATATACTCTCAACGTATCTTGTATTGTCTGAGTCATCTTTTCACTTTGACCTTTCGTTTACGGACGATAGGCGGTGCTCATTTTCAACTTAGTTTCCAAACATTCGAACACCTCCTACTCCTTTCCATCAGTTAAGGCTGGAGAATAATATCATATACTCACTCCTCATCACCTTCAGATACTCAACTTCAACTCCCACAGTTTCCAATTCCTTTACTAATTCCTTAGCAATCTTAACCACATTTAATCTTTTTTTTTCTCTACACGAGGCATAAGCTACTACACTGGCTTTGCTTAGATGGTTTTAGTGGAATTCTCAAAACCTTTCGTTATTTTCAACCAGAATTCATACTTGAAAACTTAGTGTATTCTTGCTTCCCTTCTAATCTCCGTAGGGAAATCCAGGGGCGTTCTACAGGGACTTCTTTAGTCTTTGAATAGATGAGGATGTTATCAATAAATACAATTTACTTATCCAAGTACTCCTTATACACCATGTTCCTTAAATCCTTATAGACAACTGATACACTTGTTATTCCACGTAATATCACCCGAACTTGCAATGCTCCTCAGGCTGGATTTTAAGTCAGTCCCCGAGAAATAACACAATTCTTGCATTAGGTCACATAATAATCAATTCTTAATAGGGTTACTTATTCTTATTCGTTATTTTGTTAAACTCCCGATAATCAATATACACTCTCATAATTTCATCCTTCTTCCTCAGCAACATCTCTGGTGCAGCCCAAGGGACTATATCTCGTATGCTCTTTTCCCTTTCCAATAAGTTTTATAATCATCAAACTACTTACTTCATTCCACTGGCCTCCAGAGAGACTCCAGGGCATTTATTTATTACTCAAACTTCCTCCAGATTAAGTATTTTCTGTTTCGCATCTTTACTCATGGTAGATCTACCTTATATCCTTAGCTTATTACTCCTTTCCTCGCATAATTGGGAAAACTTCTTATATTGCTTCTGTATCTAGAAACTTACCTTGCTACTGGCTTATGTACACTTTACACCTCGCTTTTTCCAAAACCACTCCTTGTCATACTACAAGACAACCAACCCGACCTAAAATCACATCGAACTCTTCTAGCTCGAAGGGTGTCAGATCAGCTGCAACTACGTCCAAATTCTAGACGCTTGATCTCTTGGTCCTTTTGAAAGTTCTGGCTGGATGTTGGCCCTTAGAATGTAGTATCTTGAGTAACTATTCTACAACTCCTTGCAATATGCCCAATTTTTCCACAATTATAACATGTAACTCCTGGATTTTCTGGGTTGCATTCCAATGCATAATGACCCTTATGACCACATTTGAAACATTGCACATTATTTTTGCATGAACCACTATGTCTCCTGTCACAGGACTTGCAATCCACTGCTGACTTGACTGACTGAGCTGGAGTAGAAGCAACCGAGATAGTATCAGACTTAGTCTGGAAGAAACTCTATCTTGTGAATCTTTTACTTCTGTTTCGGCCAAACCGATTCTGAAATTCTTGACTAGATTCTTCTTGATCTGCCTTGTCCATAGCACCACCAGACTTCATTTTCTTATCATTCTCTTCCTTAACAACCAACTTATGGTCATCTTCTATTACCAGGGCGGCCTGAACCATAGAGAAGTATGTCTTGAGTTGCAATGCCTCCACTCATCTGCGAATTTCAGGCATCAACCCTTGTTGAAACCTCCTTGCTTTTTGAATCTCTGTTCTTACATACTCAGGAACTAATCGGGCCAATTCTGTAAACTTGGCCTCGTACTCCAACACACTTATTTCACCTTGCTTCAATTCTAGAAACTCCATCTCCCTTTGACTCCGCATACAATCAGGGAAATATTTTTTCAAAAACAACTCGGTAAATCTAGCCCATGGAACAGGGCCTTCTCCTTCCAACGCCCGAGTGGATTCCCACCAATAATTTGCTTCATTCTTAAGAAAGTAGTTCACATAATCGGTCTTAAGATCATCACTTACTTGCGTGAGGGTAAATGCCTTTTCTATTTCCTTCAGCCAATTTCTGGCAACAACAGGATCCACTTCGCCCGTGGACTCTGAGGGCTTAATAGACTGAAAGGATTTAAAACTAGTAGTTTGGTTTGGCTCTCTTTGCCGATGTTGTTACCGCTGAACTTGTTGGATTTTCTACTGCTATTATTTTTGCTGCTGGCGCAACAAATCCAGAATTTCATTTATTACTAGACCCACAACAAAACTACTACTATTCTCTTTAGAACGGGTAACCTTCTTGGTTGGCATTTTCCTGAACTATAGAGATGAGTTTATTTAAAACATAACAAAAATGTTTGACGGAAAATATCACCGTTTAAACGGTGCACCTGTACCGGGAAAATGCTGCCCAATCAAATACCTATGTCTTTAATATCAGGGCCCATTTATAAAAGAGATCTAGATTAATAGCACTAACAACAATAGTAACCATAACAGTAGCAGAATCAACAACAGCGCAGAAAACCAGAATATATAGATACTAAATATGGTAGCATGCCATCTCAATATCACCACAACTAATCAACCTCCCAACACCATACAAATACGCAATCAACAAATTCAATATACCGCAAAACTAGATAGACTATACTAGTCACCAACCAAAAAGGGTAACTAGTAGGTCAAGTCAACTTAGGAAATCACGGATTTGGCTGATAGACTAATCCGAGTTCAACTAACCATTCCTCTCAAGGCGATTTCTTATTTCTTGCAACTGACCCATCTATCACTGAGTTAGCTATCCTAAAACTGCAACTTCCCAATATCGAATCATGAATCCTCTCTGCTATCTTTATTTGTGAAGTAGAAACCAGATGTAAAACTTCTATTTCCTCTGACAGTCAACCTTTATCTCCTCGCAACAACCAAGACTGTCTAACTACATAGGTCACTAGCAAACTCATTGTCATGGAATATCAAATGGGATTTCAAAATCAAAAAATCAATTATGAAAGAAAAGTGAAGAAAATCTGGATATGACTGGGAGCAACCATACAAGTACGTAAGATGGCCAGTCTTAGTAGCGCATAGCTCACAATGCATACTTCGGTGGCGTCCCACCGGATACTTTTGTTACACAGACAAATAGTCAAACCATATGCATTGTTATCCCAATCACCCGATGAAATCACCGAGGAAAAAAACAATGTACAGATAGAACATTCACAACAAGAAGGGGGAAAATCTGATTTATAATGAAATCAACGAGACCTTAAGTTGCTTAATACGAGCTTTGAATTTCTTACGGAAAACAAGCAACTTATAAAAAAGTAAACAATTACCTTGGAAACACAATGCATTTAAAAAAAAATGTGAAAGGTTCAGGAGTTGACGTCACCAACAACAATAATAGTAAACATGATATAATCCAAATCACTAACTATACATAACCACGACCCCTTTACCAAGACCTTTTCCAGGTTTAGGTATGATTTAGGTTACAATTATCACAAAACTAATGTACAGCAAACCATTCTGACTCAATTAACTTAATACAGCAACTCAATAGACCATCTTTGGCCCAAAACAACTACCTCAGAGGAGCCTGACATGGAAGGCACCGGAACTCTGCCTTGACTACCACGAAAGAATCTCCTAGGCATCTGCAACACATATATAAAACATTCTGCAAGGGTGAGCAATCAATTGCTCAGTAGTACTACTATATGAATAACAAGTAAAACAGTTTATGATAAAACAGTGACATGAACAGAGATTATAGCTCATTTGCAACAAATGGTAACCATTCATAAACTGGATATTCAAAACTAGCATGCTATCAACAAAAAAATGTAGTAGTGTGCTGTGTGTAAATACCAGAGTCCAATTTTAGCATGCTATTCACATTTACAAAACTACTGTCTCAAGTACTTATACCCTTACGGGAATCACAAAGCCAAATCAGATATGTACAGATATGTGAAGACATCTAATCAGGCTATCAATACCAGACGACTCCAACTGCCATCCCATTTACCTGTTCTGGAACTTAGAGACTACCTAGGTCTCTGACCTGCTAGACTAATCGGTTATATAGTGCATGCAACCGAATTAGCCTCTTACGCCACCTCAATAGGCCTACTGTGGCCCCTATGTATCCCATATTTGATCATTTTATCCAGTTTTCAAAACACGTGTACCTATCTCATTTCAAAACCATTCGTTTTAACAACATACATATAAAATCTAGTTCACAAATCATTTCATTTGAGATAGGTACCTTTCAAAGTTACATTTCCCCAAAACAGATTGAAAACAGTGATTTTTAACTACAGGGGATACGTAACTTAAAACATTTTTGTTCCATTACGAGATCAAAACATTAGCTATTCATATATATACTGAACCATAAAAGAATGGTCAGGGGTACTTGCCTTGCAGAGCTTTACAACTATTACTGATCGACTCTGAGCAAACTCGGACACTCAGGCTTTAACGCTCAACCACTAGATCACCTTGGATTCAACTTCGAAACTCAGGTTCTTCGGTTGAAACCCTATTGAGCTCGTCGACTGTCCACTAGGTTATCTTTAGACCAACGTCCACTTTTGGTTTCCCGACTAGGACCTACAAGGTTAAAATACTCTATGTTAGAATTCCAGGTATGCTTGACATATCCTCAATAACAAACCTACCCATTCGATATCAAATCCCGACTCGTACTTATATGTACTATTATAATACATACAGCAATCAGGGTTCACATACTCAAAACTCGACTCGATGTTCAATTTCAGAAAATGTATATACTCGATATTTTAGGAAACAAGTTGTCAGTTATATATTTTACAAAATATTTATTTATAACTATATAACTATTTACATTCGAGTGGTAGGTCCGATATTTCACAAGATACGCTCCTGAAAATTGGGCAGCGTCTCCTTTGTTTATCCGACTACCCGTCGAATACAATCGACGTCCATAAATCACAATTCACAACAACAAACCATCATTCACAATCTCAATCCAATAATTCTATTCCAAAAAGTTACTGTACAGTTGTACACTCCCAACATTCGAGTAAATTTTACGAACTAAATTTCCTAAAAATCAATCTTCTTCCAAAATAATTAGAAAAATAATGTTTAATGTTTTTGGTAGGACTCAGTCGAACATCATTGTCCACCGCCGACTCATCGGAATTCATTATCGGCGGTAGCAGTTTTACGATGGTGCCTTGACTCGAGGTTTCTGACCGTAAACCACCGATTAAATTCCTGAACAACTACAGTATTAATCAATTAATCACTAAAATTCATACGAATCTTTCATAAATATACAACCAAAAAAATCGAGTAATCAACATGAATTATGAGCCCCAATTCGGTCAGCCCAAAAAATCAAATGAAGCATAGCAGAACCAAAGTACAGAACAACACTCACCACCTAACTCAGGCCACCTCGCCGGAATATAATTTGGCGGCGGCCGGATAACACCGAACAGCAACAAGGCGAGACATTCAAGCACCGTACATACATATACTCAATATATACAAACATATGTAATTCAACAAGAACCAATCGAACCCATAATCGAGAACAGGATAGAGGCCGGAAAAACAGTGGTCGGGACTCACATGAACAGAGAAGAACGGGAAGAAGGAGAGGAAACAGAGAGAGAGAAAAAACCGAAAGATTAAGAAGGAGAGAAATATTGAGATTAAGAAATGAGAGATTGGAGTGATCGAGAGATAGAAATGAAGAAGAGATAAGGCTGTTTGTGTTTATCCCCTTTTTGTTTCATATTTTCTGTTATAATTTGCAGCCCGAGTGACTCGTATTTCTGACTCCTATTCCACGCGCTATCATACACCGAATCACAGTGTGTACAAATAAAATTCATAAATTATTAAAATAAATTTTGAAATGTTCAGAGTATTTAAAATTTAATAAAATAAATATTTCCAAAGTTTTTAAAACATTCCTAAACCGAAACTTGTACCCGCTTTTATCAATTAAACGAATCAACGCACGGGTAAAATTCATTCTAAAAATTTCCAAAATAATTTTAAAATTCTCAAAATATTCCAACCTTAAAGAAATATGAGTTTCATAATTTTTGAAACATTTCCGATTTAAATATCGAATTTACAATAAAATACAATCAGAAAATCATACAAGGTTGAATAATTGATGAAATATTGATTTCTAAATTTTATAAAATCCCAAAAGTAGTTATTGTAATTGTAAAACCATAAAAACAATTTTAGAGACATTCCAAATATTTATGCAAATAAATTTGCATTAAATTTATTTTTAAAAGTAAAAACAATTCAGTACAACTCAATAATTAATTACGCAAACAACCCGGTACACCACAATTCACACCTAAATAATAATAAGACAACACATAGCTGATAAAAGCTATACCCATATTTTATTTATTTAATAATTTCATAAATACACATTTAAATATAACAACAATAATAATGATAATGATGATGAAACTATACGAGTCGTTACAATGCATGATGGCTATCTTCTCTGACATGATTGGTCAGAATGTAGAGGTTTTTATGAACAATCACGGGATGGAGAGTTTGCATGGATTACAGGAAGCTGAACTAGGCCACGAGGAAGGATCACTTCTCTCTTCCCTTTATTGATCAGATGCTTGACATATTGGCTGGGCATGAATATTATTTTCTTCTGGATGGCTATTCGGGCTATAATCAGATTTGCATTGCTCCAGAAGATCAGGAAAAGACTACCTTCACTTGTCCATTTGGTACTTTTGCCTTCAGAAGAGTTTCTTTTGGGTTGTGTGGTGCACTTGCCACATTTCAAAGATGCATGATGGCTATCTTCTCTGACATGATTGGTCAGAATGTGGAGGTGTTTATGGATGATTTCTCTGTGTTCATTGATTCTTTTGACGAGTGCTTGCAAAATCTTGGAGCAATTCTTAAAAGGTGTTTTGAGACCAATCTGGTTCTCAATTGGGAGAAATGTCACTTTATGGTGCAACAAGGCATCATTCTTGGGCACAAGGTTTCTAGTAAAGGTCTTGAGGTAGACAAAGCCAAGGTGGGGGTCATTGAAAACCTTTCTCCACCAATTTCTGTTAAGGGGATCCGCAATTTTCTTGGGCATGCAGTTTCTATCGGTGTTCCATGAAGGACTTCTCTAAAATCTCTAAACCATTGTGTAATCTTCTCGAGAAAGATGTCCCTTTCAAGTTTGATGACGAGTGCCTAGCTGCTTTTGAGAGCTTGAAGAAAAGTTTGATTACGGCACCTGTCATAACTGCACCTGATTGGAATGAGCCGTTTGAAATGATGTGCGATGCAAGTGACTATGCAGTTGGAGCAGTTCTTGGGCAAAGGAAGAACAATATATTTTATATGGTCTACTATGCTAGTAAAACCCTCAATGGTGCTCAACTAAACTATACTAATATTGAGAAAGAGTTATTGGCCATTGTCTACGGTTTTGAGAAGTTTTGATCTTATTTGCTTGGGACGAAGGTGATAGTTTTCACTGATCACGCTGCAATTCGCTATCTCGTCTCGAAGAAGGACTCGAGGCTTAAACTAATTCGATGGGTTCTTTTACTTCAGGTATTTGAGTTGGAGATCAAGGATAGGAAGGGTACTGAGAATCAAGTCGTTGATTATCTCTCTCGTTTAGAAGATCCAAGTGCAACTTCACAGGATAAGACATTGATAAATAAGTCTTTTCCCGATGAGCAATTGTTTGGGGTGCAAGAAGAAGAACCGTGGTTCGTAAATATCGTGAACTACCTTGTGATCAACATTATGACTCTAGACTTGTCTTCCCCTCAAAGAAAGAAGTTTCTTCACGAGGTGAAGTGGTACATGTAGGATGAGCCATTCTTGTTTCGGCAAGGAGCTGACTAAATCATCAGGAGATGTATTCCGTATAGAGAAATGGAGGGTATCTTGCGTGACTGTTATTTGACTGTTTATGGAGGCCACTATGGTGGAGAAAAGATAGCAGCTCGTATCCTTCAAGTAGGATTCTTCTGACCTTCATTATTTAAGGATTAACATAAGTTCGTTTTGAAGTGTAATCGATGCCAGCGTGTTGGTAATATGTCAAAGAGGGATGAGATGCCTCTTATTGTGCTTCTCGAGGTTGAAATCTTCAATGTTTGGGGAATTGACTTCATGGGGCCATTTGTCTCATCTTGTAACAATCAGTATATCTTGTTGGCAGTTGATTATGTCTCGAAATGGATGGAAGTTAAGGCTTTGCCGACAAATGATGTGAACGCAGTGCTAAATTTTCTTCACAAGCAGTTATTCATAAGATTTGGGACATTAAGAGTCATAATCAGTGATGTGGGATCGCAAGTTCACTGCTATGATGCAAAGATATAATATGAATCATCGCATTGCTACAGCCTACCATCCTCAGACTAATGGTCAAGCTGAGGTATCTAACAGAGAGATCAAGTGTATTTTAGAGAAAGTTGTGTGTCCATAGAGGAAGGATTGGTCTTTGAAGGTGGATGAAGCTGTTTGGGCATATCGAACAGCATACAAGGCTCCGCTAGGCATGTCACCGTTTCAATTGGTTTATGGTAAAGGATGTCATTTGCCCATGGAGCTAGAGCACAAGGCGTATTGGGATTTGAAGAAATTGAACCTTGATATGGATGCAGCTGGGAAGAAAAGGATGCTTCAATTGAATGAACTCGATGAGTTTCGACTTCAAGCGTATGAGAACAACAAAATGTTCAAAGAGAAAGTCAAGAGGTGGCACGATAGGGGTTTAGTGCTCAAATCATTTGTGCCGGGGTAACAAATTCTTTTGTTCAACTCTCATCTTCATCTTTTTCTTGGAAAAGTGAAGTCGAGATGGTCAGGGTCTTTTGTTGTCAAAACTGTGTTTTCACATGGAGCGGTGGAGATTTTTGAGAATGATCGAGGTCAAGCATTAAAGGTAAATGGTCAGTGTTTGAAGCATTACTATGGTGATACGAAAAATCGTGAGGTGGTTAGTGTCATTTTATTGTCCACTTGATCTCGAGATTCTACGTCAAGCTAGCGACATAAACCAAGCGCTTCTTGGGAGGCAACCAAAGCTTGTTGTATATTAGTAGGTAGAACGAAGAAGAAAATAAGAAGAAAACTAAAAGAAATTAGGAAAAGGAAAAAAATTCTGTGTCAACTACAGTAGCATGGCACACCCGCGCTGGGAAGCGGGGTGGCCGTACTGAAACTTCAGTAGCTGCGCGCGCCTGCGCTGGTATGCGGGGCGGCCGCGCTGGAATTCCAGAAACACGATGCGGCCGCGCTACCAGGAGGGGCGGCCGCGCTGACCTATAGAAGGGGTTGAATATAGTGTTTATACAATTAAATCAAAACAAAATCAGAATTCCAGCGGAATTTCCCTGTTAAGTCACACATCACTATAGAAGGGGGTTGAATATAATGTTTATACAATCAAATCGATTTCAACACAAGTATGTAATAAAGATCAAGTATATTCAATAAACTCTGTTATAATATGAACTGTTGTTCTCTCTCAGTGATGAACAAATATCACTAAGAGCTGCTAGGTTACAATGTACAATCTTCTTGATAATGATAACACATATAGTGTAAACCCTAAACTGTGTTTATATAGTACATAATTACAAGATATATTCTAATTGATATGGAATATAATTATGTCTCCTAAAATATATCAATCAAATATCTTCTACAAGTCTTCTAGTCTTCTAAATCTTTCCATGCATATCTTCTATTGTTTAAGTCCAGATCTTCTCCTGTAAATCAGCCGTATTCCTTATCTGAAAGTCTTCCCGCACTTAAGTACTGATATGTATCTTCTGACACCTTAAGTTCTGATATTAAGTTCTGACTTCAGTAAGTTTTGATTTCAGTAAGTCCTGATATGTCCTGTTGTTAAGTTCTGAAAACTAAACACAAATCAGATTAAACATGACATCTCAAATATATCTAACAATCTCCCCCAACTTGTAAATTATGCAAAATATACAAGTTAATAGATTTGATGATGTCAAAAACATTTTAAGTACAAATGCAATGAGAGTTTAATAAGACAACTAACTACAACTTACAGTCCTTGTAGCTTTTACTAATCTCAATGATTCAATCTGAATCCAAAGTGATTCTTGACAAAGTTTGATATCAGCTTTTCTTCTTTATTCCTCAGGACTTGAGATAGTGTAGCTTTGACTTGCTTCAATTCTTTACTCTGACTTCCAATCTGGTAGATTGCAGTCCTAAGTGCTGAGATATGGTTTCTTTCTAAACCATCAACAAGTCTAATTACCCTTGGATGAGAAGAGTCTTCATTGTAGCACAAACATTTCTCTTTCAGAATGACTTCAAGTTTAGCAAAATCCTTCTTCTTTGGAATTTCACTTCCACCATCTTCAACTATGTTTGGAATGAATTCTGTAACCCTTGAACCAAAAATTCTTGCTTTATCTCTTATGGTCTTCAATATGAAATTTGACCATCTCCTGGTAATATCAGACTTTATCTCTAAAAGATAATGAAAGAATTGAAGCTCTTTCAGAGATTTATTCAACACATCTGATTCTGACATTTGATATGTCCTTCCATCTTCAAGAAATAGAATCATATTTTCTTTGACATTATGCTTGTCATGAGCATCCAGTACCATTTGAACAGAAATAACCTTATCAAGGTGTTTCTGTGTAACATCTTCAAGAGGTCTGTCAGTTAACAAAAATGGATCCCTAGTAGCAACTTCAACTCCTGTTTTGATCTTAGCTTCATCAGAACCTAGCCCTGCTCTGTCTCTTGGTTCTCTAGCATTTAACCCAATAGTCATGAAATCAGACAGCAATTGGCTTTTCTTTGGATCTGATGGTTTGACATTTTTCCATAGAAGTTTCTTTTTATCAGCCACTTTCATCTTGTCTAAATTAACTTGAGCTCTGTCAGAGGTTGATTTCTTGATGACTTTATCATAACTTGTTGTTTCTTCTGTAGCTTGCTGTTTTCCACTCTGAACAACTTGAGCTTTGTCAGAGGTTGTCTTAGATTCTTCAGTAATCTTTCTTCTTTTCAGAGTTTGAACAGATTCGTCTTCAGCAAGAGTATCATCATGAACTTGAACCATTTTGCACACTAATTTCATCAGGATTTGAGGAATTTTCATCTCCTGTGGCTTTATTGGTTCATCAACTTTTCCTTTCCCTTTATCTTTGGGATCAATCTCAGTTTGTGATCTAGTCTTGGGCTTAGATGCCTTAGAAATTGAATTTTCCTTGATCACAATGCCTTTTTCCTTAGGACTTGGAGGTTTCTTTGCAACAGAAGCTTTTGACTTTAGATTTGTCTTCTCAGCTTTAAATCTAGCTTCTTCCACCTTGAGATTTCTAAATCCATTCCAGGATTATGTTTCAGAAATAATCTTCTAGCAATCTCTTCATCAAGTGTCTAAATCTTGGGATCCTTTTAGTAGACAGTAGTATCCTTTCCCTTAAGCTTCAAAGTTTGCAAAAACTTCTGAGAGTCTTTACTTCCTCCTTGAATCAGAACATCATAACTTGATATCAGATTTTGATTATCAGCACTTTGCTATCAGATTTTGAGTTTGAGCAGCTTCAGAACTTGTCTTCTTTTGAGTAGAAGATTTGCTTGTATCAGAATTTAGTTTCCCAGAAGAAACCTTGCTGCTTTGCCCTTGACCTTGACCCTTGCTAGGGTTTCCCTGGTCATCTTCATTATTATCCCTTTTCTTCAGTATTTGACTGATTGAGCATTTGAACTTAACTACCTTCTCCCCCTTTTTGGCATCATCGGGTAGTAGGAGAGAGAGAGAAGAAGTTCTACTGAAGATTGAATTTCATCCAGTTGAGATTTTTGAGAAGCTTGATTCTGCGGGACCTCAGTAATTTGGGCCTGTTGCTTCTCCTGAACCTTCTCAATTACTGCAACTTGTTTAGAAATATGGCTGATAAACCTCTTTTTATCAAGCTTGGTCTCCATATCCAGCTTTTTCCAGAAGTTTGTCAACCTTTTTATGAGTTGTAGAGTGTTGACCTTGAAGAGTCTTGACACTTAGAGCTGTGACTTTAAGTTGAGTCTTGAAATCAGAATTTATCATCAGCTCATCAGCTTTAGCAGTATGCTCTGTCAGAACTTTAGAGCTTGAAATGAAATCAGATTCATTCCACTTCTTGGTCCACTCAACACCTCTGTGAGTTTCTTCCCAAGGAACAGGAGCAACTTGTTCAACAAACTTTTTAATAAGTGCCTCCTTGCCAAGAATGGGAGCTGGAGTATCTACTGAAACACTGTCTCCAGAACTTGAAGAAGACTTATTATCCTCTGATAATACAAGAGTGTGTGAGGCTATAGGAGATTCTGGAACAACTTCATCTAAATTCTGATCACTAAGTTCCTGATCCAGAATTGGTGTAGATGGTATCTCAGCCTGAAAGATTGGAGAATTAACTGTGGATGGCTGAGCTGCTGTTGGAGTTTCAAGATAGAGCACAGTTGTAATGATCATTATGTGGATGTCAATTTCAGAACTTAATCCTGAATCTTCAATTGTTGTTACTTTGTCTGGAGAGACAGGATGTGTGAGCACTGTATCTAGAACAGTGTCTTGAGCTTGAGTTGGGGATGGCAAAGCTTCAATTACAACAGGTTCTGATGAGATCAGAGATTCCTGATCCCCTTCCTCAGCTTCTTCAGTATCCTCAGATAGAGGCTTAGCCATGTGCCTTCCTGCCCTCATTTTATTTAATCTCCTTGATAGTGAAGGAGTTGCTTCAGCAGCATCAGAACTTACAGTTCTTTTCCTCTTCAAATTACCAGAACCCTCAGCATCAGTCTTTTTCTGATGGGTTGACCCTTCAGCTTCTTGTGTCACAGGTTCTGATGTATAAACCTGTGCTTCTTCTTCATCTGATTCATCCTTTAGAATCATCCTTCTTGTCCTTGGTGGAGATTTAGGAACAAACTTTGCTCTTTTAGGCCTAGAGGATGAAGTTCTGATGATAGGTACTGATGGTTGTTGTTGTTTGGATTGAGCTGGTTGAAAGTATGTTCTGATGGTAGGTTGAGTTGGTTGAGGTTGAGAAATGGTAGGTTGTTTAGGTGCTGATGGAGGTTGGGATTGGTGGACATCAGGATATATGGTAGTATAGGTGTTTGGGTCAGAGTTTACTAAGACCTGTTTGACTGGCTGTGGAATTTGGAGGGGTCTTATTACGGCCTTCTTATTATTAGTGGATAATAAGTCAGTAAAAGCTCTTTTAGCAAGTTTAAATGGTGGAATTGACTCACTAAAATTCTGAGGTGCATCAGAACAACAAAAACTGTATAAAAGCTGACAGAATCTAGCAAAATAAACTGTATTTCTATCTTCTGTCATCCTATCACCTATGAAACCTAGTACAACACTAGCATAATCAAAATGAGATTGAGTAATTAGAGCATACCTAATTTGCTGACTAAGGATTAGAATTGTATCAAAGTTTAAACATTTGTTTGCAAAAGTTTTGGTGATGCAGTCAAAGAATAAACTCCACTCCTTCCTTATGTATGGCCTCTTCAGTTGTCCCAGCTTAGACAATGATTTTTCATAACCCAGATTGGCCATCATCTGTTGAAGAGCTGGCTCCTCAACTGCTGAACTGTAGACACAGTTTTCTGAAAGATGTAAAGCATGTCGAACAGTTGATAAGGTAACCAAGTGTTCATCTTCCCCTGTTGTAAATATGATGCTTGGGGACCCACCTTGTCCACCATCATCATAAACACCACTCCTCCAAAACTCCAGTACCTGCGTTCCTGAAAGTGATTGAGGTTGGGTCAATGCATACCCAATCTCGCTGTTAGCAAGAAAGTCCTGAATGAAGTGAAGATCTGATGGAGCTTCATCTTTGCTAAGAATAGCCAAGTAGTTGTTAGGAACAAACTTGGCCCCTTGAAAATGATGTCCTTTGGTGCCATTTCTGTGAAAAAAATCAAGTGAGAATAGTGTGTACACAAAGTGTTTGATAAAATGCCTGTAAAAGAAATAGAGCTTCAGAGAATATTAGATAGAGAGAGAGAATAATAGAGATAAGAAAAGAATTAGAAGGAGGTAAAAGATTGTAAAATCTATTAACTCCCATATTTATACCCTCTCTACTCAATAACTCTTTTTGGAAGTAAAACAGACACTTTACACCTATCAGCGAGTAAATAGTTAAAGCAGGAGTTGGTGGGAACGAAAAAGAAGCAGTAATAATTGTGCACATGCAGTTTTTCAAGGCAAACATGTTTCCCACTAACCAAATGATTATGACTATTTTTATCTCACTTAAATATATTCTGATAAAATATGACCGTTACAGTATTTACCACAAATAAGTCAAGTAAATAAATAATGCCATGAATGCATCATAGTTTCCATCAGGATTTGCATCAGAACTTGACTATTATCAGAATTTAATGGTCATCAGAATATGGCTTATGTACTCAAAAAGTGAATGTCTATTTCTGTGATTCTTCATACAAATACTGACTTGTTTCTTCAGAGTTTAATCATCAGAACTTCCATCAGAACTTGTCCTCAGAATTTATGCAAATTACACTTAACTGTTTGTCAAAAAAAACTTAATCACCACAGTAATTTTTATCATGCTTATGGAGTGAGAGTGTGTGTATTAGCAAAATATCAGATAAAGATTAAAGTCTGATAAACTTCAGTACATCTTAGAAATAAGCCATAACTAAGAAAAGTGCTTAAAATTTGTCATTAATAATGAAGTCTACCATAGAATAAATTTATGCAAGAATCTACCTCAACTGCTTGTGCTCATTTTATGCATCTTTTAACATTCTTTTTACAGTGGTTTCTCAGTGTAAGTGAGTCACAACTGCTATCAGAATTTATGCTATTATCAAAGTATCTCTCCACTAATCAGAGAATGTGAAAAGTCACCAAGAAAAAATTATTTGCTTTTCTAATGCATATAACTCAATACCAGCAATGCACTTGGGTCTTCCCTTCCAAATATTTACTCTAGATCTCAAAGGAGTACTTGACTTCAATTTTCTTTTCTTTTATTTTCTTCAGATAAGTGAGGCTTATCAAGCATGTGGTTCATCCTTAAGATTTACTAACATCAGAATTTGACAGATAAGAAATAAGAATCTAGTTTGTGACTTAGTAATAAGATACACAAAGTAAATTTGACTAATCTCAAAATCAGAATTTGCTTGTTTTAATGAATTTCCACATAAACAACTGATTCAAACATGGGATTTCTAGTATGTTAAAGACTACTAGGTCAGCATCTAGCACATTAATCCTCATTGGATTGAATAGTCACAGAACATTCAAAACACTATCAGAGTATATAGAAACACATCAGTTAACAATCAGTATTTAATATATAATAATTTAAGCACATATTACACAGAGATAAGACAATCTGTAAACACTGATCATAAAGTCTGATGCATGAGAACAAAAACTAAGCAGATTTTGAGAAAGAACCTTAAACCATTCTAAGTTCATTTACCAGTCTTGTAAAAGTAGCTTCACATAGTGGTTTTGTGAAGATATCTGCTAGTTGTTGATCTGTTGGAATAAAATGTAATTCCACTGTACCTTCCATTACATGTTCCCTTATGAAATGGTACCTAATGCTGATGTGCTTTGTCATTGAGTGTTGAACTAGATTACCTGTCATAGCTATAGCACTTTGATTATCACAGTAAATAGGTATTTTAGAGAATTCTAACCCATAGTCCAGTAACTGATTCTTCATCCAAAGAATCTGTGCACAACAGCTTCCTACAACAATATATTCTGCTTCTGCAGTTGATGTGGAAATTGATTTCTGTTTCTTACTAAACCAAGAAACCAATCTGCCTCCAAAAAATTGGCAGCTTCCACTAGTGCTTTTCCTGTCTATTTTGCATCCTGCAAAATCTGCATCTGAGTAACCTATTAGCTTAAAATCTGATTCTCTAGGATACCACAATCCTAGATCAGCTGTACCCTTGAGGTACTGGAAAATTCTTTTCACAACTATTAGTTGAGGTTCTCTTGGATCAGCCTGAAATCTTGCACAAAGACAGGTAACAAACATGATATTAGGTCTACTTGCAGTTAAATAGAGTAAAGAGCCAATCATACCTCTGTAATTAGTAATATCTACTGATGCTCCAGTATCTTTATCTAACTTGGTTGCAGTGACCATGGGAGTGGATGTAGTTGAACAATCTTGTATTCCAAATTTCTTGAGTAAATTTTCGGTGTACTTAGATTGACAGATAAAAGTACCTTCTTCATTTTGCTTGACTTGAAGTCCCAGAAAATAGCTAAGTTCTCCCATCATACTCATCTGATATCTTGACTGCATTAGCTTTGCAAACCTTTCACAGAGTTTGGCATTTGTAGAACCAAATGTAATATTATCAACATATATATGTACCAAAAGTAAGTCATTTTCATGGTTGAGGTTGAACAGTGTTTTATCAATTGTACCTCTGTAAAATCCACTTTCCAGAAGGAATTGGGTTAAAGTCTCATAACATGCTCTTGGAGCTTGCTTAAGGCCATAAAGTGCTTTGTCAAGTCTGTAGACATGATTTGGAAATTTTGGATCTACAAATCCTGGAGGTTGCTCTTGGAGCTTGCAAATGTTTCATCATAATCAATACCCTCCTGTTGAGAGTAACCCTTAGCAACCAGCCTTGCTTTGTTCCTTGTAATTATGCCATCACTGTCAATTTTGTTTCTGAACACCCATTTTATGCCAACTATAGATCTGTTCTTTGGTCTTGACACTAGGGTCCAGACTTTATTTCTTTCAAATTCATTTAACTTTTCCTGCATTGCTTGCACCCAATCAGCATCTTGAAGAGCTTCTTCCACTTTCTTTGGTTTAGTCTGAGACAGAAAGGAATGATAGAGACATTCATTTGATGTTGCAGTTCTAGCTCTGACACCTGCTTCAGGATCTCCAATTATTAAGTCAGGTGTATGTGATTTGGTCCACTTCCTTGCAGATGGAAGTTGATTTCTAGAACTGGATCCTCCCCCATAATCCATGTTGTCTCCATCGGCATTTTCTGATGCCCCCCTGTAGTTATGCTCTCTGAGACTTCAGAATTTGAGTTGGATCCTTCAGGATTTGAAGAATCGGAGTTTCCAGAATTATCAGAATTTGGCTCATCAGAACTTGAAGAGCCAGTGACAGGTTCTGATGCTTCGTGAGAGTCTTGAGTTATGGTAGGATCTTCAGCTTGCTCCCCCTGAACAGGTGCAGTTTCCCTTGGAGTGGTTACCACAGTTTCAATGACATCAGAATTTAACCCGTCAGAACTTACAGGATCAGGATTTAAGCCATCAGTATTTACAGAATCAAAATTTAAATCTTCATTTTCAAATCTCAGCTGATCATGATCATTGAAATCTTTAAGTCCATTAATATTTTTATCATCAAAAGATACATTGATAGATTCCATGATAACCCTTGTTCTTAAATTGTAGACTCTGAAGGCTTTTATGGAAAGTGGATATCCAACAAAAATTCCTTCATCAGCTTTTAGATCAAATTTTGACAGCTGTTCAGGATGAGTCTTAAGAACAAAATACTTGCATCCAAATCCATGAAAGTATTTCAGATTTGGATTCTTTTTCTTTACCATCTCATATGGTGTTTTTCCATGCTTGTTTATGAGTGTAACATTCTGTGTAAAACAAGCAGTCTGCACAACTTCAGCCCAAAAGTAGGTTGGCAGCTTTGCTTCATCAAGCATATTTCATGTAGCTTCAATGAGAGTCGTGTTGTTTCTTTCTACAACTCCATTTTGCTGTGGAGTTCCAGGTGCAGAAAATTCCTGCTTAATTCCATGCTCTTTGCAGAACTCTTCCATGATTGAATTCTTAAACTCAGTGCCATTATCAATTATTATTATTTTAACAGAATCTTTGACCAATTTATCCAACTGTTTGACATGATCAGTTAGAGTGGATGCAGTTTCATTCTTCTTGTGTAAGAAATATACCCAAGTGTATCTTGTGAACTCATCCAATATAACCATAGCATATTTCTTCTTTGCAATAGACATGACATTCACTGGACCAAATAGATCAACATGTAGTAGGTGATAAGGTTCAAGAATTGAGAATTCAGTTTTGCTCTTGAATGAAGATTTTCTTTGTTTTGCCTTTTGACATGAATCACAAAGGCCATCAGGAGCAAATACTAATTTTGACAGTCCTCTCACAAGATCTTTCTTTACTAACTCATTTATTTTGTTAAAATTTAAATGAGAGAGTCTCTTGTGCCAATTCCAGCTTTCTTCAATTGATGCTCTACTCAACAGACAGATTGCAGAGCCATCAGAGTTTGTTGAAAGTCTGGCTTCATAAATGTTACCATGCCTGTAACCTTTCAGAACTACTTTGCCTATAGAATTACTTACAACTTCACAGTGGTTTTCAAAGAAATCCACATGATAACCTCTGTCACAGATTTGACTCACACTTAGCAGATTGTGTTTAAGTCCTGAGACAAGAGCTACTGTTTCAATGATGACATTCCCAAGATTGATATTGCCATATCCCAGAGTTTTTCCCATGTTGTCATCTCCATAAGAAACTCCTGGGCCAGCTTTCTCCACAAAGTCTGATAGCAGGGCTTTATTTCTAGTCATATGTCCTGAACATCCACTGTCCAGAACTAGGATGTTTTTCCTGTTGCCCTGCAATCAGAAAGACCACTATTGGTTAGTTTTAAGGACCCAGACTTGCTTGGATCCTTTGGCCTTATTAAGTTTGTTAGCATTTGCAGCGGATTTAATTTCAGAGTTTATGCTAACATGCTGTTTATCAGAATTTATATCAGGCTTTGCATCAGACTTTACACTAGAAGGAATTAAACTAACTTTCTTCAAAGAAGGTTTTATTTGATAATAATCATAGTACAAACTATGATATTCCTTATAAGTATAAATGGAATGCCATATACTACCATAATGAAAACAAGGATTTTGTGGTTTAAACCTCACAGACTGACTCTTAACTCCTGATTTAGGAGGTAAAGAGTTTATATCTTTATTTTTCCTGCAAAAAGAAGCAAGATGGTTAGAGTTTCCACAGTTATAACATTTCTTTCTAGGAGCATTAAGAACAGGCATATAATTATTGCTTTTATTCACACCTTTCTTTCCATTCCTATTTTTCCTAGCTTCCTTTACCTTGTTTACATTTCTAATCTCTTTCATCTTATGCTTAAGCTGCTTCTTTGTCATTAAGTCTATGTTTACTTCAGCTGGTTTATCCTGTTTTAATTTGTCAGAAGTTGACTTTTCTTTGACTTCTGTCCTAGATTCTTTCATCTTTTTAGAATCAGACTTTACACTTTTTGCTACAAACTTAACAGGATTTACCTTTGGCTTAGCAGTCTGTTTAACAACAATTGGCTCGATTTGCACAGCTCCTTTCTCACTTTTATCATCTCCATAACCTAAGCCCTCTTTCCAGTTTCCACTACTTAGTAAATTCTGAGTTGTTCTACCAGAGTTAGCCCAAGTTCTGATAATCTCTCTTTCCTTTTCTAAGTCAGCTTTTAGAGATTCATTCAATTTTAACACTTCATCTCTAACATACAAAGCATCATCTCTTTCTTTCTTAGTTTGATGAAGAAAACCTAACTCCTTTTCTAAATAGTCATTTATGTTTTTAAAAGCAAGATTTTCAGATGTTAATCTTTCACATGTTAAAGTCTGATCTCTATAACTAATGAACATGGTTTTAAGATATAATCTCAACTCAGTATTATCATCAGTATGAAAAGCAAAAGTTGTTTGAGGTACCTTCAATTCAGCAGTTTCAGTACTGCTATCAGCATTTGCCATCAAGGCATAGTTCACCTCATTTTCAGAATCTGAAGTGTCTGTCCAGTTTTTCTTCTTTGTGATAAGTTCCTTGCCTTTGTCACTTTTTCCTTTCTTGCAGTCAGGAGATTGAAAGAGATGTATCCTAAGTCCAATCATGTATGAGGATTTAGGAATAACTTTTATGTAATCTATTTTGATTTCATTGATATTAATAAAAGACTTGTTTTGTTTTTATTGCGGGCTCTATCTATTTTAAGTGTTTAAATAAGATATACCACAGTTTAGAGTAAAGCTTTTTATGGATTGTGATGAGATCATAATAATGAGACCTAAAAGATGATAACTCTAAACTTAAATAGTTCCTGGTCGTAGGATTACTAACTGGTAATTAATAATCCGCAAAGATCGGTACATACTATGCTCGCTTCATTATGAAGGATATCTGTTCTCATAGACATTTGTGTGGTGATACTATAGGTAGTATGTAGGTGCTTATTATAGAATAAGTTCACTAAACATGACTCACACAACTGAACAACTGATGGAGTTCACTTACATGTCAGCAGATGTTCACATAGTGATAGTTGTACAAGTATCCTTAGACTTGAGGTCATCATAACCATCTTGTGTACACTGAACTATACTTTGGTTTAGTTCTTAGTCTCCAGGGACAATAATAAGGGCTATACTGGGTGTGGGAATTTGTACACGAAGATAGTGTATGATCAATAAAGGATCTACCCCTTCCATTGAAAGGAAGAGAATGTTCAATGCTGATCAACTTATGCTAGTTCAGGAATCTCCGGCCAGAGTGAATGAAATTAGAAAGGAGTTTCTAATTCACATTAATTAGAACTAAGCATAGTAAATGGGAAAGCATATGATTAAATAAGATAGGCTTGACACGAGTTCCTTGCCTTGTATTTAATCATGACATTGCAGGGTAGAAAGAATTAATTGTACGTTAACTATTCACTGAATGGGTTCTTGGTATTCTAAGCAGTGAATTCGTATTATCCGGATAGTCGCGATATGCTGAGAAGTATCCCTCACGATGTAGAATAAATATGATTAATTAATTAATCATATTTAATGAATTAGAGAATTTATATAAATAATGATAAAATAGTTTTATTATTATTTATTTCTACTACCGGCTTAATATTGAACCTACAGGGTCACACCATAAAAGAGAATGATTTAATGGTGGAGGAATTAATTAATAATGGATGATAATTATTTATTTATGTAATAAATAATTAATTGGCAAATTTAATAATTGATTAAATGAGATTTAATTGATTATAAATTAATTAAGAAAAAGTTCTTAATATTATTAATTAAGAATTTAATTTTTGGAAATTAAATGAAGTGAGAGAATTATTTCTAAAGTGTTTAGAAAAAGGATTAATAATTAAAAGATGTTTTAATTATTAGTTAATTGGTTAATAAGAATAAAGGGTTAATAATAATAATATTTTATGGAAAAAATTTCAGCTGAAAATTTTGTCTATAAATATACTATTATAAACCCTATTTTTGCTTTAACCTAAAAAGTTAAGAAAACCCTAATTCTCACATCCCTTCCTCCTCCATCACATTGATCTCTTGGTGGATACCGGTGGAGTGCTTCACACTTGAGGAGCAGCTGCTAGGGATCCCCGCTCGTCGTTCTTGGATCGCTTTTAAAGGTTAGAAACGATCCCTTATGATTTAATCACGATTTGTATGCCTTTATTTGGATTTTATATCAAGAAATTTTTTTTACCATGCTTCCGTGATGTATACAATCCTACAATGGTATCAGAGCATAGGTTGTATGCATATAGATCTGTGATAAAAAAATTCAGAATTTTATGATCTTGTATGAATTTATTTTGATTTTTGCAAGTTATATCATGGATTAATTATGATTGATTAGAAATTATTTCTCAAAATTGTTTTGACTGTAGATCTGGGTTCTACAAGTGTTGTAGATCTTCTAGGTATTTTTTTCATAATTTTCTGATGTGTGGATTAATTATTATGATTTTTTGAAGTTGTTTTTATTAAAATTCGTAATTAAATATGTATATATATATTTGCAATCTGTTGTATATATATATTGTTATTCCTAGAGGACTAACAATGAGATTTACAGAAGGGGGGGTTGAATGTAAATCTCAAAACTTTTTCAAGTTTTGAGAAGTTTATTAAAGCAGTGTGTTCTAGATGAACAAGTGTATGAATTGCTTTGAGCTAATGCAGACAGATATATATTCAAACACAAAATGTAAAGAACACAACAAACTTTAAAAACTTTTCTGGTGGATTTGTTGTTCCACCAGAGATGGTATATTAGAAAATCTGTGTTCAACAATGTTGATCACAGCTGCATCCTAGTACAAACTAGATGAATTTTCTCTCAAGATATTTCTTAACAGCTCTGGAAAATCTCTCTCTAATTACTAGCTTCTTCTTGGTTTATATATTACCAAGTGTACAAGTGAAAAACAATATAAAATTACAATAGTAAAATAAGTTCTTCACTTGCTTCTTTTCCTGTTCACTCCAGTACTTTGTTGACTATTGCATCTTTGTACTAAAGAAGAACGGCTGCTTTTTCTGTTGATCCTGAAATTCGGCTACCACATCTCAGTTTTCTCTGTCAACCCATGTGCCTCTGTCTGTAGGTACAACTACCACTTATCAACGGCTAATTAGCAGAACATCCGTTGAAGCTTTCATCCGTTGATGACTTCATCCGTTGAAGGATGTTATCCGTTGAAGCTTTCATCCGTTGATGCATTTATCCGTTGATGCTCTCATCCGTTGAAGGATGTTATCCGTTGAAGCTTTAGAGACATCCGTTGAAGCTTAGCTTCTCATCCGTTGAAGGTCTTTAAGTCATCCGTTGATACCACTTCATTTATACAAAATTGCAAGGCATGAAATATTTACAATTGGCCTTCCTATCTGCATATCATCTAGTAGTCAACATGACTCATAGTTTCTCTCAACTTCTAAGAATTACATTTTAAATACAGAGACTGAAATATGCTACAATACTAGACTTATTTCTAAGTAAAGCTACACCATCAACGGATAGCCAAAGTGGTCTTATCCGTTGAGGCTACTGACACTAAATTTCTACTTAAGTGTTTTGTTAAACATATCATCAAACTAATGCACATATATTCCTAACAATCTCCCCCTATTTATGTCTATAAGAACTGTAGGCATAAATTCAGGGTTAACTTGATGATAACAAAACACTTAACAAATATTTGAATTGAAACTAAGTAGAAATATAAAAAGTGCTGCAAAAGTGTATGTACTAGGAGGTAATTGAAGATTTACAGTATTTCCAAGGGTGCTCCTTTAGCCTGAGCAAATCATCATTTTCTTCTTTGTTCCCTGGTTTTCTTTCCTAGCCCTTTGTCATTTTCCTCAAATTGGAGTTGGAGTTGTCTGAAGAATTCAGCTTCATCTTCATCACTGATATCCAACTTAGATTGCATTTCCTTGAGAGTTTCATTGCTGGCAATCTTGAGTTGGTCTTCAAGTCTGAAAAATCTTCTGACTCCTTTTTCATCTCTAAATTCCATCAACCAATGAGGTGATTTGTGAATTTTAGTTCCCCTTTCTTGTATGAGTAAGGTTCTGGGCAAAGCATTTGGTTCCCTCCAAGTCTTCCTTATGTTGGCAATCTTGTTGAGAATTTCAGTCTTGGCTGTTCTGGTAAAGCCAGAATCCTTTTTGATGGCTGAAAAGACTCTGATCAAGGTAGAGTAGCCTTCATTTAGAATCCTGTAGAGAGGCCATGTTCTTTCCCCAGCTCCCTTATATCTGAAAACCAATCTCTCTGGTAGCTGTCTGTAGGCAGCTATTCCCCTTACTTCCTCCAGCTCATCCAGATAGAGATTAATGTCTGAAGCTTCTTTTATGTCACAGATGTGAACATAATCATCTTTAGAAATGGGTGGCTTAAGGTTAGGTTTTTGTTTTTGAGTGAATTTCTTAGAGGTTAGGGGAGGTGTAGATTTAGATTTTCTTTTCTGTTTCTTTGGTAGTGGTAGAGTGGTTAAAAAGGTAGGCAATGTGATGTTGTCCCAATCAATAGGTTCCTCTTTTGGAATGATTGGTTCACCATGGATATTTATAGAGGGATCAGCAACAAAAGGTTTAGGTATGGAAGGTAGTGGTTTAGATATAGATTTGGTATCTTCAGGGTTATCTTCACTCCTTCTGTGTGCCTTGGCCTTTCTTCTGTTTCCCTTCTGCCATTCCTCTCTTTCTTCCATATTTTCACCAAATATGCTCCCAAGAACCTCATCTAAGTTAGCAATCTTTTCTTCACCCCTGACTTCAATTCCTTTCATTTCTTCAACTTGGCTTGACTTTAGCTGTTTTTCAAGCTTTGCTTGTGCTCTTTTGTCAGCCTTGAGTTTTACAGCTTCTTTCTTCAACCTTCTGGTTTCTTCCCTTTTGGCCTTTAGAAATTTGGGATGTCCTTGCATCACACAGATACTCTTTCCCTCTCTATAGATAAAGGCCATGTCCATTCTCTCACCCTTGTCCTTGGTCTCCTTCTTCTTTATGATGCTTGCACTTAGAACTTTGTCTCCATCAGGTTTTGGAAGAGGAAAGTCTACTTCCTGCATCTGAGCAAAGTCTAGGGGATTCTTTGTGGAGTCCATACTGGATCTAGTGTTAGGCTTTAGAACCATAGGTTTTAAATTCTTGAAAGAAGTCTCTCCAACCTTATTTCTCCCTACTGGCTTGAGCTCCATGTTGATTGGTTCAATCTTTGTGCTAAATTTCACAGATGTTGATTTATTTTGTGTAGAACCAAACACCAATTGCAACCTTTCATCAATTCTCCTCCATTGTTCTTTCATTTGTATTTCAGCTGCTGCTAGCTGAATCAAATCAATTCCATCAGGTTTTCCCTTGATTTGAATGATTGGAGAGGTAGTGATGGCAGGAACTAGCACTTTAGATATCTGAATCTTTGTAGAGGGCTCTCCTTCCCCTTCCCTTTTATTCTCCCCCTTTTTGTTATCATCAAGGAGAGGGGTCAAGCCTTGTGCTTTTGCCAGCTGCATTAGGAGATTGGTTTGAGATTGTTGGTTGAGAAGAAGGGTGGCCACAGAGTCTTCAATTCCTTGAACTCTGTCTTCCAACTTGGCCAGCCTTTGTTCAGTAACTGATTCCTTTTTCAATCTCGAAACCAAGTCCTGCAAAGTACCATAGGGCATGACTGAATCCAATTTTTCTGAAGTGAAGGATTTCAAGTCAGCAATATCTTTCCTGAGATCATCTAGACTCATATTTTGCTTTACTTTCTGCAACTTCATGAGATGCAGTGAGTCCAGGTGAGCTTGGAGAATAGCCTTGATATTTGCATTTGAAGTGTTCTGAATGGCCTGTTGAATAGTGATGATTTGTTTGACCAAGTGGACATTGAATTCACCTGTTCTATGCTCCTTAGTCAGGGCCCATTCAGGTAGATTAGGAATGGAACTAGGGTCTTCATCTCCCCCTATGTTCATGCTTCCATCAGAAGAAATAGAGTCATCATCATCAGAATTTACTCCAAATTCCTCAGATGGCTCACCAGCTGTAGAAGGCATCCTGTTAATAGCAGCTTTATCCCTTTGAAGAGATTCTGTTGAGTGCACTAGATGTAGTATCCTTTCTGCCTCCTCATTGCCCTGAGCAGCCAATAGTTGATAGGCTGTCACAGGATGAGTAAAAGTGTCAGCATCCAAGGAAATGTTATCAATTACAGCTTTGTAATGTTGCTGAAATTGTCTTTCCTTTTCAGCATCATCCACAATCATTGACTCATGAGCAATGGCTGGTTCCACCCTTGTATCAACTGTACCTGCTTTTCTCTCTTTTTCTCTATGTTCTTGCATCAGGGGCTCCCCCTGGCTCACACATCTCACTCCCTCACCTTCACCTTCTAAGGTGGTACTCCACTCACTGACTTTTGCCATGCTGGAAGAAATAGCATGCATTTTTGTGCTCTCAATCTCTCCTTTTGCCTGGGAGCAACCCAGCCTCTCACTCAAATTTTCACTCCCTGCCCTCAATCCTAAAAGTGATTGCACAGTATTCATGTCTTCTACACTTGGAATCATTTCAGTTATTTGTGTAGAGACTATCAACGGATGTGGAATATCCGTTGAAGTTGAAACTGTTGTTATCAACGGATAACTGCTGTTAAGCTTATCCGTTGAAGAGCAACCACTTGTCAACGGATGAGTGATATCCGTTGAAGAAGGAAAAGAAGATGAAATTGAAAGTGATATAACTGTTGAATCTGTATAGATTGATTTGATATGTGTTGATACAGATCCTTCAATTATATCTGAAAGAATTTGCGGGTGATCCAACAAATCATCTAAAAGATGATGATCACCTGTATTTGAGTGGGGCTCCTCCCTGAGTTGTAAAGAGGGAGAATCAGGAATTGATGGGAATAACATATCCACATCCAGAGATGGTGATGAAGTGTTTGGTGATTGATGTGTGATTATTGTGAGAGAATGGGGCTGTGACTCCACATTTATTGGAGTCACATCAAACTGAGTTTGAGAAGGCACAGAGACAGATGGATGTATCTGTGCAGTGTGTGCACCCTGTGTAGAAGATTGGGTTCTAGCCTTCTTTCTTCTAATAAAAGCTTTTGTAGGTGAGTGTTTGGCTTTAGTGTCCCTCCCTCTTTTGTTCTGTGTTCCTGGTTGGGAACTCTTTTCAATAGTAACATCCTTTTGGGAGGATGCTACTAGGGATGTGCTAGAAACCTTTTCAACCACCACAGCTTTTTGAGAAACTGGGGCTTGGCTAGCTTGGGAAGCACTCAACTCTCCTTCCTTATCCTGGGGGTTTCTTTGATGTTCACCCCTCCCCTCACCACTCACACCCTGTTCACTTCCCTCAGGGTTAATGGTTGTTGTTACAACTGTTGTCTTTTGAGAAACAACAGAGGTGGTTTTCTTTGTCTTGGATTTTGAAAGTTTAGATTTGGTGACCTTGGTAGAAATCTGTTGGGGCATTGACACAGATTTCATGGCCACACTAGAAGATAAAGAAATAGAGGGGTTGGAAGAAGTAGGAGTTGTAGAAGCAATTACCTCACCTACCTGGGGTGCATTCATGATTGGTAAATATACCAATTGCACACTGCTGTTAAGATCCATTCTCTTCAAGTCTGCAAGAACTCTTTTCTCTTGTGCCCAGCACTTGAGTTTATTATTCTCATTGATTATGACTAAACCTTCAGCAACATGGTTAGCCAATAACATAAAGAATCTAGCATAATAGATGTTATTAGGTCTATTAGCTTTGTTACCTAATCTAGTACCTAATTCTAGCATCACATAGTTGCTAAAGTTAAAGTACCTATCAGAAACAAGCATATAGAACATATTAACAAGAGATGAAGTTATGGCATCAAAATTACTAATTTTCCCAGAGAAAACCTTTATAAAGGCATCCCCAAGAAAACTCCATTCTTTCCTAAGGCCTTTTCGTCTAATACCCCCTAAATTAGCAGAGTTAAGAGAGTAACCTATGGAATCTAACATGCTGGATACATCACTATCAGTGTGTGGTGTCATGGCATTGTTCTCAGGTAATTTAAAACATGCTTGTAAGTCATCACAGTTAATACAGTGATTTTTACCTTTGAGAGTGAAGGAGATAGTCATATCCATGGAGTTGAACTCAGCAGTTGTCCAAATCTCCTCAACTACTTCACAGAAAATCGTTGGGGCTTCCAGCATTGCATAGCTAAGTTTACAGTTTTTGATGAAGTCCATCATTTTGTGATAATCTGAGTGGGCTTCATTCTTTTCTACCAGAGCTATGAAATTGTTCTTCTCGTAGATGAACCCAGATTGAGACATAATCTTCACGACTGGTGCCATTGTTGTGAGTAGAAATTGCAGAAAATAACTTGAAGGTTTTGCAGAGAGAAAATGGTAAATGCTTGAAATTCTAAGAAAGCGTAAAGTAATAATGAACAATCAGAAGGGCTTATATGCTTTCAAAGAAAAAGAAATAAATAAAGGATTAATCAATAAGTAGGTGTTAGTGAATTTCAGCCGTTTAAGAATAAACTGTAAGTATTCTAATAACTACCTTTAAAACCAATACATACAGATGTATGTATGGTATCAACGGTTAAGAAAATAGAATCAACGGCTGTGAAACACCTCAAACGTCTGATGTGACATTTCAACGGATAATGTAAATTGTCATCCGTTGAAAGGTACTTCAGCTTTATCCGTTGACGGATAAAAGTTCCAGAGATATACTTGTCTTTCAACGGATAATGAATATCCGTTGATAGAGCAATTTTGACTTTCAACGGATAGGGAACATCCGTTGATGGAATAAACTTTGTTAAAAGTCAAATTTGTTCTAGCAACTAATATATTTCAGGCTTCTCATCAAATTGCAAAGAAGACATGAATTTTAAGAGTAATTAAGCATACCTAGCTCACTTACCAATCTTGTGAATGTTGATTCATCAAGTGGCTTGGTAAATATGTCAGCAATTTGTTGTTCACTTGGAACAAAATGTAGTTCCACTGTACCATTCATGACATGCTCCCTGATGAAGTGGTACTTAATATCAATGTGCTTGGTCCTTGAGTGCTGCACAGGATTCTCTGTTATGGCTATGGCACTTGTGTTGTCACAAAAGATAGGTATTCTATCAACATGAAGTCCATAATCAAGGAGTTGATTCCTCATCCATAACATTTGAGAACAGCAACTTCCAGCAGCAATGTATTCAGCCTCAGCTGTAGAAGTAGAGACTGAATTTTGCTTTTTGCTAAACCATGATACAAGCTTGTTTCCCAGGAATTGGCAGGAGCCTGTTGTACTTTTCCTGTCTATTTTGCAACCTGCATAGTCTGCATCTGAATAACCAATTAGATCAAAGCCAGATTCTCTAGGATACCAAATTCCTAAATTTGGTGTACCCTTGAGATATCTGAAAATTCTCTTGATAGCAATTAAGTGAGACTCCCTAGGATCAGCTTGAAATCTAGCACACAGACATGTAGCAAACATTATATCTGGTCTGCTAGCAGTTAAATATAAAAGTGAACCAACCATGCCTCTATAACTTGTAATGTCCACAGACCTTTCAGTCTTATTTAATTCAAGTTTGGTGGCAGTGGCCATGGGAGTTTTTGCAGATGAGCATTCCATTAAGTCAAACTTCTTTAAAAGATCATAAATATATTTAGTTTGACTAATGAAAATTCCATCACTAACTTGTTTAACTTGTAAACCAAGAAAATAGGTTAGTTCTCCCATTAGGCTCATTTCATATTTACTTTGCATTAGCTTAGCAAACTTTTTGCAAAGTTTATCATCTATAGAGCCAAATATTATGTCATCTACATAAATTTGAACAAGTATACTAGAGCCATTAACATCCCTAAAGAAGAGAGTTTTATCAACAGTACCTCTAGTGAAGTGATTCTCCAAAAGAAATTTTGATAAGGTTTCATACCAGGCTCTAGGTGCTTGCTTCAGTCCATAGAGTGCTTTCAACAGATAATACACATAGTCTGGAAAATTTGGATCTTCAAATCCTGGAGGTTGACTTACATAGACTTCTTCCTCTAATTTCCCATTTAGAAATGCACTCTTGACATCCATTTGATAGACTTTGAAATTGGCATGGGCTGCATGGGCTAGAAATATTCTGATGGCTTCAAGTCTTGCAACAGGAGCATATGTTTCATCAAAATCTATTCCCTCTTGCTGAGAATAGCCTTTAGCAACCAGTCTGGCTTTATTCTTTATGATAATGCCATTTTCATCCATCTTGTTTCTGAATACCCACTTTGTGTCAATAGGACTCTTGTTCTTTGGTTTGGGTACCAGCTTCCAAACTTGGTTTCTCTCAAATTGGTTTAGCTCTTCCTGCATAGCTAATATCCAATCTGGATCCAATAGAGCTTCTTCCACTTTCTTAGGTTCCTCCTGAGATAGAAAACTACTGTACAGACATTCATCTTGAGTAGCTCTTCTTGTTTGCACTTTAGATGATGCATCACCAATGATCAGTTCAAAGGGATGATTCTTGGCCCATTTCCTTTGTGGTGGAAGATGTGCTCTAGATGAGGTGGCCTCAGTATTGTCATGATGTGAGACAGAGTGTTGACTAGTTGAAACTCCCCCTGAGTTGTTGGTCCTTTGCAGGGAACTTGGAGTTCTATCAACTGATGATGTAAATCGATTATCCGTTGATGAACTATGATCAACGGATGCTTCATTTTGTACTTCAACGGATGATGCACTATGTCTTTCAACGGATACTGCATTGCTTCTATCAATGGATGCAGTATTTTGTGCATTATCCAGGGGCATGTTTTGAATCCCTTTTGAAGTGTCATCTCCATCAGTCTCCTCTTCACTATCATCACAATATATCTCAATGTTGTCAAATTTGAGTCTCTCATTATGTCCCTCATCTGTTAGTCCATCAATCTTTTTATCATCAAACACAACATGCACAGATTCCATAACAATGTTGGTTCTTAGATTGTAGACCCTATAAGATTTTCCAGCTGAATAACCAACAAATATTCCTTCATCAGCCTTTGCATCAAACTTCCCTTTATGGTCAGATTGATTCCTCAGTATAAAGCATTTACATCCAAAGACATGAAGAAAGTTTAGAGTTGGTTTTCTTCTCTTGAACAACTGATAAGGAGTCATGCCTTTAGCTTGATTGATCAAAGAAATATTCTGAGTGAAGCAGGCACAATTAACAGCTTCAGCCCAGAAATATGTTGGTAACTTTGATTCTTCAAGCATTGTTCTGGCAGCTTCAATTAAAGATCTGTTCTTTCTTTCAACAACCCCATTTTGCTGAGGTGTTCTTGGAGCTGAGAACTCATGCATGATTCCATTTTCTTCACAGAACAGCCTTAATGTCAAATTCTTGAACTCAGTTCCATTGTCACTCCTGATATTTCTAACCTTCAAGTCAGGATGATTGTTGACTTGCCTGATGTGATTGATAATGATTTCACTTGCTTCATCCTTTGATCCAAGAAAACAGACCCATGAGAACTTTGAGAAATCATCTACAATCACTAAGCAATATCTTTTTCTTGCTATTGACAATACATTGACTGGTCCAAACAAATCCATATGTAGCAGCTGTAATGGTTCATCAATTGTTGTTTCAAGCTTCTTCTGAAATGATGCTTTCCTTTGTTTGCCTTTCTGACAAGCATCACACAGACCATCCCTTGAGAATTCAACAAGAGGAATTCCTCTTACTAAGTCCTTTTTGACTAGATCATTCATTGTTTTGAAATTCAAATGGGATAGCTTCTTGTGCCATAGCCAACTCTCAACTGAACTTGCTTTGCTGAAGAGACAAGTAATAGATTCTGCATCTGTAGAGTTGAAGTCAGCTAAGTACACATTTCCTTTTCTAACTCCAGTTAGAACCACTTTGTTGTCTTCCTTACTAGTGACAACACAGGCTTCAGAATTGAAGGAAACTGTATTCCCTCTATCACATAGTTGACTGATACTCAGTAAGTTGTGCTTGAGACCATCAACTAATGCAACTTCTTCAATGATGACATTCCTTGTTGAAATCAAGCCATATCCCATAGTAAACCCTTTGCTGTCATCTCCAAAGGTTATGCTGGGGCCAGCTCTCTCTTTAAACTCTGTGAGCAGGGAGAAATCTCCAGTCATGTGTCTTGAACAGCCACTGTCCAAGTACCATAGATTTCTTCTATTTTCCTGCACACCACAAAATCAATCAATTTGATTTTGGTACCCAAGTTTCCTTGGGTCCATTCTTGTTAGCCTTTCTCCTAGACTTCATTCCTCCTGCATCTTTAGACTTAGGTGAGTTTGAGTCAACCTTGGTCTTAGATGTGGTTGGTTGAGGTGTAGGGTTAGTCACAACATTATCCAGCACATTTATAGAATTATTAGGCATGGATTGTGCATACATGTTATTCCACATTGGCATATTGTATGGCATTTGAGGCATACTGAATGCAGCAAGATAAGGATTGTTAAAATATGGCATGTTTGCAAAATGTGCATAAGGATTTTGTTGAGACATAACAGGCATAGCATGTAGAGGTGATACAGACATGTTAGGCATGGAAGAGGGTACAGTTATGGGAGATTTCTTAATAGATTTACAATTAGCAGATAGATGATTAACACTACTACAATGCACACAGCTTTTTCTAGGAGCATACTTGTCAGGTGTGTAATTGTTATGTTTGTTAACTCCTACCTTCCCATTTCTGTTGGATTTCCTTTTGGATTCCTTTTTATCCTCAACCATCTTGAGCCTATTGTTTAACTGTTCTAAGGTCATGTGCCCTACATTCACCTTTCTGACATCTTTGGATGTGCTTGCTTCTTCTTTGACAAAGTTCTTTGAAGTTGAACCAAACTTTTTATTGAGTTTCTTTAGATTTTCTCTTTTAGAAACATCTGCCTGTTTTAATTGAGGAACCTTCAACGGATGTTCCTTTTCTTCCTTCAACGGATAACTTTCATCATCCGTTGATTCCACATCCGTTGACAGTCCATCAATTAATTCCAGTTTCTTTTTATTTTTATCCCAGGCAGTTTCACAGAATGATTCAATTCCTTGGACTTTGGCAATTTGAGCACTTACATCCCTAGATGTTTTCCAGGCTTTAATCACCTCTTGCTCTTTCTCTAATTGATTGGAAAGTATTTCTACTTTCTTAACAGATTCAGCTAGTTCATTTTCAACAGATATACAATGCAATTTGGTTTTCTCTAGGTCAATCAACTTATTTTCTAACACAGTATTTCTATTACTTAAAAACAGATTGTTCTCTTTGATCCTACTATTTTCTTTAGCAAGAGATTTAAGAGACACACGCAAATGATACAATTCAGTAGACATGTCATTGAAAGCATCATTGCACTCTTCTTTAGTAAGCTGTGTTAAATCAGTAGTGATTACCTGATTGCTTGATGAACTAACTTCATTTTCTTCAGAATCAGCCATGAGAGCAAGGTTGACATAATCCACATCTTCATCCTCTTCATCTCCATCAGCTGCCCAGTCCTTTTCTTGAGTAATGAAAGCCCTTTCCTTCTGTTTGAGTAGATCAAAATATTTCTTTTTGTAATCTACTTGTTCAAATTTCTTCTTTTCAGAGGTTGGCTTTCTGCACTCACTTGCAAAGTGTCCACTTATACCACAATTAAAACACTTGAACTTGGATTTGTCCACCATGTTCTTATAGGGTTTAGTGGCTCTAGTGTTTTTCCTGAACTTCATCTTTGCAAATCTCCTGGACAGAAATGCAAGATGCTCATCAATACCATCAGAGTCATCTTGACTGGAGTTGTCTTCATTTTCAGCAACTTGCTCTTTACCCTTGTCTGATTCTGGATTTCTTACACCATCTTTGGAGCTTGATGTAGATCTCACAGTTTCTTTTCTGCATTCTTTCTCATTTTCAGCTACCAATGCAACTGAACCTCCTTTCTTTCTCCCCCTCTCCAATACCTCATCCTGTTCCAACTCTAGTTCATAAGTCTTCAAGATTCCATATAATCTTTCAAGAGTAAAGTCCTTATAATCCTGAGAGTTTCTTAAGGAAACAGTCATGGGTTTCCATTCCTTTGGTAAGGATCTCAAAAATTTAAGATTTGAATCCTTCACCTGGTACACTCTACCATACAGCTTCAGTCCATTCAACAGCTTTTGGAATCTATTAAATGTGTCATTTAAAGATTCATTCTCTTCAAAATGAAAGTACTCATACTGTTGAATGAGAAGCTGCATTTTGTTCTCTTTTACTTGTTCTGTACCTTCACACAGCAACTGAACTGTGTCCCAAACCTCTTTGGCAGTTGAACAATTTATCATATTATCAAACATATCCTTGTCAAGACCATTAAACAAAATGTTCATAGCCTTCTTATCCTTGTGGACTTCTTCTGTGTCTTCCATTGTCCATTCTGCTCTAGGTTTTGGAATGGATTGACCAACAGCAATTGTGGCCGTAGCAACTGTGGCTACTTTGTGGGGAATGTGAGGACCATTCTCAATGCAGTTTACATAACCTTCATCTTGGGAGAGTAGATGAAGGTGCATTTTCACCTTCCAGTGGTGATAACTGTCTTTGTCAAGAACTGGGATCTTTACTCCAATATCCTTCTTACTCATCTTTGTTAGATTCCAAGATCTTTAAACTCTTTGTATGTCAAGAGCCTGCTCTGATACCAATTGTTATTCCTAGAGGACTAACAATGAGATTTACAGAAGGGGGGGTTGAATGTAAATCTCAAAACTTTTTCAAGTTTTGAGAAGTTTATTAAAGCAGTGTGTTCTAGATGAACAAGTGTATGAATTGCTTTGAGCTAATGCAGACAGATATATATTCAAACACAAAATGTAAAGAACACAACAAACTTTAAAAACTTTTCTGGTGGATTTGTTGTTCCACCAGAGATGGTATATTAGAAAATCTGTGTTCAACAATGTTGATCACAGCTGCATCCTAGTACAAACTAGATGAATTTTCTCTCAAGATATTTCTTAACAGCTCTGGAAAATCTCTCTCTAATTACTAGCTTCTTCTTGGTTTATATATTACCAAGTGTACAAGTGAAAAACAATATAAAATTACAATAGTAAAATAAGTTCTTCACTTGCTTCTTTTCCTGTTCACTCCAGTACTTTGTTGACTATTGCATCTTTGTACTAAAGAAGAACGGCTGCTTTTTCTGTTGATCCTGAAATTCGGCTACCACATCTCAGTTTTCTCTGTCAACCCATGTGCCTCTGTCTGTAGGTACAACTACCACTTATCAACGGCTAATTAGCAGAACATCCGTTGAAGCTTTCATCCGTTGATGACTTCATCCGTTGAAGGATGTTATCCGTTGAAGCTTTCATCCGTTGATGCATTTATCCGTTGATGCTCTCATCCGTTGAAGGATGTTATCCGTTGAAGCTTTAGAGACATCCGTTGAAGCTTAGCTTCTCATCCGTTGAAGGTCTTTAAGTCATCCGTTGATACCACTTCATTTATACAAAATTGCAAGGCATGAAATATTTACAATTGGCCTTCCTATCTGCATATCATCTAGTAGTCAACATGACTCATAGTTTCTCTCAACTTCTAAGAATTACATTTTAAATACAGAGACTGAAATATGCTACAATACTAGACTTATTTTTAAGTAAAGCTACACCATCAACGGATAGCCAAAGTGGTCTTATCCGTTGAGGCTACTGACACTAAATTTCTACTTAAGTGTTTTGTTAAACATATCATCAAACTAATGCACATATATTCCTAACATATATATTTATTTCCTGTTGAGTTTAAAGAGAAGAAAACACTGATGTTGATGGAGGCACGTCCTCTAATGTGGTCTACGGCGGCGGCTGTTTAAAAAAAATAAAAATATCGGCGACTGTCAGGAACAGGGGAAGGGCCGCGCGTCTTGCTGGCGCGCGTGGGGCTCACGTGCTCGTGTGTCACGCGCGCCGCGTGTCAGACACGCGTGGTCAACGGTCAGGGCTTGTGCTGACATCATGCTGACGTCATCAGATGACGTCATGCTAACGTCAGCTAAGCGTTTGGGGCGCGTGAGGCGCGTGTGCGCGTGTGCGCGTTGGGGCGCGTGAATGACTGTCAGACACGCGCCTGACAGCGCGTGTGCGTGTGAGGGCATGTGGCAGAGCTTCTCGAGGCGTGTGAGGGCGCGTGGGTGGTCAGATTGGGGCGTGCTTGGTGCCGTTGGATTCGTCTTTTCGAGACGCATCTAATGGTATATTATATTGTATTTTTTGAAATTGTTCCGGACTGTTTATAGCTAACAGTAGTGTATTAAAGTTATTTTTAACTGTTTTAATTACTTTTAAATGCCTCATGTGATACATAGAGATATATAATGCTTAGACTAATATGCTACATGATTTAACATGTCTACCATTACGTTTATTCATGCTTATATATGTGATATATGCTTAACTTATCATGCGATGATAGATTTAGGTGAACTTAATTAACATAAGGCGTATGTTAGACAATCTAGTATAGTGAAATTGTTTCCTGACCTTAATATAAATATTATGAATACAATCATGAGATTCTTGTGTTTATGAAACACGTAATTGAATATGAATTTTCAATATTGAGAGAAATGATGATTTTGTCAACAACAGATTTCTATCTGTAAGAAAAGGGTATTAAGTGACGCCTCTTGACAATGCTCCCCCCGATTTGGGAATCATATGATTATCGATTATTGATTTGAAATATTTAATTTAAAAGGAAGAATGTCTTTATAATATGATTATGATTGTAACGTAATATAATCCCTCTAAAATTAAATAATATCAAGTAGTAATTGGCCAATGACACAACGGGCTTGTGTCGGTCAAAGCCTTCCAACATGGTAGAAAGTAGTTCTTATTTTTGAATCATTGTCATTTCGTGCTACAGCCGAGGGCTTTGATTTCAAAATAAGAAATACTTGTCTATTACATAGAGATGTGTGCATTGAATTAGAATCTAAAGGTCGTTACGTGCTGCAGCCGTGGGCCGTTGAAGACTGATTCAATTGTAAGAAATGTTGGGTTAGACTTGACTTAAAATATTGAGTCTGTCGTGCTACAGCCGTGACTCAATTATTCAAGAGGCTAAAATTTTATTAGGGAATAATATAAGATGTAATTGACAAGAGTTGTCTGCCTATTGAACATCCCATGACGTTTCGTGCTACAGCCGAGGTTGTGTGATGGAATGTAGGATCCCTATTCCCACTAGCATTATGAATGCTTAATTTTCACTTAGGGGTTGTATAAATTAGATAAACTTGTGGGAGCCACTTATGAATAAAGACCCGATTCATATAGTGTTTTGAAATGAAATTGAATATTTGCTAAGTGTTGTTATGTGTTCATCATTTACAGATTTACTATATACGTTATGTCTTCTGGACTATCACTCCGGAGTATACTAGATGCTCACAAGTTGACTGGTCCTAATTTTGCTGACTGGCTTCGAAATTTGAGAATTGTTCCAGGGTTGAGAAGCTGGAATATGTGCTTGACTCACCTAAGCCTAATGAACCTGCTAACGATGCACATAATGCTGAACATGTTGTGTATCGTAAGTGGATAGATGATGCAAATGTTGCTCAATGCATCATGCTAGCTTCCATGAACATTGAGCTACAGAAGCAACATGAGCATATGGATGCTCACACTATCCTTATGCATCTACAAGAGTTGTATGATGTGGCAGGGAGGATAGCTCGATATGAGATATCGAAGGAGCTGTTCGGTTGTAGGATGTCTGAGGGATCATTTGTGAATGACCATGTACTTAAGATGATCAATTTGATTGAACGTCTTGGACAACTTGGTTTTGCCATGGATGGGGAGCTGAGCCAAGACTTGGTCTTGCAATCACTTCCGAGTTCGTTCTCGCAGTTTGTTGTGAACTTTCACATGAATAAGCTGGATGTCAGCCTGCCTGAACTCCACATGTTGAAGACTGCGAAATCGAATTTTCACCCTAAGAAGAGTTCTGTTCTTCTAATTGGTTAAGGTTCCAATCCTAAGAAAAGGAAGAAGAACCCTTCCAAGAAGAAGAAAGTAGGTGAAAAAAAGCCAGTTCCACCAAAAGCTGAAGACCCCAAGAGCAAAGATGTTTGCTTTCACTGTAACAAGGTGGGGCACTGGAAGAGGAACTGCAAGGTTTACCTTGCAGAATTGAAGAAGAAGAAGGGTAGTGAGACTACCGCTTCTGATTCAGGTATGTTCATGATCGAAGTTAATATGTCACTAAGTCAAATTTCTACTTGGGTATTAGATACCGCCTGTGGTTCTCATATTTGCAATTCGTTGCAGGGACTAAAGGGAAGTAGGACTCTTGAAGAAGATGAGGTGATTCTACGTATGGGCAATGGAGCAAGGGTTGTCGCCATATCTGTAGGATCATTTAGTTTACATATGCCTACGGGAAAGACTATTATTTTAAATAATTGTTATTACGTTCCCTCTATTGTGAGGAATATTGTTTCTATTCATATGTTGGATTTGGATGGTTTTTCATTTATTATTAAGAATAATGAATGTTCTATTCTTAGAGATAATGTTTTTTATGGATGTGGTACTTTAAATAATGGTATATATGTATGTGATGTAGAGCATATTTACTGCAGATTGAACAAACTAAAAAAAGAAAAAGGGATAATGAAAATCTCACTTTCTTGTGGCACTGCAGACTTGGTCATATTAGTGAAAATAGACTGCAGACATTGCATAAGGAAGGGTTACTTGACCTCTTTGATTTTGAATCATATCCTACATGCGAGTCTTGTCTATTGGGTAAAATGACCAAATCTCCATTTAGTGGACATGGAGAGAGGGCTACAGATTTGCTAGGATTGGTACACACAGATGTATGTGGACCAATGTCTACGCAAGCCATGGGTGGATTTTCATACTTCATTACATTCATAGATGATCGATCTAGATTCGGATATGTGTATTTGATGAAACACAAGTCTGAAGCCTTTGAAAAGTTCAAAGAATATAAGCATGAAGTGGAGAAACAAACCAAACATAGTATTATAACTCTTCGATCAGATCGAGGTGATGAATACTTGAATGGAGAGTTTCTAGATTATCTCAAATAAAATGGTATAGTCTCCCAGTGGACTCCTCCATATACTCCACAGTTGAATGGGGTATCTGAAAGGAGAAATCGAACTTTGCTAGACATGGTTCGGTCCATGATGAGCTATGCGAATCTTCCAGTATTCCTATGGGGTTTTGATTGGTAAACCTCAGCATATTTACTGAATAAGGTGCCTTCCAAATCTGTTCCTCAAACTCCATATGAGATATAGAAAGAAAGGAAACCGAGTCTTAAACACGTTAAGATTTTGGGATGTCCAGCTTATATCAAGAAAGTTGACCCAGATAAGCTGGAATCTCGATCCGTAAAATGTAATTTTGTGGGATATCCTAAAGAGACTTTAGGGTATTACTTTTACACCGATCATTGGGTGTTTGTCTCCAGACATGCTACCTTCTTGGAAAAGCAGTTTATCCTTGGAGGAAACAGTGGGAGCAAAATTGAACTTGATAAAGTTCAAGAAGCACAAACTACTACGGATCAAGTGGAAACACCTGTTCAGACTGAACAACCTTCTGTGGAACAGCCCATTCGTAGGTCAGGGAGAGTGTCTCGCCAACCTGAGAGGTATTATGGCCTTGTTATTGAGAATGACAATGAGTTGTCAATCATTGATGATGACGACCCTGTGACCTATAATGAGGCTATGAGTAGTGTTGACTCAGAGAATTGGCATAGTGCCATGAAATTTGAAATGGAATCTATGTATACCAACCAAGTATGGACTCTGGTTGAGGCACCTGAAGGTGTTAAGCCTATTGGGTGCAAGTGGGTATACAAAAGAAAGATTGGAGCAGATGGCCAGGTGGAGACCTATAAGGCCAGGCTCGTGGCAAAAGGATTCAAACAAAGGCAAGGGATTGACTTTAATGAAACTTTTTCGCCTGTAGCCCTGTTAAAATCAAAATCGGATTTTGCTTGCGATTGCTGCTTACTACGACTATGAGATCTGGAAAATGGACGTGAAAACGGCCTTCCTCAATGGGGAACTTGAAGAGGAAGTGTATATGATACAGCTAGAGGGTTTTCTTTCCAAGGGAAATGAACATCTAGTGTATAAGCTGCTGCGAACCATATATGGTTTAAGGCAAGCTTCTCGTAGATGGAACATCCGTTTTGATGAGACAATCAAAGAGTTTGGTTTTATCAAAAACATAGATGAACCATGTGTCTACAAGAAGGTTAGTGGGAGCGCGGTAACATTTCTTGTATTGTATGTGGATGACATACTTCTTATAGGAAATGATATACCGATGCTGCAATCAGTCAAGGTATGGCTATCGAAGAACTTCACCATGAAGGACTTGGGAGAAACATCCTACATTCTCGGTATGAAGATCTATAGAGATAGATCTAGAAGAATGATAGGTCTTACCCAGGGTACATACATCCAAAAAGTGCTTAAAAGGTTTAGCATGGAAAACTCCAAAAGAGGTCTCATACCGATGAGCCATGGAGTGTCCCTTTCCGGAAAGATGTCTCCTAAGACACCTTAGGAAAAAGAGCATATAAGTAAGATTCCTTATGCTTCAGCAATAGGATCTATCATGTACGCGATGTTGTGTACTAGGCCTGATGTTGCTTATTCAATTAGTGTGATGAGCAGATATCAGTCCAATCCAGGTGAAGACCACTGAAAAGCAGTGAAGAACATCCTTAAGTACTTGCGAAGGACTAAGGACATTTTTCTTGTTTTTGGTGGTGAATCTGAGTTAAAAATAGAGGGTTATACTGACTCTAGTTTTCAATCAGAAAGTGATGATTGCAAATCCATGTCAGGGTACGTGTTTACTCTGAATGGTGGTGCGATTAGTTGGAAGAGTTCCAAACAGTCTACAATGGCTGACTCCACAGCGGAAGCAGAATATATAGCTGCAAGTGAGGCTGGAAAAGAAGCCGTTTGGATGAGGAAATTTGTTTCTAAGTTGGGAGTTGTTCCTAGCGTTGAAGAGCCTATTATGTTATATTGTGATAACAACGCAGCAATAGCACAAGCCAAGGAACCTAGGTCTCATAAAAATTCCAAACATGTTCTGCGGCGCTTTCTTCTGATTAGGGAGATTGTTGAAAGAGGAGATGTCAACGTCGAGAGAGTTGACACACATAACAACATAGAAGACCCTTTAACAAAGCCACTTTCTCAAAGTCACCTTGATCGTCATAAAGACAAGATGGGTATTAGATACCAGAGTGATTGGCTTTAGTACAAGTGGGAGATTGAAAGAGATGTGTCCTAAGTCCAATCATGTATGAGGATTTAGGAATAACTTTTATGTAATCTGTTTTGATTTCATTGATATTAATAAAAGACTTGTTCTATTTTTATTGCGGGCTCTATCTATTTTAAGTGTTTAAATAAGATATACCACAGTTTAGAGTAAAGCTTTTTATGGGTTCTGATGAGATCATAATAATGAGACCTAAAAGATGATAACTCTAAACTTAAATAGTTCCTGGTCATAGGATTACTAACTGGTAATTAATTATCCGCAAAGATCGATACATACTATCCTCGCTTTATTATGAAGGATGTCTGTTCTCATAGACATTTGTGTGGTGACACTATAGCTAGTATGTAGGTGCTTATTATAGAATAAGTTCACTGAACATGACTCACATAGCTGAACAACTGATGGAGTTCACTCACGTGTCAGCAGATGTTCACATAGTGATAGTTGTACAAGTATCCTTAGACTTGAGGTCATCATAGTCATCTTGTGTACACTGAACTATACTTTGGTTTAGTTCTTAGTCTCCATGGACAATAATAAGGGTTATACTGGGTGTGGGAATTTGTACATGAAGATAGTGTATGATTAATAAAGGATCTACCCCTTCCAGTGAAAGGAAGAGAATGTTCAATGCTGATCCACTTATGCTAGTTCAGGAATCTCTGGCCGGAGTGAATGAAATTAGAAAGGAGTTTCTAATTCACATTAATTAGAACTAAGCATAGTAAATGGGAAAGCATATGATTAAATAAGATAGGTTTGACACGAGTTCCATGCCTTGTATTTAATCATGACATTGCAGGGTAGAAGGAATTAATTGTACGGTAACTATTCACTGAATGGGTTCTTGGTATTCTAAGCAGTGATTTCGTATTATCCGGATAGTCGCGATATGCTGAGAAGTATCCCTCACGATGTAGAATAAATATGATTAATAAATTAATCATATTTAATGAATTAGAGAATTTATATAAATAATGATAAAATAGTTTTATTATTATTTATTTCTACTACCGGCTTAATATCCTACAGGGTCACACCATAAAAGAGAATGATTTAATGGTGGATGAATTAATTAATAATGGCTGATAATTATTTATTTATGTAATAAATAATTAATTGGAAAATTTAATAATGGATTAAATAGGATTTAATTGATTATAAATTAATTAAGAAAAAGTTCTTAATATTATTAATTAAGAATTTAATTTTTGGAAATTAAATGAAGTGAGAGAATTATTTCTAAAGTGTTTAGAAAAAGGATTAATAATTAAAAGATGTTTTAATTATTAGTTAATTGGTTAATAAGAATAAAGGGTTAATAATAATATTTTATGGAAAAAATTTCAACTGAAAATTTTGCCTATAAATATACTATTATAAACCCTTTTTTTGCTTTAACCTAAAAAGTTAAGAAAACCCTAATTCTCCCATCCCTTCGTCCTCCATCACATTGATCTCTTGGTGGATATCGGTGGAGTGCTTCACACTTGAGGAGCAGCTGCTAGGGATCTCCGCTCGTCGTTCTTGGATCGCTTTTAAAGGTTAGAAACGATCCCTTATGATTTAATCATGATTTGCATGCCTTTATTTGGATTTTATATCAAGAATTTTTTTACCATGCTTCTGTGATGTATAAACTCCTATAGAGATATGTGGCCTCCTTCACTACAATTGTAGCATTTGACATTTGAGTTGTCTCCTCTGTCAGACTTTCCTCCTTTGCCTTCAAACTTTCTAAATCCTTTCTTATCAGAACTTCCACCTTTCCTGGAAAACTTTTTGCCCTTTCAGAATTTCCTGTAGGCTATTCTTGTGATACCCTTCACCATAAGAGCACACAGTTGCATCATCTCTGCATCAACATCCATTTCAGGTAAACTTTCACTTTATGAATCATCATCATTAGAATATGATGACTCTGAATCAGACTTTGTGATGAGAGCCTTTCCTTTGCCCCTCTTTGAGGCAACCACTTTAAAAGATTCCTCCTCAGCTTTAAGAGCAACTGTCCTTAAGTTTCTTCCATGCCTCTTGCTCCTATGATCCATCTCAAGTTCATAAGTCTTGAGCATGCCATAAATTTCATCAAGAGTAGTTTCAGTAAGGTCATAGTTGTCTCTTATGGTAGTAGACTTCAAATCCCAATTTTCATGAAGAGCTAAAAGGAATTTTAGATTTGAATCTTCAAGATCATATTCCTTGTCCACCAGTGACAGATCATTCAAGAGTTTGACAAACCTGTCATATAAGTCAGTTAATGACTCATCAGCTTTTGAGTCAAAGTGCCCATACTCTTGAGTGAGTATAGTCCTCCTGTTCTTTTTGATTACATCAGTTCCCTGGAATCTTGTCTCCAAAGCATCCCATATCTCCTTTGCAGTCTTGCATCCAATTACCCTATTTGACATGACATTATCAATGGCACTATGCAGCAAATGCCTTACCCTTGCATCCTTGGCAATAGATGAGATGTCTTCAGCTGTGTAATCACCTTTCTCCTTTGGTATGGACTTTGCTGGTTGATCAGCAACTGCAACAGAGAGTTTGGTAGACTTATATGGTCCTTCATTAATTATGTCAAGGTATTCTGGATCTGTAGCTTCCAGAAACATAGCCATCTTCACTTTCCATATGGGATACTTAGAAGGTCTAAGTATGGGAACCTTAATAGTCTTATATCGACTGTGGGTTTGAGTGTTTTGAGTTTCTTGAGTTTTGGTGGGCTTAGTTGGGGTTTGTGTTTCTTCAGACATGATTGTTATTTGGATCTATACTGTATGTGTGTTAACAGAAAAACTTTGATACCAATTGTTAGGTCACACAACACTATAGAAGGGGGTTGAATATAGTGTTTATACAATCAAATCAATTTCAACACAAGTATGTAACAAAGATCAAGTATATTCAATAAATTCTATTATAATAAGAACTGTTGTTCTCTCTTAGTGATGGACAAATATCACTAAGAGCTGCTAGGTTACAATATATAATCTTCTCGATAATGATAACAAATATAGTGTAAACCCTAAGCTATGTTTATATAGTACACAATTACAATAGATATTCTAATTGATATGGAATATAATTCTGTCTCCTAAAATATATCAATCAGATATCTTCTACAAGTCTTCTAGGCTTCTAACTCTTTCCATGCATATCTCCTATTGTTTAAGTCCAGATCTTCTCCTGTAAATCAGCCGTATTCCTTATCTGAAAGTCTTCCCGCACTTAAGTACTGATATGTATCTTCTAACACCTTAAGTTCTGATATTAAGTTCTGACTTCAGTAAGTTCTGATTTTAGTAAGTCCTGATATGTTCTGTTGTTAAGTTCTGAAAACTAAACACAAATCAGATTAGACATGACATCTCAAATATATCTGACATTCCCTCCTCTACTTCCCATAACTTCTTCTCCAAATCAATTCCAATCACCCCATTACTCCCACTATTCCCATAATCAAATCCCACTTCTTTTCCAAAACTAATGTTATGTGCTTATTCTCAATGATCAGGAGGAGCTCAGGATCTGATTGTTTTAGATGTCATCAGTATTTGATGTGTCGTCAGGATTTGATGCATCATCAGTATCTGCAGAACATCAGCATCTAAGGCAGTCTGTTGTAAAGATTGATTCTGTTCCTTATTTTGAGGGATGAATATATGTTCGTTCTGAGTGATAGGACTTTGTATATTTAGTTGAAGATGTGTATCATTTTTTGTTAGTAATTGATAATGTATATCTTAGACTAATTTATAGTAGCTGTGAATGATATAAACACAGTTTAGGTCATCACACAGTGAGCATCTCGAGAATTGTACGACTTAGCAGCTCTCAAGAACATCAGTATTTCTTGAGAGAGTATGTAACAGTTTTTATCAGAAATATAAAGAACTGTTATATTTTTATAATTATTTGAAACGTTTATACAATTGTATCCAACCCTCCTTAAACAATTGTATTATTATTGGGCAACAATTGGTATCAGAGCTCACTGATAAATTTACAATCAGAAGCGATATAAACATGTCTCTGAATAAGTATGAAAGTATTAAAATCCCCATTCTGAAAAAGGCTGAATATTCTACATAATCAATGATGGACCTTACATGCCAACAAAACTGGTGCCTGCAACTCCTACCATTGCTGAACACTATCAGTTGAAGGGAAAGAGTGAGTGGACACCAGAAGAGAAAATTGTTGTGCTGAAGGATGCAAAGGTAAGAAACATTTTGCATAACAATCTTGATTTTGTGATGTCAAATATGGTTATAGCCTATAAAACTGCCAAGGAGATCTAGGATGCTCTTGAAACTCAATGTCAAGGAACCATGGCCATCAAGAAGAATAGAAGGGCTATTATAATTCAAGAATATGAACATTTTGAGGCCACACCTGATGAAAGTCTCACCGACATCTATGACAGGTTTCTCACCCTGCTCAACAATCTATCCTTGGTGGGAAAGGTGTATGATCAGGAGAATTCAAACACTAAGTTTCTGAGAGCCTTGAATGAGGAATGGGAGACTCAGGCTCAATCATACGACATCAGTATGATTTGGAAATAATCACCTGGATGAAGTCTATGGCATGCTGAGAACTCATGATTTGGAAGTTCGGCAAAGGAAAGAGAGGAAAAATAACAAGGGAAAATCAGTTTCTTTGGAAGTGAATGCTAAAGCCACAAAAGAAAGGTTTGTTAAAGCTGCAAAGAAAAAGAACAATCTGCCAGAATCTAATACTGATGGTTCATCATCAAATCCTGATGATGACACTGATTCTGAAACTGATGAGAACGTGACAGATTCTGATGTCATGTAAATGGCTGTATTGCTAGTTAAAGACTTCAAGAGGATGCAATTTAGGAAGTCTCAGAAGAATAGAAACTTCAGGAAAAAATTTATTGGAGGAGAAAGGAAGTTATCTGGAAGAAGAGAAGGAAATGACTCTAAAGCGGGAAAAGTCGACAGGTCAAAAATCAAGTGCTACAACTATGATGAACCTGGTCACTTTGCTACTGAGTGCAAAAAGACAATGCTTGACAAAAGGAAGAACAAATCCTTGATTACATCAAGCAAGGATTGGATGGACTCCACTGATTCTGAAAATGAAGAAACATGCTATGCACTGATGGCTAGCTTTGATGCTCCTACTTCCTCTAATTCTAAGGTTTCAAATTCTTTCCTCTCTTTTGATACTGAAGATATATCTGAACTGAAATCTATTCTTAAGTCTCTTCATGGAAATTTTAAAAATAAGATTCTAGAGAATAATAGGCTGTTAACTGAAAATGAAATCTTAAAGTCTAGGAATGATCGGTTGGAGTCTGACTTAGTGAATCAGATTGAAATTCAGAAAGAATGTGAGAAAGCTAAACATACAGTAAAGATGCTAGAAGCTAAGTATAGTATGTTAGAGAATAAATTAGAAAATGAGAGAAAAACCCTTAAAGGCTGGACTGATTCAGGTAAAAAGGTTCATGAGATGATCTCTAAGAAAAACTGGAAATAATGTCTTGATTATGTAGATGGAATTAAGGATGTTGACACTGAAAATAAAACTACCCTTAAGACTCATGTTAAGTTTATCTCTTCAGAAGCTGATGAACCCAAATTTATCTTTGAAAAGGGTTCAACATCAGCATCCCAAGAAAAATCAGTAAGTGATAAATCTCAAAGAAAGGAAAACAAGGAAACCATTAAGACTATTAAGAAAGAAAAGAATATAGGACTTTTGTCTTAAAGATTGAAAAAGAAATTATCTGAGGTTACTCACAAACCTCAAGTTAAAAGTCCTAGAAGAAACAGGAATGGTAAGCAAGGTATTTCTAAATATTCTAATTATAAGTTTGTTCCCAATGCTCCTAGAAAAACTTGTTTTGACTGTGGTAATACTAATCATCTTGCTATTGATTGTAGGAGGAGTAAGAAAATGAAAATTCCTATTCCTGAGTCTAATGTTAGGGGTAGATCAGTATTTTATAAACCACAAAATCCTTGTTTTCATTTTGGTAGTAGTTGGCATTCAATTGACACTTGTAGTTTGTGGCGCCCTCCAAACCCGGGTCAGAAGTTTGGGGTCCACAACACATATTCAATATATAATTTGTAATGACCCTGCTTTACATAACCACAGATCGCAACAGGTTAAAGTATGAAAACAAGCCACAACCTTAACTTTTATTACAACGTACCAAATCCCAACTAATTTAATTTATAACTGAAATGAAATTATTCTTACAACCTTACTATCTCACTTACGCAATAAGCTCCTGCTAGCTCGATCAATCATAATGTAACACCCCCAAATCTGGGGTCGGGGATCTGGGTTGTCACGAGTTCCATTTCCTTAATAACACCCAATCTTAATAAACAATCAACTACTCTGTACTGTGACCCCACAATATACACACACACACCACAAGTTATAGTCTCAGAGATGAATACCAAAAATAACATAAGTCATGTTATTCCACAATTATAAGTCATTACACCTCAAAAGGGTTTCTGAATAAATTTACATTTCTTTGCCATTATTACAATTCATATTATACATAAGTCTGGTTTATCAATAGTTGAAAACCTAGCCTATTGGTAGCTCCTACCTCAGCTACGGCGGCATCAACGCTTCCAGAAAACTGCGGAACATTTTCTAACCGCTTGCGAATTGGAAGCTTGGTCCTGTTCATCTTTTCTATCTGTTGTTGTGTGATGAAAGAAGAAAGCAAGGGTGAGCAGCAAGCCCACCAAAATAATATGTATAATGATTTACAATATGCGAGCCTTCTCATAGTACTCATGAAAGTCTTGGTCAAAAGAAATAAACCAAGTTTGATATCTTAATGCGATGAAGTCGCAAAATATTCAGTATATATACATATATACTTTTCAAAATCTTGGAAGTCCTCTTCCATGTATAATATACACAAAGTTCCAGTTTATAACTGTATAAAAATATCGTTGCAAGGTGATCTCATATATCTAACCTTGTCTCAACATTTTTCTGAAAGTCTTTGATATGCATAAGATAATCATTTACTAGATATAAGTTTAAAAGATGAAGTTACAAGATACTCCAATATACTTATATCTTTTCCGAATACTACTTGAACTACCACCGTTCAAGTTATAATTAGTTTCAAAAGTTCATCACACTGATGAGACTACAAGATAAGACTTGAATAGATTCAATCTTTGAAATATTTTGAAGGAAATAAAGTTATGATATACTTCATTAAGTCCTGATATATATATACGCCTATATATATACATACGTTTCCTGAAAACCTCTGTCATGTAAAGTATGAACAGAATTGCAATATCCACTAAATTTGGAAAGGAAAGAATTTTGGCATAAACCTGATATCTTGCTGATCAGGCAAAGTTACCAATAAGTAACCTTTTCTACTAGTAGATGGACGAATTCCCCACTGGTCATCACCCTGGTCGCAATAGGACCTTATGCTGGACTGCCACTCAGCCACTTATGCATTTGATGGACTCCCACTGAGCCACTTACACTATCATGGACGCCCACTGAGCCCATGTTGCTTATGCCGACTCGATAGATGGACTTACTTCCCGAACGTTGGGTAAGTAATCAATTCATTTACCAAAACTGCAACCTTGTTGTGAATATAAAATACACCACAGAGCCGGATCCCTCTGGTTTTGAGCGAGTATTTAAATCCCCTTTAAAAAGGAAGATCATAAATATAAAAATGAGTTTTGGGATCCGCTCTAACTTTTAAAAATCATTTTGAAGACTCGAAAACACTTTAAGGAGTGGTTGGAGCAATGATGATTTAATAAAATAAATCAGTCCCAATGTATTTAGAAAATATCTGAATATTATTATTTAAATAATATTCCCATAAAGAATAATTGAGGTAGAAGTTGGAAAACTTATACTTGAAATGAATAGTAAATAATCAAAGATATACTTATACGAAAGTAATATCTTTATTTGAATAATCAAAAGTAAGTTTGATTATCGAACATTATTCTTTAATAAAATAAAGAATATTAAATAATACGCGGAGTCATAATACCTCGAATGAATAGTATAAATAATATTCATTAAATAAATAAAGGAGTCATACATCCTCAAATGAATATCCAAATAATAATCATTAAATAATATAAACTGAGTCTTAAGCCCTCGAATGAATATTCGAAATAATATTCAATTAATACAATCAAAGGAGTCATAAGTCCTCGGATGAATATTCGAAATAATATTCAATAAATAAAATAAAGTTAAGGTTATCGAATAAACTTTATTCGATTAATAGTTTTGAAAACTATAACCATATATATATAAAATATATATAATATTCTCGGGAACATCGACTCCCGGTTTAGAAATATGTTCACCTTTTTATCCCTTATACTAAGGGTACACTCAAATACCGCTTATCTCTAGCATAGGTATTATGCAACTATAAGCATTTGAACCAACAGATATATAAATCAAGAATATGAAATAGGCAGGCATATATACCATATCACATGCTACAATATATCACAAGAATTTGCTAATAACAAATATGTATTTATCACAAGATCATGCATATACAGATATATATCACAACAACAGTATAACGAGTAGAAAACTTGCCTGAGTGCTCCCGGATAGACTTAAGCTTAGAGTGGGTCCGATAACCTATGAACAACAACATAAGTCGGAATTAAACCCCGATCGCTTAAGAAACTAGACTTTAACCATTTAGAGTCCTAACATTCGCTTTCGCGCTTAACGATTCACTTAAGTCGCTCGAGTACTCTCAGCTCCACCATTTTTAATAAATTAACCATTAAGGGTTTTAAGGAGATTCTTTCGCGAGTACCTTACCAACTGCCTAATCCACTTAACATAATTGTTTCATACCCCAATTAGTCCTTTAAGGTCCTTAACCAAGGTTTCAAAGTAAGGCGAGGGGTAATGGTTCGGTCGCGAAACGCCGTTACTTAAAACGGTCGTTTCTCCTAAACCGTACATCGGAATCAAACGAACTACATATCAAAACGAAGCTCGTAACATGAACTATCTAATTATGGCAATGGTCAAAACCTAACAGGAAGTTCTCGGGTCCTGATGTTAAGAGCAAAAACAGTCTAAAGTAAATCGGACATTACGACGGCTATGTTTACGCGATTTCCCAAATTTTTACCATTCCAAATCATATCAATCCAACTACCAATCAACAACAACTCAAGATACACATCAATGCTACTGATTTCAGTCATAATAAGCTCAAGGATCTCAATCCAATCATATATTATAACATCTCCAAATTCAACTAAACTACTTAACAATTAAGCTCGAATCATGCTTATCATTCAAATTACTACTCATCCATCCAAACCATCTCCAAACTTCAACATTCAAACTTATTACTAAAGGGTGTGAAGATTTATACCTTTCTTGGAGGGTGGAAAGTTACTAGGAAGCCTTATGGAGCCTCCTACAAGCTTGATCTTTCCAAAGAAATCAAGAACACAAAGTTAGGCTTTAAAGTTTCTAAAAGTCCGATTGAAAGAACTGTAAAAATGAGGGTCTTACCATGATTATTTGGACGAGATTTGTGAATAAGAGTTGTAGGCCATCTCAATACCTTTCCAACGAGCTATAGAATACAACATTTGAGTGAGTATTGAAGGAGATATGGCAGTTTGAAGTTGCTGTGTTTATTTTGGCCGAGAGCTTGATGAAGAAAAGGGAAGAGCTTTTGTGTTTTTTGAGATTTGTTTTGATTTGCCTTGGTTGGTTGACTTTGTTTTGTTTTAATCATTTTTAACCATGAAAAATTGTGTGGTTATAAATCAACCACACTTCTTTCCCTTATGTCATGCTTTGGTCATCGTGTGATGTCACCCTCCACACTTGTCCTCTTCTTGTTGGTTTGATGACATCATCATCCCTAACCTCCTTGATTAACTCTTAATTGCTTGCCTAATGACCGTTGATCTGTTATACGGTTCGCTTAACTTTCGTTTTCGTTTATCGTTTGAGGGATCATACCCGGAATCTTATTACTTAGGTTTCTTTAACCTTTCTCAATATATTATATTCCTTTTTATAATCCTCTCTTATAATCCTTGAATTTAAATCCCTTTAATCATGTTACCTTATACTCAATTCTTTCGGTATCTGGTGGATTTTCGAGAAAAATCAAAGTGTTCGGAATTGGATTTTGACGATCTTTACATACACTTATTTACTTTATGGAATACTAATACGATCTTAGAATATCCATAACAGAACCCCTACATAGTGTGGCATGAAAAGTTTTCTCATTCACCAAAAACACTATTCATAAGGGTTTCAAAAATTTCCAAAAATTGGGGTTATTACAGTCTCCCCTCCTTAAAAGGATTCCGTCCTGGAATCAGATAGAAAATGAATAGGGATACTCTCTTAGCATTGCACTTTCTAACTCTTGAGTAAATTTTCCCACATTGTGGTCCTACCACCAAACTCTGCCTAGTTTGATAATCCTTCTCCTAAGCACTTGTTCCTTTTTACTCTATAACCCTTCCTGGTTGCTCCATATAGGTTACGTCTGGTTGCATGTCTATGCACTCATATGCCCCTATTTGTCTGGCATCCGAATTACACTTCCTTAACATTGATATGTGGAACACGCTATGAACTTACTACATGTTCGGGGGTAGGGCTAGCTCATATGCTAACTTCCCAAAACGTCTTAATATATCTAAGGGTCCAACAATTTGTGGACTTAGCTTTCCTTTCTTTCCGAACCTCATCAATCCTTTCCAAGGGATACCTATAACATTTCTAGGTCCCCTATTTCATACTCTTTGTCCTTTCGAGTCAAATCAGCATACCTCTTATGTCCATCTTGGGTTACTACCAGCCGTCCTCTGATTAGATCTATTATATCCATGGCCCTTTGGGCTACTGCGGGTCCGAGCATCTTGCGCTCTACAACTTCATCCTAACATAAGGGAGATCGACATTGTCTTCCCTCAAGGATCTCATAAGGCGACATCTCGATAATGACATATGATCTATTGTCGTAAGAAAACTTAATCCGTGTTAAGTGATCATTCCAAATTCTCTCAAGTCTATTGCACAGACTCTTATTATAGCTTTTAGCATTAGAGCTTTTGCTTCTTAATACCTATTCTTTTCCAGCTCGTAATCACTACTACCTTCCATTCCTAATATTATACTGGTTATACTTTTGCTTGTTAGCGTTCTATAATCTTGTAATAACCACGTCAACCTTAGTATCACGAATGTGTTTCCATTCCGAATACCACCACAACTTTATTACTCCTTTTTCAGCTGTTTCTATTTCCCAAAGTTTGATCAATCATATAGAAGTAAAGGAATTTGTTGAGAGATCACTATGATCATGAACACTTGTTTCATTGCATAGTTAGTACAGAAGGTGGTCGGCCTTTAGTACTTGACAAACAATTAAACAACAGGTGGTATCCTACTAGGCTTCTATCACACAGATAGATAGTCATTCAGCAATACCTCCCCTTCTGGAAGGGTTGTTCTTCTCAGCTTACATGAAATGAAAAGAAGAGAAAAGGACAAACTGAAGATAATTGTATATATAAAATATACTACCACAAAATATCTGGCTTGGAATCTACCTCTGAACTATAGAGATTTGTCATAGGAGAACAAAACATATATGTATTTATATCAACATCAAGTATTATAGCATCGTATTTCACATGCCTAAATATTTTTGCTATTCCGTCCATCATTCTATGGACCCATGCTCTTCCTCGAGCTTATACACAATCACCTTTGAAACTCCCTCGATATCGAAAATCGAATCTGGGATCTCATTCTAGACATCATCGTTACTAGAATTCTATGCTTGCACCGCAACCTTTCTTATATAGTAATACGACTCTCTTTTCATAAGAAGGAATAAATATTCAATAGGTAGATACTCTACTTAATTAGTCTATCAATGATAACTTATACATTACCACGACCCGATTAGTGGTACTCAATCTCAACATCCATTCCAATATAACTCTCATGGTTGTAATCAGCTCATTACTCGCAGAATCATTGCTGCATTACTATGGTCCACCACTGACCTACTATCGTCATTCACTTTCCATGAAATCTTAATATCTAACCATACGGAGTCCATACATGTCGTATCAAATCCTTCTAAGGAGGTAACATATTCACCATTCATGACTCATGAAGAACACTCCTGATCCTGCCATACATACATGACATAAAGCAGATAAAATTACAGAAGAGTTTCAATCAAAGCAACGATAGCAGGTTAATACCATTCTTAATCATATGCCTTCGATAGAAGACTTAACTCAAAGGTTCATTTAGTCCTTTTGAAACATGGTCCAGGCTCATTCTCAAGATAGTACCTTCTAAGATAGATAGCCCGCTCATGGCGATTACACGAATTAAACCTTTACCAACTACTATTACGGTTGGGTATTGCACAGTCGTCAGAAGGAATGCCAATCTTCCAAACCATAATACAACCTTCACAGCTTTAACCATCATCACTGTATTCTTTTGGCACAAGCGCTTATAATTATCCTCTTACCTTTAAAGTGTCGGCCACCTCTTTGGCCTTTCCTGATAGTAAAATTTCCTTACAGTCAATGTCATTTTAACCACCTCCAAATAATTTTCTACCTCATTTCAATCACAGCTTATGTGAAGATGTTTTCCTTAAAATCTAATGAGTAAAAAAAAAATATCACCATCTTTTTCCATAAGTTATTGCCTCAGTCTTTAGAGGTTAATCACTGTCACGACTGACTTTCAATCATACTTAGAACATCTTTTATCTTAGGCTCTAATTGCCCTGAACAATTTCGACCTTTACTGGTTCGATCCATACTCTCTCGTGGTTTAACACGTGCCCCACTTGGCATCATTATAATTACGTCATATTCCCTTTATCAACATTTCTATTCTTGAGAATTTTGTATATTACCTTTCTCCTTGTAAAACCTCTAAGGTTATCCTTGAATCGTTCCTCCTGTATTCCCTAGATACAGGGCATATCAAGATACCATTTATTAATATCAGAATCATTGTCTATATACTTCTGAAAAATTTCTCCACTGATCCTTAAAGGTTGTTATTACCTTAATCCTTTCCAATTCATACTGAAAAAACTCATACTATCCCTATTAAGGATGAAATGCCAACCTTTATGCATTCCCCTAGGATTCGTTTTAAGTTACCGATGTTCTATCTGTAATTCCACCTTTAAAAAGGGTACATGCATCCTTCCATGGATAAATCAAGTCATACATCCCTGATAGGGGTGTCTTATTCAATCATTCCCACATCGATAGTATATGCCTAATTTTCACAATAACATTTGTATTCAAAATGAGGTCAATCAATATGGCCTCCAAAAGATAACAACGGTTATCCGCTTTTCTTGCCTAATTTGGTAACGATAACAAGGATGTTCTGGAAGATATTGGTCGTGTTCAACGTGAACCTCTTCTTAATAATTCCTTATTTACTTTTGTTGTTTAATTCAACAGTCATGTCAATGTTGGGATATCTCTCATTCCTGGTGTCTCCCTTCCTGGGTATCATGCCACCGGTCTTACATATACTTCACATTCTTGAAGGTAACTTCCTTCATCCAATTTTCCTAATTTCTTACTTCCTTGTCTCCTCAGTCTATCCGTGACTCAATATTTATCCTTCGAACTATCTCAAGGTTTCCTCAAATCCTCCCAACTTACAGGGGATAAAATATATGTATCTCTTATTCCTTCAATCATCAACTTTAACTCATGGTGAATCACCCTCATCCTGACAATTACATACTTTTCTATTTCTATTGCTACTAGTCTTTAGGGTTTCCTCATACCCAACTCCCTTATCATTCCTCAAACTCTATTGCCTTTATATTCCTTTCCACTTCAGTTTCTTTTTATTTTCCTTTCTCTTATCATTATTTCATGAACCCACTAATCATTGACTTCAAGCATCACATCGTTCTGGGATTCTTGTCATCAGAATGAATCTTGACAACTTTTACAACTTAGCTTCATATTTCATCATACTCGTCCGCCTTTGTTCTGACTCTAAAGCTTTTACACTATCTCCATAACCTTGGGAATTACTTTCCCGAAAACAATTGACTGAACTTTAATCAGTTTATTCTAACCTCTGGCTCCGTGCCTTTCTTGGTCTTTCACCATTGGTGACCCTTCTTTTAGGAGGGTAAGTGACAAAAACAGTCTTTTGTGATTCGTCCATCACTTAGAATCTCAAATGATTCCTATATTTCCTTTAGCAAGGTTCTTGCCTTGACTGGTTCAGCTTGTTCCTTGGAACTCTAAGGGCTTAGCGACTTAAAGGCCCTGAAAGAATTTCTCACCGCATTGTTTCCTCAAGGTGGTGGTTGGGGATAGTAGTCTAAGTTCTTTTTAGACAGGTCCATGAATTGCCGTATAGGAGTACCGTCTCGGGTCTCCTTTCCTTACTCGTCTTTCTGTTTCCTTAGTATGAAATGTTTCATCCTTCTCCCATACTTGGGGTTATCTTATACGTTAAAATCCTCATTTTCCACTTCATTATGTTATGGGTTCCTTCTATCTTGATGGCGTCCTCCCTGACTATCACATTCAGGGTTTGCCCTAAATCTTATTCCTCAAACTAGCTTTCATCTAAGATCTCATCTTTAAGCTCTTGAACATTTGGAACCCAAATTCTATAGGAATACCTCATTATTCCCTTATCATCTTTCTCGGTATTAATCTTTTATCTAATTGTTAGCTCTCTGCCTTCATTCATCACTTTTTCTGGCACAATATGTTCTCTTCCGATAATTCGGACTGTATTGCAATCTAAAACATCTTTTCGGTACCGGCTCCGGTTACCTTCACTTCTATTTCCATTTTCTCAAAATCTCTTATAAACTCTCTCAAAGACATGATCATCTTGAGTCTCTCCTTTTTACTAAGGGCATCAGCCACCACATGGGCTTTCCCCGAATGATACAGAATCTCCCAATCATAATTCTTGATTAGCTCTAACCGCCTCCTCGGGCGTATGTTGAGCTCTTTCTACGTAAAAATGTACTAGAGCTCCTATGGTTTGTGAATCTCACACTTCTCTCCATACAAGTAGTGCCTCAAATCTTTAGGGCAAAACTATTGCCATGAGCCCAAGCTCATGGGTGGGGATATCGAATTTTAAATTCCCTTAATTGTCTTGACGCATACGCGATTACCTTGTTGTGCTGTATAAGAAGCACTCTAATTCCTTATGTGAAGCGTCAATACAAATCACAAAATCTCCTTTTTCCATCCGACAATGCCAACATAGGGGCCGTCACCAACCTTTGCTTTAGTTGTTAAAAGCTTTTCTCATATTTCTCTGTCCATTCAAACTTCTCAGTATTATGAGTAAGCCGCGTTAAAGGGGCTACTATCTTTACAAACTTGAACGAACCTCCGGTAGTGACCAGCCAATCCTACCTCTGGTAGTTTCCCTAACCATGGTCATCAATTCCTCAATGGTCCTTTATTCATTCTTGTTAGGATCTTCCACGAGATCCTCCTCAGCAACAAACCCATCTAGGACAACATCCTCAACCATTACATCCTCAATATGAACATCATCCGGTCCTGTGTTAGGACGATCTATCAGATCCACAATCCGATCTCCAATTAGTAATAAAACATCATCGCGCTGTCACTTCTCAACCTCAGGGTTCGGAGTCCCGCTACCATATATGATAACGAACTACGCTACTATCACGATATTTATAAGGGTTCCCATAAGGGTTTTAACTGTCAGTACTATATTAGGTAGTCCGACTATGAACTTGGCAAGAGTTCTTATTATCTTAGTGAACTTATTATCTTAACGTCACATCATCTCTGAGGTTTATAACGCTTAGCTCTGATACCACTTCTGTAACACCCCCAAATCTGGGGTCGGGGATCCGGGTTGTCACGAGTTCCATTTCCCTTAATAACACCCAATCTTAATAAACAATCAACTACTCTGTACTGTGACCCCACAATATACACACACACACACCACAAGTTATAGTCTCAGAGATGAATACCAAAAATAACATAAGTCATGTTATTCCACAATTATAAGTCATTACACCTCAAAAGGGTTTCTGAATAAATTTACATTTCTTTGCCATTATTACAATTCATATTATACATAAGTCTGGTTTATCAATAGTTGAAAACCTAGCCTATTGGTAGCTCCTACCTCAGCTACGGCGGCATCAACGCTTCCAGAAAACTGCGGAACATTTTCTAACCGCTTGCGAATTGGAAGCTTGGTCCTGTTCATCTTTTCTATCTGTTGTTGTGTGATGAAAGAAGAAAGCAAGGGTGAGCAGCAAGCCCACCAAAATAATATGTATAATGATTTACAATATGCGAGCCTTCTCATAGTACTCATGAAAGTCTTGGTCAAAAGAAATGAACCAAGTTTGATATCTTAATGCGATGAAGTCGCAAAATATTCAGTATATATACATATATACTTTTCAAAATCTTGGAAGTCCTCTTCCATGTATAATATTCACAAAGTTCCAGTTTATAACTGTATAAAAATATCGTTGCAAGGTGATCTCATATATCTAACCTTGTCTCAACGTTTTTCTGAAAGTCTTTGATATGCATAAGATAATCATTTACTAGATATAAGTTTAAAAGATGAAGTTACAAGATACTCCAATATACTTATATCTTTTCCGAATACTACTTGAACTACCACCGTTCAAGTTATAATTAGTTTCAAAACTTCATCACACTGATGAGACTACAAGATAAGACTTGAATAGATTCAATCTTTGAAATATTTTGAAGGAAATGAAGTTATGATATACTTCATTAAGTCCTGATATATATATACACCTATATATACATACGTTTCCTGAAAACCTCTGTCACGTAAAGTATGAACAGAATTACAATATCCACTAAATTTGGAAAGAAAAGAATTTTGGCATAAACCTGATATCTTGCTGATCAGGCAAAGATACCAATAAGTAACCTTTTCTACTAGTAGATGGACGAATTCCCCACTGGTCATCACCCTGGTCGCAATAGGACCTTATGCTGGACTGCCACTCAGCCACTTATGCATTTGATGGACTCCCACTGAGCCACTTACACTATCATGGACGCCCACTGAGCCCATGTTGCTTATGCCGACTCGATAGATGGACTTACTTCCCGAACGTTGGGTAAGTAATCAATTCATTTACCAAAACTGCAACCTTGTTGCGAATATAAAATACACCACAGAGCCGGATCCCTCTGGTTTTGAGCGAGTATTTAAATCCCCTTTAAAAAGGAAGATCATAAATATAAAAATGAGTTTTGGGATCCGCTCTAACTTTTAAAAATCATTTTGAAGACTCGAAAACACTTTAAGGAGTGGTTGGAGCAATGCTGATTTAATAAAATAAATCAGTCCCAATGTATTTAGAAAATATCTGAATATTATTATTTAAATAATATTCCCATAAAGAATAATTGAGGTAGAAGTTGGAAAACTTATACTTGAAATGAATAGTAAATAATCAAAGATATACTTATACGAAAGTAATATCTTTATTTGAATAATCAAAAGTAAGTTTGATTATCGAACATTATTCTTTAATAAAATAAAGAATATTAAATAATACGCGGAGTCATAATACCTCGAATGAATAGTATAAATAATATTCATTAAATAAATAAAGGAGTCATACATCCTCAAATGAATATCCAAATAATAATCATTAAATAATATAAACTGAGTCTTAAGCCCTCGAATGAATATTCGAAATAATATTCAATTAATACAATCAAAGGAGTCATAAGTCCTCGGATGAATATTCGAAATAATATTCAATAAATAAAATAAAGTTAAGATTATCGAATAAACTTTATTCGATTAATAGTTTTGAAAACTATAACCATATATATATAAAATATATATAATATTCTCGGGAACATCGACTCCCGGTTTAGAAATATGTTCACCTTTTTATCCCTTATACTAAGGGTAAACTCAAATACCGCTTATCTCTAGCATATGTATTATGCAACTATAAGCATTTGAACCAACAGATATATAAATCAAGAATATGAAATAGGCAGGCATATATACCATATCACATGCTACAATATATCACAAGAATTTGCTAATAACAAATATGTATTTATCACAAGATCATGCATATACCGATATATATCACAACAACAGTATAACGGTTAGAAAACTTGCCTGAGTGCTCCCGGATAGACTTAAGCTTAGAGTGGGTCCGATAACCTATGAACAACAACATAAGTCGGAATTAAACCCCGATCGCTTAAGAAACTAGACTTTAACCATTTAGAGTCCTAACGTTCGCTTTCGCGCTTAACGATTCACTTAAGTCGCTCGAGTACTCTCAGCTCCACCATTTTTAATAAATTAACCATTAAGGGTTTTAAGGAGATTCTTTCGCGAGTACCTTACCAACTGCCTAATTCACTTAACATAATTGTTTCATACCCCAATTAGTCCTTTAAGGTCCTTAACCAAGGTTTCAAAGTAAGGCGAGGGGTAATAGTTCGGTCGCGAAACGCCGTTATTTAAAACGGTCGTTTCTCCTAAACCGTACATCGGAATCAAACGAACTACATCTCAAAACGAAGCTCGTAACATGAACTATCTAATCATGGCAATGGTCAAAACCTAACAGGAAGTTCTCGGGTCCTGATGTTAAGAGCAAAAACAGTCTAAAGTAAATCGGACATTACGACGGCTATGTTTACGCGATTTCCCAAATTTTTACCATTCCAAATCATATCAATCCAACTACCAATCAACAACAACTCAAGATACACATCAATGCTACTGATTTCAGTCATAATAATCTCAAGGATCTCAATCCAATCATATATTATAACATCTCCAAATTCAACTAAACTACTTAACAATTAAGCTCGAATCATGCTTATCATTCAAATTACTACTCATCCATCCAAACCATCTCCAAACTTCAAAATTCAAACTTATTACTAAAGGGTGTGAAGATTTATACCTTTCTTGGAGGGTGGAAAGTTACTAGGAAGCCTTATGGAGCCTCCTACAAGCTTGATCTTTCCAAAGAAATCAAGAACACAAAGTTAGGCTTTAAAGTTTCTAAAAGTCCGATTTAAAGAACTGTAAAAATGATGGCCTTACCATGCTTATTTGGACGAGACTTGTGAACAAGAGTTGTAGGCCATCTCAATACCTTTCCAACGAGCTATAGAATACAACATTTGAGTGAGTATTGAAGGAGATATGGCAGTTTAAAGTTGCTGTGTTTATTTTGGCCGAGAGCTTGATGAAGAAAAGGGAAGAGCTTTTGTGTTTTTTGAGATTTGTTTTGATTTGCCTTGGTTGGTTGACTTTGTTTTGTTTTAATCATTTTTAACCATGAAAAATTGTGTGGTTATAAATCAACCACACTTCTTTCCCTTATGTCGTGCTTTGGTCATCGTGTGATGTCACCCTCCACACTTGTCCTCTTCTTGTTGGTTTGATGACATCATCATCCCTAACCTCCTTGATTAACTCTTAATTGCTTGCCTAATGACCGCTGATCTGTTATACGGTTCGCTTAACTTTCGTTTTCGTTTATCGTTTGAGGGATCATACCCGGGATCTTATTACTTAGGTTTCTTTAACCTTTCTCAATATATTATATTCCTTTTTATAATCCTCTCTTATAATCCTTGAATTTAAATCCCTTTAATCATGTTACCTTATACTCAATTCTTTCGGTATCTGGTGGATTTTCGAGAAAAATCAAAGTGTTCGGAATTGGATTCTGACGATCTTTACATACACTTATTTACTTTATGGAATACTAATACGATCTTAGAATATCCATAACAGAACCCCTACATAGTGTGGCATGAAAAGTTTTCTCATTCAGCAAAAAACTATTCATAAGGGTTTCAAAAATTTCCAAAAATTGGGGTTATTACACATGATCTGGAATCCTAGCTCGAACATTGAACTGAGAAACCTCGCTATCAACCGTATCCTTCTTAACTGTAGAATACATAGAAAGATTTGCAAGAGTGAGCTAACTAGCTCAGCAAGTCATATTATCAATAACTGAGGTTAAATAATAATAAACAGGGTGATTCAAAGGAATCAAGTTTCTTGTTAAACAATCAATAGAATTGGATATTTATTTTAAGTTTTTAAAACCAAGGTTAGGCTGGTGATCAGTCACGCACTAACCCTGAGCAACGCACACAGCATTGCTCTAACTACTGGATCCAAGGCACACATTGGCCTAACTTGACCATCGATATGGTCTGACCATGAATCTGGTCCACACAAAGAAAACTATCCAATTCTAAAGCAGTTCATATGATAAACAATAGAATTCAATAAAACCAGATCATAGTCAATAACAATAAAACATTTGTATAAAAGCATGGTAAAAATTCATGGTTACGGAAAGGGTATGTCAAAGTACATAAAAAAGTGGCCTCCAGTCGGTAGGATAATCGGGTATTAGATGAATAGTGTTTTTACAAGGTTTTGGTACTTTGATATCACAAGGTATGGATGAGTACAAAAGTTTCTGTATGTTTAAATAATTTTGTTCCAGTGTTTGGTATATGATGGTTATATATTTGTGGAATAATATCGTATTTGTGTGGTTTAATATCTGGTAAATCAAATGGTTCACAAAGAATAAGGCTTGCGGCTCAAAGATCAAATGATATGGCTCAGGTTCAAGGCTGAAGGATTCAAAGTATTTACAGTATAAAACATAACTATTTTGGGTATTAACAGTATGTCACAAGAGAATATTTGCATTATATTTCGAGAAAGGTTTAGAAATACTTGCCTTATCATAATCGATTTCAACTTCACTTGTACTTGTCTAATGACTCCATTCAACAATCACTCGTCTGCTTTTCTTATGCCTCGCTTCTATCCTCTGATTACTTGCTGTATTTTCTACATGTCAATTCTATTTTCTAATCACCTGCTTCCCTTTCTTACGCCTTGCTTACTCTGCTAGGCATTATAAATATCTATCAATATTTAACTTATACGATTCTATTCACCGAATATATAGACCAACAGTCAACCAACAAGTCACATATAACAGTTAGCACGTCACATAATCAATGATATATCATTTATAAAGAAGTCTCGGGTCATAAACAGGCTTTCAGGTAATTAAAATGATTTTTAAAATATTTTTCGGAATTAAAACGGGTCGTTGGATCAATTTCAGAGTAATAAACAGGGTTCGGTTGGCCAATTCTGGCTTCGAAACAATTTTATAACAATTATCGAGCCTTGGAAATAATTTAGAATAATATTTTAAAGCTCGAAACTATTTTTCGGAATTTTTAAATCATTTTTAAATAATTAAATCCAATTAAATAATCAATTAAAATCAATTAATAAATAATTAAACTAATTAATTATTTAATATTAAAATTAATTGATCAATAGAATAATTATTATTAATTAAAGTTAATTAATTAAGTAATTTAGATTTATTATATATATTTTTTAAACTAAAAACAATTTTCAGAATTAAAATATTGATTTTAAAATATTTAAAATAATTTTTGAAAATAAACTATAACCAGAAATATCATTTTTATAAATTTCGAAAACAGAAATCATGTTTTTGTAGGTTTTTAAAACAGAAGTGCATAATTTGCAAATTTTCCAAACTAGGGGGGGTCGAAATGCAATTCGACCACCCTCCTTCCTCAACCTCGCCGGCGGACGGCCGGGAAGCCATTAACGGCGACCCGCCGCCGCGCAAGCTCGCTGGAAACACACCATATAGCTCAGAATGATTCAAAAACTCAGGGAAATGTGTGGGTAATTGCCAAGAACTTATTCCAGCAAACAAATCAAGCAAACAAACTCTTATTTAGCCAGATTTGTGCCTAGAAACGAAGAACTCCGGCGAACTTTCAAATCACAACCACGGGCACTACAAGCAACGTCGATTAGCAAGGTATATATGAATAGATTGCAAATTTCAAGGGGAACAAAACCCACTCTCTCTCAACATCTATTAATCCCTATTTAAGAAATCCCTAATTTTAATCAAGAACATTTAAACGAATATAAACCCTAATTTGAACATGTTATTGAACTCCAAATCGATCATATGACATACCAAAATCATCAGGAAAACAAGCTCTACAACATACAATCATCAAATCATTCAAACAACCATCCGTACAAAAATTCATAATTTAAATACCAAGAAATTCAAATATAAATAATTAAATAGAAAATCACCTGATGTTTCTGGGTTGAAATTGATGGAAGATTTGGATTCTAGATTTCAGTAGCTTCGTTTTGAGTATATGTGCGCCAAAATCGGATATCGATAACGCCTCCGAATTTGTGTTTGATTATGAAGAACATAATATAATTATAGTATTTTCTCTTTAGAAATTCTGTAAATACTGTTTGCAAATGATTTTCGGTACAAAATAAAATACGGTAGAGGCTATTTATAATTACGGAAAATTAGTATCCTTTTGGATCATTCCAGATATAAAACAGTACGTTTATTTATAAAAACTGATCCAGACGGTACCGGTTTTCGAGATAATTATCCAAATCAGTACAATTTGTACTGCGGTCTTGGTCTCAGTGCCTGGTTACACGTATTACGAAGTGATAATTATGATATTTTAATAAAAAGCTCCCGTTTATCCAAAATACGAGTTTTATTGATTTACCGAAACGAATAATGTATCGAAAATGTTGCGCCGGGACCCGCATAGGACAAACCGTACGCCGGATCGAAAAAGTCGAAACATGGAAAATGCTCGGAATATTGTAATTAGGTTAGGAAGGAGTTCTCGGAAGAGTTTCGGGTTCTAAAAACGTAAAAACGGATAACGGTGGTTGGTTCCCGTTTTTATAAAATAGATTTTAAATACCCGGAAAAAGATTTTATAAAATCCATATGATCCCTATAAATTCATAAATCAACATAAAATAATTAGGAAGATATGACAATTATCTATATTTTATTTGGAACATATAAAAATTGAAATACTTAATTAATAACATTTTTAAACATTCAAACACATTTAACACTTAACAATTAATTCACAGAATAGATACTAAATACATATAATAATTATCTATTAGCAAAAATAATTGCACGATATATCCCGGATATTACATCCTTCCCCCCTTAAAAGGATTCTGTCCTCAGAATCTCCTAAAAAATAAATGAGGGTACTTTTCTCTTGTATTACTTTCTAACTCCCAGGTTGACTCCTCAACCTTTGGGTTTCTCCATAATACTCTTACTAACTTTACCACTTTATTTCTCAATACGTTCTCTCTTTCCTCTAGAATCTCTATCGGACTCTCTACATATGACAAATCTGCCTGAAGCTCTATCGGCTCATATTCTATTACATACATGAAGTCTGGATTATACTTCTTAAGCATCGATACATGAAAAATATTATGAATGTGCTCCATAAGCGGAGGTAACGCTAACTCGAAAACTATTTTGCCAACGTGCTTTAAAATTTCAAAAGGTCCGACATATCTTGGGCTCGGTTTTCCTTTCTTTCCAAACCTCGTTAATCCCTTCCATGGTGATACTTTTAACAATACCAAATTCCCTTCTTCGAATTCCATATCTTCCTTGATTGATCTGCATACTTCCTTTTACCATCTTGTGCTGCTATCCATCTCTTCTGGATAACTTCAACAACTTCCTTTGTCTGCTCTACTAATTCAGGTCCAAGTATTTTGCGCTCTACTACTCCGTCTTAATACACTGGAGATCTGTATTTGCGTCCATAAAGGGCTTCTTAGGGTGACATCCCGATACTAGCATGATAAATGTTGTTGCAGGCAAATTCTATCAGAGGTAAATGCTCGCCCCAATTTCCTTTGAAATTAATAGCACAAACACGTAATAAATCTTCTATTATCTGGATTATTCTTTCACTTTAAATCTTGGATCTCGATCAGATATGATAGACACAGGAATTTCATGACGAACTACAATTTCCTTCAAGCACCTATGGATCAACTTATCAAGCGAAAATCTTTCGTTTATAGACAGAAAATGAGTTGACTTGGTAAATCTATTCACTATAAACCAAATGGTATCATGATTAGTTTTTGTGCTTGGTAACCCCAACTATGAAATCCATGGTGATATGCTCCCACTTCCACTCTGGAACCTCCAATGGCTATAGCAATCCACTTGGTCTCTAATGTTCTACTTTAACTCTTTGACATATATAACATCTGCTAATCCATTCCGTAATTTCTCTCTTCATATCTGGCCACCAATAATTTTCCTTTAAATCTCTATACATCTTGGTACTCCCTGAATGGATTGAATACCTTGAATTATGAGCTTTCTGTAAAATTTCATCATTCAGTTCCATCACTGGTGGAATCCAAGTTCTAGAAGAAAACCTAAGAATACCTTGATCATCCTTTTTGCGTGCATTATTCTTCACATACTAAATAATTTATATCCTGATCTACTACCTCTTCCTGACACTTCTTTATCTTCTCTAACAATCCCGACTGAAAAGTTATACTTATACATTCTTACTCCTTTTTGGATCATGCACTCTGACTTCCAATTCCAAAATTCCAACTTCTAGAATTCCATAGATAATTCTTCTGGTACAGTCTCTATGTTCATTCTCCCTCCTTCTTGCTCATCTCTTGCCACTACATTTGCTTTTCCTCGAGAGTTCATACTTCAACTCTTGTGGTCCATATATATCTCACATCTTTCTCTATACTTATAATATTTCCCAATCTTTCAAAACAAATATTATTATTGCTTTTAATTCCCAGTTATGAGTAGGGTACTTCTGCTCATAAGGTTTCGGTTGTCTGGATGCATTATGCAATAACTTTATTGCTTTGCGTCAACACACATCCTACTCCCTTACGAGAAGTATCACTATAAACTACCAAATCTCTCTGATACTTTCAAAGTGATAAAATAGGTGTTGTAACCATTCTTTCATTTAACTTCGTAAAACTTTCTTCACCCTTCTCCATTTCATATAACCTTCTTGCTTTTCCTGGTTAGCTTCACCCAAAATATTGCAACTTTCAAGAAATCTTGCACAAATTTCTGATAGTAACTGGCCCATGATAAAACTTCTTATTTTTGTTGGTGCTTCTGGTCTTTCTTCATTCATACTATCTTTAAATTTTTCTGCTGAATCCCCCTTTGTCTCCTCCTTACTGACTATCTATACTAAGAATTATACTTTCTGCCATTACAGTTTTCACCTGGTAAACTTTTTATACCGCTTCCTTCTTCTTTGACTCCTCAGCTATCAGTGTATAGGTTACATGATTCTTCATAAGTAACACAAGTATATCTTATTCAGATTCCTCTTTCAAGATTCTACTCATCGAATTTAAATATCACTGGTATATCAGTTCATCCAACTTACATTTCTAGAATTTTATAACAACAGTACTAAGTTCTGGGAATTTTTTTTTAACATATCCATAAGTTCAATCTTCACTCGGTAATATACCCAGTCTCAATCAATCTTATAAAAATACCTTGCTTCGTTCATTTAGTTAAACAAATCATTGGTTCGAGATAACAGATATCTGCTCTTGAGAGTAATCTTGTTGAGCTTTCGCTAACATATAATCTTACACTTTCATCTTTCTTATTAACACATCGTGCCAGGGCACTTTAGGGGGTACGCTAGGTCCAATTTCTTTCTCTTCTAATGATCTCCTGCGTTTGCTCTGGTAACTCCTTTATTTTATCTGGTGCCATTATGCGCGGGGCTTTGGACATTGGCTTCATTTCAGGTGCTAACTCAATCATAAATTCATCTTCTTTATCTAAAGGAAATATTAGTAACTCGTCTGGAAACATATCTTGAGACTGTAAAATCTTCAAGTTCGGTTTGCTCCTAACTTTATTTATAATCGTCATAACACTTATATTTTGGTCACTGTAATCTTAAATCATTCTTAACAAGTTCTTTACTTTCCTTTGTCCTTGAAACTTGTTCAGGTTCTCATTTGGAGTCTTCAGAACTATCTTCCATCACGACGGTCTACCTGGGCATCACACTTGAATAGTTAATCCATTCCTTAAAATAATGTCAAATCCTCTTATCTCAAATGATATCAATTCTTCGCAACTTATTGCCAGAAATATCGATTCCGCCATTGGTACTTACTTATTCAATAACTGCACGTTCTTAACTTGCTAGTCATTTAGTCATAAACTTATTGATTCAACAGAATAATTCATCTTACCTTGAGAGATATATGATCAAATTGCTCCCACATCTTTCAACACTTTAATGCATAAGGTATCCGCAATAATCTCCCACGTCATCACATCCATATTTTAAATAACATATCGCAAATTTTTGTTCTCGGAGACATATCCCTTATTGAAGTAGATTCTCTTGACTGTTAATGCATCCCTGGCTAGGGCCAGTGATTTGCAATTTTTCACCGTATGCCCTTGTTTCCTTTCCATGCATAAGAGGTAGATGAGACTTTGTCCGCTGAGTGTATAAGATGTTGACTCTTGTTTGAAAAGCTCTCGCAAAGAATAACGGTACACTGAAACAACTAGAAGGATTCACAATTTTAATAAACTTAGAGTTGAAAAGAAAGAAAAAGTAATGATTTGAATATGAATGAGACAACCACATTGGTACTTACGATGGCCAGTCTTTCATACCGTATGGCATACAGCACATGATTAGGTGGCGTCCCACCCGACTCTTCGTCACTCCGACAAAGTGTCTCATCATAACACTGTTTGTCCCAATCAGAAAGCAAAACTTGGGGGGAACAATTAAATTTGAAAGGAAGGCAAGATCTTCCATTTTGATATCATCAGAAAGAATTTATTAAGAAAAGGAGTTCATACACTTTTAGGAATTAAAAAGGAATATACGCTGTAATGTTGAGGACAAGAATGATACCATTGATCACCATCCATATTTCACTTGTATTCATCTTTCGAGTTTGATCGATCATATCCCAATTGAATCATATAATAACTTTAGAAGTATGCTAACATGCCTTCGTAATTAAGCATTGTGGTAGATTCTTACTTGTTAAGTCTCGCGTCTGTAACGTCGCACCTACACGTATAATACTTTAACAATTCAATCATAATGGCGTTCTTATCAGATAACCTAGAGTTTCCTCCTTTTTAATTTGTAATAACCATGAATCATTCAACATAGCGATCTAATAATATTCTTCTTTTAGAAAAGTCTAGAAATCTTCCCAATCTTCTTCGATCATGCTCAGGCTTCCGTTAAATCAATGAATTCTCTGAACTCTGATAATCCCAGTAATTGGATGAATAGTTACTCCGTACGATGGTTCTGTTGTTAATCTTATCATGCAATACTTGCACCTTGCTGTTAGGAATAATTAACTTCTTCATAATCGCAGGTTACCTCGTTTTTCCGAATTAACAATACTGAGTCTGAAACAACATCCTTCTCGGTAATCCGGGTCTTTTAACAAACAAGAAACTTAAGTAGTAACTTGACAACCAAGATTTAAAACTTATTTTATTCAAAAAGGCTTTTAGAAATTTTGTAAGGAAAATCTTTTTCGAAAACTTGTTAAAAATTTTGAAAATCACACCTCTGGTTGTCCTTACTGTATGAGTTGGTTGGTGTCCTTCTTATGACCAAATACCAAGTTAAAGAAACAATCACTTAAGGGTCCATTCACTTCCATTTATCTCCTCTCCTTCATTGGGTATTTTACATTCCTTCTTCAATAAAACTTCCATTGTCGTTGCACGTTATCTTATTCATAGCTTCACATTAAGGCTCCCATACTGGTAGTACTCCTGTTAACCACTTTGCAATCATTAAGTGGAACAGACTATCAAATAGTCAATAAGTCAGCTAATGTCACATCATCTTGTTAGAATATATATCACATCATTACAACACCATTTCCTAATTTCAAGAAATCTTCAGATCCCTAATCTCCTCTAACTCTCTCTCTTCAAAACTTATCTACTCCATTCCACAAGCTAGTCATGAGTGGCCTAATTACTAATAGCTTCTTGTCACCTGATAACAGCCATCCTCCAGAACACTTGAATCTTCTTTCTAAACTCCTTTCTCACCTTGATTTGTATCTCAATACTCACCATTTACTACAGCTATCGTGTCCCTTCTCGCAAATGCTGTTATTTCATTGGAAAGGTTTTTTTTTTAAACTGAGGATATAGAATATGGTGTATAGTAAACAGAAAAGATACATTCATAGTTGAATGTTCAAAAGAACAAGAATAAGCAAATGAAGGTTCTTGAATAGGTAGTCTCATATCGAGAGATGATAGAATAGCGCTGAATAACTTGGAGAGGCGCAACTGTCATAACAGAAGGTAATACTGCTAATACTGATGGAAGAACAAGGCGCAAATCGAATCTTGGAGAAGATGATGATCCTTAAACGGAAGGCTCCAAACGATCAGTTGATGCAGGGAAATCAGGATCTGCCATTGACGTTGCCTGGATATCACGTCGCTAGTCAAGAATCCCGAATCGCAACACGAACCGTGCCGGAGACCTACTATACAGTCGCACTCAACCTCACGATGACCTATCTTTCTATTTCCTATTCCTAGTCCTAACCCTCTACCCAATCCCGACAATCTAGGCTTGTTTCAGTGACTTATAACTTGTAGCTCTGATACCAACCTGTGGCGCCCTCCAAATCCGGGTCAGAAGTTTGGGATCCACAACACATATTCAATATATAAACCTGTATATAAAATATCATTTACAATGACCCTGCTTTACATAACCACGGATCGCAACAGGTTAAAGTATGAAAACAAGCCACAACCTTAACTTTTATTACAACGTACCAAATCCCAACTAATTTAATTCACAACTGAAATGAAATTATTCTTACAACCTTACTATCTCACTTATGCAATAAGCTCCTGCTAGCTCGATCAATCATAATCTGGAATCCTAGCTCGAACATTGAACTGGAAAACCTCGCTATCAACCGTATCCTTCTTAACTGTAGAATACATAGAAAGATTTGCAAGAGTGAGCTAACTAGCTCAGCAAGTCAAATTATCAATAACTGAGGTTAAACAATAATAAACGGGGTGATTCAAAGGAATCAAGTTTCTTGTTAAACAACTAATAGAATTGGATATTCATTTTAAGTTTTTAAAACCAAGGTTAGGCTGGTGATCAGTCACGCACTAACCCCGAGCAAAGCACACAGCATTGCTCTAACTACTGGATCCAAGGCACACATTGGCCTAACTTGACCATCGATATGGTCTGACCACGAATCTGGTCCACACAAAGAAAACTATCCAATTCTAAAGCAGTTCATATGATAAACAATAGAATTCAATAAAACTAGATCATAATCAATAACAATAAAACATTTGTATAAAAGCATGGTAAAAATTCATGGTTACGGAAAGGGTATGTCAAAGTACATAAAAGAAGTGGCCTCCAGCCGGTAAGATAATCGGGTATTAGATGAATAGTGTTTTTACAAGGTTTTGGTACTTTATTATCACAAGGTATGGATGAGTATAAAAGTTTTTGTATGTTTAAATAATTTTGTTCCAGTGTTTGGTATATGATGGTTATATATTTGTGGAATAATATCGTATTTGTGTGGTTTAATATCTGGTAAATCAAATGGTTCACAAAGAATAAGGCTTGCGGCTCAAAGATCAAATGATATGGCTCAGGTTCAAGGCTGAAGGATTCAAAGTATTTACAGTATAAAACAGAACTATTTTGGGTATTAACAGTATGTCACAAGATAATATTTGCATTATATTTCGAGAAAGGTTTAGAAATACTTGCCTTATCATAATCGATTTCAACTTCACTTGTACTTGTCTAATGACTCCATTCAACAATCACTCGTCTGCTTCTCTTATACCTCGCTTCTATCCTCTGATTACTTGCTGTATTTTTTATATGTCAATTCTATTTTCTGATCACCTACTTCCCTTTTTACGCCTTGCTTACTCTTCTAGGCATTATAAATATCTATCAATATTTAACTTATACGTTCTATTCGATATACACTTCCATTTACCCTTCGTTTCACCCAAATCCGATTAACGGATCGAAAGTTATGCTATAAACAAGTAATCACCGAATATATAGACCGACAGTCAACCAACAAGTCACATATAACACTTAGCACGTCACATAATCAATGATATATCATTTATAAAGAAGTCTCGGGTCATAAACAGGCTTTCAGGTAATTAAAATGATTTTTAAAACATTATTCGGAATTAAAACTGGTCGTTGGATCAATTTCAGAGTAATAAACAGGGTTCGGTTGGCCAATTCTGGCTTCGAAACAATTTTATAATAATTATCGAGCCTTGGAAATAATTTAGAATAATATTTTAAAGCTCGAAACTATTTTTCGAAATTTTTAAATCATTTTTAAATAATTAAATTCAATTAAATAATCAATTAAAATCAATTAATAAATAATTAAACTAATTAATCAATTAATATTTAAATTAATTGATTAATAGAATAATTATTATTAATTAAAGTTAATTAATTAAGTAATTTAGATTTATTATATTTTTTTTAAACTAAAAACAATTTTTAGAATTAAAATATTGATTTTAAAATATTTAAAATAATTTTTGAAAATAAACTGTAACCAGAAATATCATTTTTATAAATTTTGAAAATAGAAATCAGGTTTTTGTAGGTTTTTAAAACAGAAGTGCATAATTTGCAAATTTTCCAAACTAGGGGGGTCGAAATGCAATTCGACCACCCTCCTTCCTCAACCTCGCCGGCGGACGGCCGGGAAGCCATTAACGGCGACCCGCCGCCGCGCAAGCTCGCCGGAAACACACCATATAGCTCAGAATGATTCAAAAACTCAGGGAAATGTCTGTGTAATTGCCAAGAACTTATTCCAGCAAACAAATCAAGCAAACAAACTCTTATTTAGCCAGATTTGTGCCTAGAAACGAAGAACTCCGGCGAACTTTCAAATCACAACCACGGGCACTATAAGCAACGTCGATTAGCAAGGTATATATGAATAGATTGCAAATTTCAAGGGGAACAAAACCCACTATCTCTCAACATCTGTTAATCCCTATTTAAGAAACCCCCAATTTTAATCAAGAACATTCAAACGAATATAAACCCTAATTATACAATTTGAGAATCAAACCCTAATTTGAACATGTTATTGAACTCCAAATCGATCATATGACATACCAAAATCATCAGGAAAACAAGCTCTACAACATACAATCATCAAATCATTCAAACAACCATCCGTACAAAAATTCATAATTTAAATACCAAGAAATTCAAATATAAATAATTAAATAGAAAATCACCTGATGTTTCTGGGTTGAAATTGATGGAAGATTTGGATTCTAGATTTCAGTAGCTTCGTTTTGAGTATATGTGCGCCAAAATCGGATATCGATAACGCCTCCGAATTTGTGTTTGATTATGAAGAACATAATATAATTATAGTATTTTCTCTGTAGAAATTCTGTAAATACTGTTTGCAAATGATTTCCGGTACAAAATAAAATACAGTAGAGGCTATTTATAATTACGGAAAATTAGTATCCTGTTGGATCATTCCGGATATAAAACGGTACGTTTATTTATAAAAACTGATCCAGACGGTACCGGTTTTCGAGATAATTATCCAAATCAGTACAATTTGTACTGCGGTCTTGGTCTCAGCGCCTGGTTACACGTATTACGAAGTGATAATTATGATAGTTTAATAAAAAGCTCCCGTTTATCGAAAATACGAGTTTTATTGATTTACCGAAATGAATAATATATCAAAAATGTTGCGCCGGGACCCGCGCAGGACAAACCGTACGCCGGATCGAAAAAGTCGAAACATGGAAAATGCTTGGAATATTGCAATTAGGTTAGGAAGGAGTTCTCGGAAGAGTTTCGGGTTCAAAAACGTAAAAACAAATAACGGTGGTAGGTTCCCGTTTTTATAAAATAGATTTTAAATACCCGGAAAAAGATTTTATAAAATCCATATGATCCCTATAAATTCAAAAATCAACATAAAATAATTAGGAAGATAGGAAAATTATCTATATTTTATTTGGAACATATAAAAATTGAAATACTTAATTAATAACATTATTAAACATTCAAACACATTTAGCAGTTAACAATTAATTCACAGAATAGATACTGAATACATATAATAATTATCTATTAGCAAAAATAATTGCACAATATATCCCGGATATTACATAGTACCTATCATAAGCTGTATCACAACTATTATGAACCTTTGCCTAAATTCAATAAAACTGCTTATGCACTCAATTCTTCTAGTTCCACTAAATCTACTTCTGATAAGACAAATCCTGACGAGGAAAAAACTGTTAGAAGTGAGCTTGAATCACAAAGACTTAAGTTGTCCAAAAAGAGGGCCCAATAAATGTGGTTCCTTAAAAATCCTTCTAATTAATCACTCCTCTGACTACAGGGTAACAGGAAAAACACTCTTGGCTTGGATAGTGGATGTGCAGAACATATGACTGGAAATAAATCCCTGCTGTCAGAATTTGAGAAGAAGGCTGGCCCAGATGTATCTTATGGAGATGAAAATATAGGACACACTCTGGGATATGGCAACTTGATAATTGGAAAGGTAGCAATAGAGAATGTAGCTCTGGTGGAAGGACTGAAGCATAATCTTCTAAGCAATAGTCAAATCAATGACAAAGGTTATCATGTGGTGTTCTATGACTCTTACTGTGAAGTTGTGCACAACAAGTCAAAGAAGATTGTCTTGATGGGATATAGACATGGAAATAAGTATAAAGCAAGACTGTATGAAAGTCTTGAGCAAGAAGCTACTTGCTTATCTCAAAGGCATCAGTAGATGAGAGCTGGAATTGGCACAAGAAGCTCTCACATCTCAACTTCAATTCAATCAATGAATTTGCAAAGAAGGAGCTAGTAAGAGGATTTCCAAATATTCTATACTCATCTGATGGTCTTTGTGATTCTTGTCAAAAGTCCAAACAAAGAAGAGTATTTTCAAAAGTAAAACAAAATTCTCTATCACTGAGCCATATCATATGTTACACTTGGATCTCTTTGGACCAGTAAACATTATATATATCAACAAGAAAAGGTACACACTTGTAATTGTTGATGATTTCACTAGATACACTTGGGTTTATTTTCTGCACAGGAAGGATGAAACTCCATAAATTCTTCTGGATCATATAAGGCAAATCGAGAATGGATCCACTCTCAAAGTGAAAATACTGAGAAGTGATAATGGCAATGAGTTCAAGAACTCAAAGATGGAGGAATTCTGCAAGTACAAAGGCATACAACAACAATTCTCAGCTCCCGGCACACCCCAACAAAATGATGTTGTTGAGAGAAAGAAGAGAACCCTGATTGAAGCTGGCAGGACTCTGATGGAAGAAGCAAAACTACCCACTTACTTCTGGCTGAAGCAGTAAACACAACATGTTATACTCAGAATATCACACTGATAAACAGACATGGTGTTACTCCTTATCAGATGCTGAAAGAAAAGAAGCCCAGTCTCAAACATCTTCATGTATTTGGATGTAAGTGCTTTGTTCTGAGAACTCATGCTGATCAGCTAGGAAAATTTGAATCAAAAGCTGATGAAGGAATCTTTGTTGGTTACTTACCATCAAGAGCATACAGGGTTTTCAATCTGAGAACAAATACTGTAGTTATCTCCATAAATGTATCTTTTGATGATAAGAAGGTTCCTGGTTTTGAAGAAGACTCTCATGAAAGTCTAATCTTTGCAAATGAAAATGCACTGTTGGAATCTGGATCAAACTCTAATGAATTGTCAATTACTGATGATCCAAATCCTGGTACTCCTTCAGATTCTGAAGATGATCATTGTACTAATGACCCTGCACATGTTGATAGGGAGCAATAGCAAGGTTCAACTAATAGTACTAACACTAATGAATCAACTAAAGGTTCTTCTCAATCTGGTCATTCAGAATCCAATGCTGATTCAATATCAGATGGACATGAGTCAAGTCCCAAAACTTCATCAAGAGATGACAACACTAATTCAGGGGGAGCCTCAAATGCATTTGATGAGGCATGCAATTCAGGGGGAGCATCTAGCTCCAAAAGGACACTTCCTAGTGCTAGAAAATGGACTAAAGATCATACTCCTGATCTGATCATTGGAAATCCTGATGAAGGTGTAAAGACAAGGAGTGCAACTCAAAATGAATGTTTGTATCACAATCTACTTTCAAAAGAAGAGCCAAAGAAAGTAGAAGATGCACTCAAGGATGCAGATTGGGTCATAGCTATGCAAGAAGAGTTGAATGAGTTTGAAAGAAATGAAGTTTGGAAGCTGGTGCCTAGACCTAAAAACAGGTCAATTGTGGGCATAAAGTGGGTCTTCAAAAATAAGACCGATTCTGATGGAACTATTATTAGAAACAAGGCAATATTGGTGGCTAAAGGATATTCCCAACAGGAAGGCATTGACTATGATGAAACATTTTCCCCTGTTGCTAGGCTTAAAGCAATCAGAATTTTCTTGGCATATGTTGCACACAAGAAATTTAAAGTCTTTCGGATGGATGTCAAGTGTGCATTTCTCAATGGTGAACTTGAAGAGGAAGTCTATGTTGAATAGCCACCAGGTTTTGTGCATCCTAAACATCCTGATTATGTTTATAGACTTGATAAAGCACTCTACGGACTAAAGCAAGCACTAGGTCATGGTATGAGACCCTTGCTCGGTTTCTGCTTGAAAGTGGATTCAAAAGAGTTACAATAGATAAAACCTTATTTTATCCAGAATCAAGATAAAGATCTGCTTTTAGTTCAAATTTATGTGGATGATATCATTTTTGGATCAACTAATCAAAAACTGTGTGATAAGTTCTCAAAGTTGATGCAATCGAGATATCAAATGAGCATGATGGTAGAGATGAGATACTTCTTAGGATTACAAATTAAACAGACTGATAATGGTATCTACATTAATCAGTCGAAGTACATAAAGAATTTGTTAAAAAGGTTTAATATGCAAAAAACAATTTTTAAAATTAAAATATTGATTTTAAAATATTTAAAATAATTTTTGAAAATAAACTATAACCAGAAATATCATTTTTATAAAATTTGAAAACAGAAATCAAGTTTTTGTAGGTTTTTAAAACAGAAGTGCATAATTTGCAAATTTTGCAAACTAGGGGGGGTCGAGATGCAATTCGACCACCCTCCTTCCTCAACCTCGCCGGCGGACGGCCGGGAAGCCATTAACGGCGACCCGCCGCCGCGCAAGCTCGCCGGAAACACACCATATAGCTCAGAATGATTCAAAAACTCAGGGAAATGTGTGTGTAATTGCCAAGAACTTATTCCAGCAAACAAATCAAGCAAACAAACTCTTATTTAGCCAGATTTGTGCCTAGAAACGAAGAACTCCAGCAAACTTTCAAATCACAACCACGGGCACTACAAGCAACGTCGATTAGCAAGGTATATATGAATAGATTGCAAATTTCAAGGGGAACAAAACCCACTATCTCTCAACATCTGTTAATCCCTATTTAAGAAACCCCCAATTTTAATCAAGAACATTCAAACGAATATAAACCCTAATTATACAATTTGAGAATCAAACCCTAATTTGAACATGTTATTGAACTCCAAATCGATCATATGACATACCAAAATCATCAGGAAAACAAGCTCTACAACATACAATCATCAAATCATTCAAACAACCATCCGTACAAAAATTCATAATTTAAATACCAAGAAATTCAAATATAAATAATTAAATAGAAAATCACCTGATGTTTCTAGGTTGAAATTGATGGAAGATTTGGATTCTAGATTTCAGTAGCTTCGTTTTGAGTATATGTGCGCCAAAATCGGATATCGATAACGCCTCCGAATTTGTGTTTGATTATGAAGAACATAATATAATTATAGTATTTTCTCTATAGAAATTCTGTAAATACTGTTTGCAAATGATTTCCGGTACAAAATAAAATACGGTAGAGGCTATTTATAATTACGGAAAATTAGTATCCTGTTGGATCATTCCGGATATAAAACGGTACGTTTATTTATAAAAACTGATCCAGACGGTACCGGTTTTGAGATAATTATCCAAATCAGTACAATTTGTATTGCGGTCTTGGTCTCAGCGCCTGGTTACACGTATTACGAAGTGATAATTATGATAGTTTAATAAAAAGCTCCCGTTTATCGAAAATACGAGTTTTATTGATTTACCGAAACGAATAATGTATCGAAAATGTTGCGCCGGGACCCGCGCAGGACAAACCGTACGCCGGATCGAAAAAGTCGAAACATGGAAAATGCTCGGAATATTGCAATTATGTTAGGAAGGAGTTCTCGGAAGAGTTTCGGGTTCAAAAATGTAAAAATAGATAACGGTGGTTGGTTCCCAATTTTATAAAATAGATTTTAAATACCCGGAAAAAGATTTTATAAAATCCATATGATCCCTATAAATTCAAAAATCAACATAAAATAATTAGGAAGATATGAAAATTATCTATATTTTATTTGGAACATATAAAAATTGAAATACTTAATTAATAACATTATTAAACATTCAAACACATTTAGCAGTTAACAATTAATTCACAGAATAGATACTGAATACATATAATAATTATCTATTAGCAAATATAATTGCACGATATATTCCGGATATTACATAGTACCTATCCTAAGCTGTATCACAACTATTATCAACCTTTGCCAAAATTCAATAAAACTGCTTATGTACTCAATTCTTCTAATTCCACTAAATCTACTTCTGATAAGACAAATCCTGACAAGGAAAAAACTGTTAGAAGTGAGCTTGAATCACAAAGACTTAAGTTGTCCAAAATGAGGGCCCAACAAATGTGGGTCCTTAAAAATCCTTCTAATTAATCACTCCTCTGACTGCAGGGTAACAGGAAAAACACTCTTGTCTTGGATAGTGGATGTGCAGAACATATGACTGGAAATAAATCCCTGCTGTCAGAATTTGAGAAGAAGGCTGGCCCAGATGTATCTTATGGAGATGAAAATATAGGACACACTCTGGGATATGGCAACTTGATAATTGGAAAGGTAGCAATAGAGAATGTAGCTCTGGTGGAAGGACTGAAGCATAATCTTCTAAGCAATAGTCAAATCACTGACAAAGGTTATCATGTGGTGTTCTATGACTCTTACTGTGAAGTTGTGCATAACAAGACAAAGAAGATTGTCTTGATGGGATATAGACATGGAAATAAGTATAAAGCTAGACTGTATGAAAGTCTTGAGCAAGAAGCTACTTGCTTATCTCAAAGGCATCAATAGATGAGAGCTGGAATTGGCACAAGAAGCTCTCACATCTCAACTTCAATTCAATCAATGAATTTGCAAAGAAGGAGCTAGTAAGAGGATTACCAAATATTCTATACTCATCTGATGGTCTTTGTGATTCTTGTCAAAAGTCCAAACAAAGAAGAGTATCTTTCAAAAGTAAAACAAAATTCTCTATCACTGAGCCATATCATATGTTACACTTGGATCTCTTTGGACCAGTAAACATAATGTATATCAACAAGAAAAGGTACACACTTGTAATTGTTGATGATTTCACTAGATACACTTGGGTTTATTTTCTGCACAGGAAGGATGAAACTCCATAAATTCTTCTGGATCATATAAGGCAAATCGAGAATGGATCCACTCTCAAAGTGAAAATACTGAGAAGTGATAATGGCAATGAGTTCAAGAACTCAAAGATGGAGGAAGTCTGCAAGTACAAAGGCATACAACAACAATTCTCAGCTCCCGGCACACCCCAACAAAATGATGTTGTTGAGAGAAAGAAGAGAACCCTGATTGAAGCTGGCAGGACTCTGATGGAAGAAGCAAAACTACCCACTTACTTCTGGCTGAAGCAGTAAACACAACATGTTATACTCAGAATATCACACTGATAAACAAACATGGTGTTACTCCTTATCAGATGCTGAAAGAAAAGAAGCCCAGTCTCAAACATCTTCATGTATTTGGATGTAAGTGCTTTGTTCTGAGAACTCATGCTGATCAGCTAGGAAAATTTGAATCAAAAGCTGATGAAGGAATCTTTGTTGGTTACTTACCATCAAGAGCATACAGGGTTTTCAATCTGAGAACAAATACTGTAGTTATCTCCATAAATGTATCTTTTGATGATAAGAAGGTTCCTGGTTTTGAAGAAGACTCTCATGAAAGTCTAATCTTTGTAAATGAAAATGCACTGTTGGAATCTGGATCAAACTCTAATGAATTGTCAATTACTGATGATCCAAATCCTGGTACTCCTTCAGATTCTGAAGATGATCATTGTACTAATGACCCTGCACATGTTGATGGGGAGCAACAGCAAGGTTCAACTAATAGTACTAACACTAATGAATCAACTAAAGGTTCTTCTCAATCTGGTCATTCAGAATCCAATGCTGATTCAATATCAGATTGACATGAGTCAAGTCCCAAAACTTCATCAAGAGATGACAACACTAATTCAGGGGGAGCCTCAAATGCATTTGATGAGGCATGCAATTCAGGGGGAGCATCTAGCTCCAAAAGGACACTTCCTAGTGCTAGAAAATGGACTAAAGATCATACTCCTGATCTGATCATTGGAAATCCTGATGAAGGTGTAAAGACAAGGAGTGCAACTCAAAATGAATGTTTGTATCACAATCTACTTTCAAAAGAAGAGCCAAAGAAAGTAGAAGATGCACTCAAGGATGCAGATTGGGTCATAGCTATGCAAGAAGAGTTGAATGAGTTTGAAAGAAATGAAGTTTGGAAGCTGGTGCCTAGACCTAAAAACAGGTCAATTGTGGGCACAAAGTGGGTCTTCAAAAATAAGACCGATTCTGATGGAACTATTATTAGAAACAAGGCAATATTGGTGGCTAAAGGATATTCCCAACAGGAAGGCATTGACTATGATGAAACATTTTCCCCTGTTGCTAGGCTTAAAGCAATCAGAATTTTCTTGGCATATGTTGCACACAAGAAATTTAAAGTCTTTCAGATGGATGTCAAGTGTGCATTTCTCAATGGTGAACTTGAAGAGGAAGTCTATGTTGAATAGCCACCAGGTTTTGTGCATCCTAAACATCCTGATTATGTTTATAGACTTGATAAAGCACTCTACGGACTAAAGCAAGCACTAGGGCATGGTATGAGACCCTTGCTCAGTTTCTGCTTGAAAGTGGATTCAAAAGAGTTACAATTGATAAAACCTTATTTTATCTGAATCAAGATAAAGATCTGCTTTTAGTTTAAATTTATGTGGATGATATCATTTTTGGATCAACTAATCAAAAACTGTGTGATAAGTTCTCAAAGTTGATGCAATCGAGATATCAAATGAGCATGATGGTAGAGATGAGATACTTCTTAGGATTACAAATTAAACAGACTGATAATGGTATCTACATTAATCAGTCGAAGTTCATAAAGAATTTGTTGAAAAGGTTTAATATGCAAAAAAGTACAACTGCAACTACTCTTATGGCAACTGCTACAAAGCTTGATCCTCATGAAGGTACAGCAGTTGATGTCACAAACTACAGAGGTATGATTGGTTCTCTTTTGTAACTAACGGCTAATAGGTCAGACATTATGTTTGCCACCTGTTTGTGTGCAAGATTTCAGGCAAATCCAAGGGAGCCACATCTTATTGCAGTAAAGAGAATCTTCAGATACCTCAAGGGTACTGTATCACTTGGTCTCTGGTATGCAAGGGAAGCTAATTTTGAATTATGTGGATATTCAGATGCTGACTTTGCTGGCTGCAAGATAGACAGGAAGAGTACATCTGGGATCTGTTAGTTTTTGGGAGGCAGATTAGTCTCATGGTTCAATAAGAAGCAGAAATCCATTTCTACTTCAACTGCTGAGGCTAAATATATTGCAGCTGGGAGCTATTGTGCTCAGCTGTTATGGATGAGAAACCAACTCATGGACTATGGATTATCATTTTCTAAAATTCCTATTTATTGTGATAATCAAAGTGCTATTGCTATGACAGGAAGCCCAGTGCAACACTCTCTTACTAAACATATCAGCATCAAATATCCCTTCATAAGAGAGCATGTCATGGAAGGAACGATTGAGCTTCATTTTGTTCCTACTGATCAGCAGCTGACTGATATCTTCACAAAGCTATTACCTGAAGCAACATTTACAAAGCTTGTCAATGAACTTGGTATGGTTAATTGGGACAGATAAATTCTCTTAAATTTATAATTGATCAAATCCTAATGTATATTGACCAAATCCTGATATGTCCTAAATGTTGCTCAATATATTAAGATGGGATTTTTTGATGTATTTTATTATATGCATGATAAATTAAGTGAATTTATTTGCTAAATATGCATGTATGAATATATATATCATTGTCATCATTACAAATCAGTCTAGGGAGACGCACTTTAATAAGATATTTTTTGGTTAAATCATTAAGTTAACTCTGCTCTTAATAATAATCAGATCCCTAGTCTTTTGATATTCCCTCTCTCTCTCTCTCGGTTATTTAAACTATCACCCATCATCCAGTCAAATCATCTTTTCCTAAACACAACGCTCTCCTCACTATCGTTTCTCATATCCCCTTCTTCTCAAACAATGGCGCATTTCAACTGGTATTACAACCATTTCACTAATATTGTGACAATTTTTCATGATGGAATGCAAACTCCATATCACATCAATGCCATTTCAAACGACATCTGGATTCAACTTCCAGAAGTCATCAAAAATGACCTTCTGGGATTCCAAAAAGATCTTCACCTCTACACTCTTCGACAACAAGAGAGAATCATTCGTCTTGCTATCCTCTTTGTTGAAAGGAGGAAGAAGCCCTGATCATCCACCGCCTTAGTCCTCCCGGTAAACACCCTCTGGTTGTTTCTCTTCATCATAAGATTTGTCGGGCTTCTTAGACTAAATCTGTTGATGTTCTTCTCCAATAGAATAGGATCTTCTTGTAATCACCTATGCATGTAATCAAAAATTTCATGAAATGTACTCTTTTGAACTATTAATGAAATTTTGTTTGTTTTTCTTACAAGACCTAATCTATGTTCCTTAATTGTGTATGCTTGTGCTTGTTCTTATTTGTAGCCTGTTAATCTCTAAATTGCACTATTAACATGTATCTTTTAATGATACTTGAGATTAAAATTGTGGTTTTTCTGATAAGCTTGAGTTGTTTTGACAAACACTGATGAATTTGAATCGATAAATTCTAACGATGTCAAATCCTGAGAGATAAGAGGTACCAAATACTGATGACAGGTTAGCATGTTTTAATTTAGAATACTATTGAAAAATGATTTCTGAATTGTTTAATGCTTAAAAGTGATTGTCTTCTTAATTATTGTTTAAAAGTGGATAAATTGTTGAACAAAGTCACACAACAATTTTTTAAAAAGAGCAGCGCGTCCTTTGTTGCTAATTCCACACATTACTCCACTTTCCACTCCTATTCTTCAGTAATTATCCTCTATCAGAAGTCTAATTCACTAAGCTTCCTTCTCCGATTGTGTTACATATAACTAAGCTTTGCAAACTTATATTTACACAAGAACCTCTGTGACACAGATCATCATACACACAGCCTCACTATTCATATCTAACGAATACTTTTCCTCAACGCCTACAAACATCATGTCATCTTCTGAGATTTCACCTTTCTTCAGCCAAACCATTATTATTCATGGCAACACTTTTGGAACCAATAACTACTTGGCTCCGCTTACACATCAACAGTTTTCTAAATCTTTTCATGATATACATGATTTCTTACTCCAATGTCCAATTGGATATGCTCTCACAAATCCTACTAGGGTATCATACAGGGATGTAATACAGGCATGTGATACAGCTCTAGTCAATGAAACAAATACTACTTTCTCTTTTGAATATAAGGGACGCATGTTTGAGGTTGATGCTGATGTTCTGGTTCAAGCATTGAGGATGCCAGCTTGTGATGGTGCTCCTGATAATTATGCAACCTAGCAGCTATTTGATATGCCCAGGATTCTGAGCTATAAAAGTGACATCACACCAATTGGCAAATTGACAAGGACAAAATTGAAAAGAGAATGGAATTTCTTCTTTGATTGCATCAGCAGATGTTTCTTGAACAAGACAACAAATTTTGATGCTCTTCCATCTACTTATCTAAAAATTGGGTACTCTCTTCTCTATTCTGGTAAATTTGACTATGGTAACACCATTCTTCAATTTATAATTGCTAGGAGAACAAATGCATCAGGAGTAATAGGGTATAATAGATTTCTTCAACCGATTTTTAATTTTCTATGCCCTAATGTTGAATTTGATAATGACGAATTGCTTCCTGTATTTCAAATTTCTGAGAAGGCTATCACTGATCATATTAAAAGAGATGAAAAAAATAAGTTTTCAGGACCTCCTTTCCTGCCTTAGGAGGTCAGGCAATTTCTATTGAGAGATAGACCTACTCCTTCACAACTGCCTGCAACTCCTGATGCTGGTACCTCTGTAACATTTCCTGATGCTGTGGAATAAGATACTACCCATCTTGTTTTTAACCCAAGCATTCCTTCTACTAAATAGAATTCCAATTCAGCTCCTAAATTAGCCTCCTCCGATGTCTCCCAAAAGGCATCAGTTATACTAAAGAAAAGGCTGGTTAAGTAATCTGTTTAATCTGAACAGAAAGCTAAACAGGCCTCACTGAGTGGGAGTGAGCAGAAAGAAGAATGCTTTTCAGTTCGAAAAAGAAGGCTAATCGTGCAAGATGATTCTAACTCTGATGAGCAGATGCCCATTGGGCCAAGAATAAAGATAAAAAAATCAATAGTTGTAATTCCTGATGACTCTATTGACACAACTGAAACCATGGATCCAACTACTAATACTAGTGCTCTGATCAAACAGTTTCCAGTGATCAAAGAAACTGATGTGCCCAAGACAACTGACAAGAGCAAGTTGAAAAGAAAAGCTGAAGATGTGGTTAGGTACATCAGAAAGAAGAAAAAGGTTCAGTAATCTGCTATGGATGTCAGTCCACAAGAACCTAAGTCTCAAAGGGATTTAGTAATTGAGACACATCCAGTCATACAAGAACCATCTTCTCAAATGAAAGATGCAGACAAAGAGGCTGCACAAATAATTGTTGATTTTTCTCAAGGTGATCTTCTTGTTGACTCTGAATAACTGTTGCAAGAAAAGTAGGCTCATCCGGATGTATTGTCAAAGGTGGATGCAGTTATTAATGATCTGATATTTGAGGAGAGTACACAAGAACCTTCACCAATTCTTGCTGAAGCAGCTCATATTCCGCAGGCCCCATAAGAACCATCAGTTCAAAGTACTGATGCTGGCCTAGTTCATTCTCCTGACAAATCAAATCCTGATGCTACAACAAATACTGATATTGATCAACTATCCATTCAAGCAGCTTCTACTGATGATTCTTTGCCGCTAACTAGCTTGTTAAATCATTCTGATGCGTTGTTTGTTCCTCCACTATCATCACTTCCACTTGAGGACTCACCTTCAGGTATTGTTTATTTTTCTCTATTGTTCCTAATATTTGTATGATTATAAATAGTCTCTTGTTTGAGGTTACCTCTATTTATATGACAAGCATACTACTCCTCTCATCCATCTCTTATTTCTTTGCAAAATGTGTGATTATGCTTTTCTGTGAGACTGTGTGACAATACTATGAGAGAAAATTAAATTTTGAGACGTAGTCTCCTGTACTGGCAAAAGGAGAGCTAGTTTTGAGAAAAGATTTTTATAAGTTTTTCTTTACTTATAAACTTTCTTATGTGAGACACATATTACTCTTAAAAGTAATATATTGTGTGAGAAGTGATGAGATCACTTCAAAAGAAAAGAGAGATTTAGGTGTTATCTTGTTTTATATTTCAGTATCTCATCAGAAACATACACTTATTGCTAAGGATCCTCTTAAAGGCAAATCAATTCTACCTAGCTCTGCAAACTCTTCTGAGGGTCTGTCTAGCTCTAATTTTGATGAAGATAGTGATCATGATGATTCTGTCATAGCTCAGCTTAAGGCTGTTATTGATACATCTAAGAAGTCCGATGTTGGTTCTTCTTCACATTTCAATGTTAATCCTTCTTATTACAATGCTGGAGCATTTTCGAAAGACTGAATGGGATTTTGCATGGAGAGATGCACATACTTCTATCTCCCCAGCTATTGGTATACAACATGTTCACAGGTCCTATGACAGACTACAAAACCCTGAACATAAATTGCATCTTAAGGCCTGTACCATTTTTGTGAAAGGAATTCTCTCTGAACTTGCTGATATGAAGAAATCTCATACTAGTTTACAGAACAAGTTTGATGTTTTATTATTAACCCACTTACTTCAGCTAAACTCATAAGTGTGAGAAAGGCTGTTAAAGTTGTGGTTCAATCTCAACAAAGCATGGATACTCGATATTCTTCCTTGGAAGATAAAGTGTCTTCAATGGCTAATAAACTGGATGCTATATTTTCTCTTCTTTCAAATACTGATGCCAAAAGGGGGGAGAAGATAGCTGTCATAAAATGTACACCTGACTCTATTCAGTTGAAAGATAAATATACTGATGGTGATGATGATAAAAATCCGGTTGCAAATGTTCAAATTGCTCTTATTGCTCAACAACCTCAACATTCTAAAAGATCTGGTTCTTCAAGACAAGGAAAGTCTACTAGTGCTCATGAAGTTAAGCACAAGACTAATGCTGATGCTCCTGAAACTAGTGATGTTACAATCTCTAACTTAGTAGAAGCTAAAAGATTATTCTTTCCTTACAAACACAAGGAAACAGGTGAATAGATTATCATGTACTACAAAGATAAAAGGTTTGAGCAAAAGAATGCCAGGAGTGCTCTTGGGTTGATAACTGAAGAATTTCCTGATCTAATAACTGAAGAAGCAGTTATGCAACAGAAGGAGTTAATGGCTCAAATTGAAGCTAAAACAAACAGCTCTAAAGGAAGAGGAAAAAGAGGTGGAAGAACTATAAGAGCCAGAGGACGAAGAGGGAGAGGAAGAATTTCTAATCCAAGTCAAGTGTCTGTAATTGATTCTGCATTTCTGAATGTTCTTTTCAGAGAAGGTTTGTTCCTGTACAAGGACATGATTTAAAAGAAGAAGCTGAGGATACTGAAGAGATGATTGTCCAAAGAAAGAAGAAATCAACCGCTGACATTGCTCAAGTTGATATAACTAATGAAAATGTGTCCATTGAAGCAGACATAAATCCTGAAGAAAAAGCAGATCATGATACTGTGAACCTGATAGCTGATTTTGACACTGATGAAAAGATGATCAAAGTATTGGATGAATAGATTCTTTATGAACAAGAAAGAATTTATAGAAGGAGAGCTGATCAAGCATGTAGTGACTATGTGCAAAGAATTCTAAATTCAAGGAGAGAGTTGTGGCATAAAATAAGAGGGAAGATTCATGATTTATCTACAGGGTATGCTCCTCTCAGCAAGAAGGATAAAAGATGGAAAGATGTTCATTTAGTTATCCTAAAGGATTCACACATATTGAATTTACGTCAGCAGGACTAAGTGATCCTATTTCAGAACAAGAGAATATTGATAAGTCCATCAAGAAACCTTCTAGGGTGGAACATAATGAAAAGCTAAAGCTTATCAAAACTCGTATTGGAGGAGGTATTGGTCATTCTGGAATGGAAACTCTGAGGTTTGATTTACTGGACACAGATATTCTGACTAACAATCTTGGTGAAAGAGTTACTTTTTCACATCTTGAGAAGGTTGAAGCTGTAAAGATTGTATATAGGAAGATAAATCTTGATGATGTCAGAGAAGAGATTTTGTACTTATTAAGAGATGGTAAAGTGAAAAGCTTTACATTGTAGCAACTCTTGATGAAGACTGTGATAGAGTTGAAATATATTCACTATCTTCTTAGAGTTGAGGACAATGTCACCATAAACTGGTCTTCTATGATACTTGAGAGTATCAGAAGAAGAGTCATGAACAAAAAAGACAAATACAATGGTGATTCCTATATACAGAACTTATACTTGTCAAAAAATGAAGATGGAAAAGGGAGCTGCAGTTCTAAAAGTTTTTCTCAACAATCCTCAGTTATCTTTCAGTCCTGATCATGAAGATGTCAGCTAAAGCTTTATGTTGATTGATGATATTAAAATAAATAAGATTTTGATCTCTAAACTAAGATCAGTCATTTATCAGCTTGGAGAAGATACTGAAGAGAAAAAAAGTTAAAGAAAAAGCTTGTCAAAGTCCTTCAAGACATGGAGGAAGAAAGGTTGAACAACTTTCTGGAAACAACTATCAGTTATCTTAGAATACTGAAGTAAGCCTTATTCCTTGTACATTTTGTAATTGGTTTTGGCATCATTGAGAATGAAATTTGTGCTTCATTACTTTAAGCATAAATTAGGGGAGATTGTTACGTGCTGATTCTCAATGATCAGGAGGAGCTCAGGATCTGACTGTTTTAGATGTCATAAGTATTTGATGTATCGTCAGGATTTGATGTATCATCAGTATCTGCAGAACATCAGCATATGAAGGCAGTCTTTTCTGAAGATTGATTATGTTCCTTATTTTGAGGGATGGATATCTGTTCATTCTGAGTGATAGGACTTTGTATATTCAGTTGAAGATATGGATCATTTTCTATTAGTAGTTGATAATGTATATCTTAGACTGATTTTTAGTAGCTATGAATTTTATAAACACAGTTTAGGTCATCACATAGTGAGCATCTTGAGAATTGTACGACCTAGCAGCTCTCAAGAACATCAGTATTTCTTGAAAGAGTTTGTAACAGTTTTTATCAGAAATATAAAGAACTGTTGTTATGGATAAAAATTAAGGTTATGTAATTAGATATTACATTGATTATACAAGATTTGGGTTGCGAAACCCAATAAGAAGATGTATGATATTCAGACCAAAAAGGTTAACACGTTGATCAGGCCTGATGGACCATATCAGGCCTAATGGAACAAAGAAGGCCCAAAACCCTGATTATTAATAATTTCGTAATTAATTAATAAGAGAAAAATCAGCTATTAAAAAGAGTCCCAATGAGAACATAAATCCTTGCAGATTAGCCTCTAAGGGACCTGGAAGGATAAGGAATCAGTTTCCTACTATTTAGGACTCCAAAGTCCATTCTAATTCAGAGACTTGACCACCAAGTCTCCTATACCAAGTCCAATTCAAGGACTCCCATATCTATATAAGGGGTCTCAACCCACAGATCAGAACGACATTTTTTGGCTTGATTCTCTAATTCACATAGATACGTAGGCATCTCGTAAAGGCAGAGTTAAGCTACGAAACACGAGAGCAGCCATTAAAGGCCTTGAGCTCCCGAACCTTAGTAATAAATACAGAAAATAATAACATTAGTTTTTTATCCATAACATTTGGCGCCGTCTGTGGGAAAGCACAACAACAACCATGGCGATAATACGGAGAAAAATTAGAGCTCTAGAGGAAGGAACACCATCGGGGACAACCCAGGTGATTTCGTCAACCGTGGAGATACCTCCTCACTCAACTTATGCACCTACCCAAGGGGAAGCCCAGATAGGGGCAACTCAACCTCAGCCACAAGCGACGATTCCCCCGGCTATTCAAGGTACGAATCCCCAAGTTTAACAACTACATGCACCTGTGAACTCTCGACCCATTGGGTACGAGTATTCAACTGTTATGACCACTAACCCCCCTTATGGGATACCCCTTCACCCTGAGGTTGGAGGAAGTGGACATGCTGGACGGAGTGAAGCACGAGGGCGATCGCCCCTACATACGAGGTTTGGCTCCTATCCCTGAGGATCAGGAATTTTCTGGTCCTTACACTCAGAGAGACTCCAAATCTTCAGATGGTGAAGTAGCCCCAAGAAGGAGATGTGCAGGCAAAGAGCCGATGGCCGATGGAAGCCAACATCCTCAAAGCACCCAAGGGATGAATCCCCAAGAAGTGCAGGAAAGGATCAGGGCTCATGAGGCTCAGATTCAAAAGTTGAGGCGCGACTTGGAGGCACACCAGACCACCAGACCCCAAGTACCTCTTAGGGGGAGAAATCCTCCTCCTGTCATAGACCTGGATGGTCCAGTGCAGAGAAGGGTTGTTGTCCCAAGGGCTGATCCAAGCAATCTTCTTCCCCTTGGAGATATTGATGATCCTACTCCACCCTTCACTGAAGGAATAATGAATACCCATATCTCAAGGAAGTTCAAGATGCCAACTATTAAAGCTTATGATGGCATGGGAGATCCCGCTAATCATGTTAGAATATTCTCTAATGCACTGCTGTTGCAGCCCATGAATGATGCTATTAAGTGTCAGGCCTTTCCTCAAACCCTGTCGGGTATGGCTCAAAGGTGGTATAGTCGCTTGCCCCCGAATTCTATTGGGTCATTCAGAGAATTAAGCTAGGCTTTTATTAAGCAATTCATCAGCGGGAGAGTTCATGAGAAAAGTTCAGCATCTCTTATGAGCATTGTGCAGGGAACAAAGGAATCCTTGAGAGACTATCTGAATCGTTTCACAAAGGAAGCTTTAAAAGTCCCAGACCTTGATGATAAGGTAGCCATGATAGCACTGCAACAAGGAACTAGGGATGAGTTTTTTAAGATGTCCTTGGCCAAACGTCCCCCTGAAAGCATGTTGCAGCTCCAGGATAGAGCAGGGAAGTATATCAAAGTCGAAGAAAGCATGAGGAAGACCGTAGTGAGTAATGAGCCGACTGGAGGTAAGAAGAGGAAAACTGATCTGGAGTATATCGCTAAGGACAAGTATCCTAGAACAGAGCAAAACCCTGATTCAAACCCCAAGAAGGGAGGACCTGGGCAAAAGTTCATTGAATACGCTAAGCTGAATGCTCCTAGAAGCCAGATCCTCATGGAAATCGAAAAAGATCGAGATATTCGTTGGCCTAAGCCCTTGAAGGCCGATCCTGCCAAGCTAGATAAGAGCAAGTATTGCAGATTTCACAAGGATGTTGGTCATGACACCGATGAGTGTAGACAGCTGAAAGATGAAATAGAATTCCTCATTCGAAAAGGAAGATTGAATAAATACACTGGAGAAGGAGGGGATATGAATAACAATGGAAGGAAGAACTTTGAAGATCGTAGGAGGGACCAAGACAATCAGGGGCGGAATCCCCATCCTAGAGGACCGGTTATAAACATAATTCATGGAGGGCCGCGACCTCGAGGGTCTGTGATAAACACAATCTTTGGAGGACCAACTGCTGCTGGATTGTCCAGAAACTCCAGAAAAGCATATACTAGAGAGGTTATGCATATTGTTGGAGAAGCCCCGAAGAGGGCCAGGATAGAAGTAACATTGGCTTTTGATGATTCTGACCTACAGGGTGTGAAATTTCCTCATGATGACTCGCTGATCATAACACCGATAATAGGAAATAGCCCAGTCAAGAGGGTCCTTGTGGATAATGGTGCTTCAGTGGATATCATACTCCATGACACCTTTCTAAAGATGGGGTATAACGACTCTCAATTGACCCCAACCGACATGCCGATATATGGATTTGCGGGAGTAGAATGTCCTGTGGAAGGGATAATCAAGTTGCCTATCACCATAGGTCAGGAACCAAGGCAAGCAACACAGATGTTGGACTTTGTGGTGGTAAAGGCTAGTTCAACTTATAATGCTATCATGGGAAGAACAGGGATACATGCCTTCAAGGCAGTCCCTTCTTCCTACCATTCAGTTATGAAGTTTCCCACCCGTAATGGGATTGGAGAAGAGAGAGGAGATCAAAAAATGGCTAGAAGCTGTTATGTAGCATCCTTGAGGGCAGATGGAGTTGGGGGGCAGGTTTTTCCTATTGAAGATATGGATATCCGAGAGAATGATGAGAAAAGAGGAAAGCCAGCAGAAGGCTTGGTTTTGATTTCTTTAGCCCCCGAGAATCCTGAGAGGATGACTTTCATTGGAGCCACACTTGAGGAGCCCCTTAGAGGGAAGTTGGTGAGATTTTTGCAAGAAAATAATGATGTGTTCGCATGGTCAGCAGCTGATATGCCAGGCATAGACCTGGAGCTGATTACTCACAAGTTAAACGTGGACCCAAACCGGAAGACAGTGAAACAAAAGAAAAGAAACTTTGCCCCGGAAAGACAAGAGGCTATAAAACAGGAAGTAAAAAAGCTCTGAGAGGCTGGTTTTATTGAGGAGATTCAATTTCCGGAATGGTTAGAAAACCTTGTAATGGTGAAGAAGGCCAATGGAAAGTGGAGGATGTGTATAGACTTCACTGATCTGAATGATGCATGCCCTAAAGACTGTTTTCCGTTGCCAAGAATTGTTACTTTGATTGATGCCACTGCTGGGCATGAGATGCTGAGCTTCATGGATGGATTTAGTGGATACAATCAGATTAAGATGCACAAGAATGACATTCCAAAGGTATCATTCATCACTGACTTGGGTGTTTATTGTTATCTTGTTATGGCATTTGGTTTTAAGAATGCAGGAGCCACCTATCAAAGGTTGGTAAATAAAATTTTTAAGGATCTTATTGGTAAGACTATGGAAGTCTATGTTGATGACATGTTAGTCAAGAGTCTAGTAAAGATTGATCATATAACCCATTTGAGGGAAGCTTTTGAGATCCTGAGGTACCACAAGATGATGTTAAATCCTACAAAGTGTGCTTTCGGAGTAGGATCTGGAAATTTTTTGGGATTGATGGTCTCCAAGAGAGGGATCGAGGCTAACCCCGATAAAATAAAGGCAATCCTGGACATGGAATCACCAAAAACTGTCAAGGATGTTCAGAAGCTCATAGGAAGGGCTGCTGCGCTGGGACGATTCATCTCCAAGTCAGGAGATAAGTGCTTGTCATTCTTCAAGTCACTAAAGAACATTAAGGACTTTGTATGGAATGAGGAAAATCAGAAAGTATTAGAAGAATTGAAGAAATATATGGCCCATGCCCCGTTATTGGCCAAGCCAGCTTTTAATGAAGTTTTATTCTTGTACTTAGCCGTTTCAGAAAGTGTCTTGAGCGTTGTATTGGTTAAGAAGGAATTGAAAGTCCAGAAACCCGTATACTATGTCAGCAAAATTCTGCATGGTGCTGAGTTGAATTATTCAACTATTGAGAAATTTGCTCTAGCCTTGGTGATGGCTTCAAGAAAGTTACGTCCCTACTTTCAGGCTCATCAAATTTAGGTGCTAACAAATCAGCCCCTGAGAATATCATTCATAGTTCCAAGGCTAGTGGGAGGTTGATCAAGTGGGCAATAGAGCTGGGAGAGTTCGATATTAGGTACAAGCCATGGACGGCAATAAAAGCCCAGGCATTAGCTGACTTCATGGTGGAATGTACCATAGCCAACCAAGAAGTCGGGGGGTAGGAAGATACTATACCTCAAGACAAGGAAATTGATAATGGGAACAAAGAGAAGGCTGATAAGGAGAAAGAATATTGGGTTCTCTATTTTGATGGAGCATCAAAAACAAACTCAAGTGGACCAGGATTGGTTTTACAAAGCCCTGATGGGTTCTTGATTGAGTATGCCATGAAATTAGACTTCCCAACCACAAACAATGAGGCAGAATATGAAGCCCTGATAGCTGGCCTCGACCTAGCAGGGACACTTAGAGTCAAAAACTTAAAAGTCCATGGAGACTCGAAGCTGGTCATATCCAAGGTAAAGGGAGAATTTGAGGCAAGGGATGATATGATGGCTAAGTATGTCCGCCTAGTAAGGGTTGTGATGACCCAATTCAATGAATGCCATGTTGAGCACATTCCAAGGGAGGAAAATGCTAAGGCAAATGCATTATCAAAGTTTGCTTCATCCGAGATAGAAGAAAGTTCAGGAAGTGTGTACTTCCGCATTTTGAAGACACGGAGCATAGATGTTAAGCTCGTAGCTCCTATAGGTCTGGGGACGTCATGGATAGATCCCACTAAGGCCCACATTCAAACCGGTTGGTTGCCAAATGATGTTACTGAAGCACGGAAGTTAGCTTTTCGGGCACTAAGGTACTCTTTGATAGAGGGGATTTTGTACAAAAGATCTTTCGTAGTTCCTTACTTAAGGTGTCTCAGGCCCGATGAGGCACGCTTGGCTCTTGAGGAAGTACATGAAGGTATTTGTGGGCAACACTTGGGGGGCAGGGCCTTGGCTCATAAGATAACCCGTTTAGGCTTCTATTGGCCGGAAATGATGGCTGATGCCAAAGAATATGTGAAGAAGTGTGATCACTGTCAGAAGTATGCACCTGTTGTTAGACAACCCCCGAGATGCTGACCTCTATCAACTCGCCCATTCCCTTTGTTATGTGGGGAATGGATATTCTGGGGCCTTTTCCCATGGCCACGGCACAAAGGAAGTTCCTGATTGTAGCCATTGACTATTTCACTAAGTGGATTGAAGCCAAACCCTTGGCCAAAATCACAACTAAGCAGGTTGCACAGTTCCTGTGGGAAAATATCATGTGCCGGTATGGAGTTCCCCGTATCCTAGTAACCGACAACGAAACACAATTCAACAATGAGGAATTCAAGAAGTACTGTGAAGAAAATGAAATTGAGTTACGGTTCACCTCTGTGGCTCACCCACAAGCCAATGGGCAAGCGGAGGTAGCGAATCGAATAATCCTGGATGGACTGAAGAAGAGGATCGAGAAATTGAGGAATAATTGGGTGGATGAGATACTTCCAATACTATGGGCCTATAGGACTATCTGCAGAGTCACGACTGGAGCAACTCCCTTCATGTTAGCATATGGGGCAGAATCAGTTGTTCCCGTGGAGATATCACATTCCTCTCCCAGGATTCAAGGTTTCAATGCTGAGAAGAATGAGGAAGGACAAAGGTTAGCCCTGGACTTAATTGATGAAGTGCGAGATGAGGCACATGCGAAGATAGTGGAATATCAGAAAAACGCTTCATTCTACTACAACCTAAGGGTTAAAGAAAGGTTCTTCAAACAAGGTGACCTAGTCTTAAGGAAGATAGAAGCTTCTGGTGTAGGACAGAAAGGGAAGCTTGCCCCGAATTGGGAAGGGCCATACAAAGTCAAGAGTGTTCAAGGTAGAGGAACCTACAAGCTGGAGATTATGGATGGTTTTGAAGTCCCGAGAACTTGGCATGCACAAAACCTGAAGGTTTACTATATGTAGGGCAGCTGAATACGATTCTCACTTGTCAAGATGACAAGTAGGTTGAAAAGCACCTTGAAGCTTTGCTTGCTTAGGATTTATATGTTCTAGTTTTATTTTGAGATTTATTAAGACTCATGTAAGGGACGAATCCCAAACAATTTATGAAAATTTATAAAGTTCTCGAGATATGTTTGAATCTATATGGCAAGGCAAGTAAAACCAAATGCATGAAATGCAAGCATAAATTATGATAAATAAAGTAGATCAAATATTACAAGAGTTTGATAAATAAAGTCTTAAAAATTAGATGAAGTAAACAAGCCACGCAGGGCTGGAAAAGCTCTAAGGAGCTGAGGTGCCCTTGGCATCCATATCGTCATCCCCACCGCTCTCGCAAGATGTCTCTGTCGTCTCGGAGGAGGAGGAAGAGCTATCATCCTCGACAGGTCTGGAAGAAGACTCGGGAGGAGGAAGAAGTGGGTCCTGAGGGACGTCACCCGGGACAACTACTCGAGTACGAAACCTCTGTAGTAAAGCCTCGTCATCAGGGCAGACATAGTCCGCCGGGTTAATGTCAGGACAAGCCTCGTTCACGGTCCTAAGGGCCGTGTCCCAACCAGTCCTAAAAAACCCGGGGAAGACTGAGTCATCCCTAATCCTTATGGACTGGGCAAACTCCTCCGAGTCCAGGTAGTTATCTATAGCTTTATCCTTCTCTGCCCGAAGTACCACCAGCTCGGCATTAGATTCTCCGAGTTCCTCCTCCTTGCGCTTGAACTTCTTCTCTAGAGCAGCATACTTCTTCTGCTGCCTCCTGAGGGCATTATTGGCCTTGTCAGAAGCCCGCTTCCACGATTCGGCTTGCCTCATAGCGCCTTGGAAATAGGCGTTAGACTGAAATAAAATAATTAACGAAGTGTAAGGCAGGAAAATGCTACAAGATAAAAAAAGAGAAGGGAGGCATACCGAAGCCAGAGACTGAGCTCCCATGAGCTTTATCCTCTCAAGATTAGGGGTGGCCACCACATCAGTAAAATCCTTGGGAGTCACACCATGGTAGGACCAATCCCAAGCATGCTTCGTGGATCCAACCACGGTATCTCCTCGGCGGAATCCCCAGAGAGGCTGGACGGCGCCTGTAGCAGCAGCAGCAGGGGCAACAGCAGTAATAGGAGCACTGTGGCCCTCAGCTCCCTCAGCTGAAGCCTCCCCCATGGGCTCCTTGTGCATCCTCAAGAAGATAGGCTCCGTGGCCTTTCCTCGAGTGTCCAGACCTGCAAGGCGAGCTTTCTTCATTCTAGCAGTTTCCTCAACAAGGGGCACGTTCTCCTCGTTGATCTCCTTGGCAGCTGCAAGACAAGATAAAAAACAAAATAAGTGGTGTCAATAATGCATGAATTGAAATAAAATTGAGAAGGGAAGAAAAATACCCTGTTGAGAAACAGAGGATAGTCCCACATGAATGAGGGAGAATTCCTCTAAGAGAGTCCAACTGGTAGTAGTGCCGTCATCCCGAGTTAGCTCATTATAAATATTAGTTTCCTCGGGAGTTAAGTGAATGGATTTGAGGCTACCATCACTAACCTTCCCGAAGGAAGATCTGAATAGTGTGCCCCAGTCGCCATTCTCCCAACGTAACACAATGAAACTATTCCTCCAGTTTTGGTTATTATCAGGAATGGAGGCACCGTTAAAGATATGCTTATATTTGGGTCTTTGTTTGACATAGACCCAACCACAATTACCAGAAGCACTATTGTAACATTTAAAAACCTTCTTAAAAATAGCTACAGAAAGGGGAAAACCTTCCCTAAGGCAACAAACCATAAAACATTAAATGTTCCTCCAAGAGTTTGGAGGAAGCTGACATGGGTTGATTTGTAAATTGGCTAAAAGATGAGGGATGAAGGGATGAAAAGGGAACCTAAGCCCAGCATCAAGGGCATCTGTATAGATAAAGAGAGTGTCGGGTTTCCAGTGGCAAGTACGGTCACCACCAGAAACTGGAACTAATCTAAGAGGAGGAAGAACGTTATAACGTGCATTTAATTTATCAAAATCAATGTTGTGCCAAGTGTTACAATGATTAAAAGAATCGAGATGTGCAATAGAAGGATATTCATCCCCCTAGTGTTAATCATATCGATTAAAGACATGTATGAAGAACGGATCTCGATATCCTTACCTCGTTTTGAAGTCGAGGCTATCTTGGCCGCCCTCTCGGAATTCTTGTCAGCCATTAGTAAAGCTGGGAAAAACCTGGAAACCTTGGAAAGAAAGGTGGCTAGAAAACTAAAGGAAGAGAAGTGATTGAGAGTTGAAGATTGTGTGAAGAGGTGAAATGAGAGGTGTGAGGAAATCACACTCTCATCCTACCTTTATATAGCCAAGAAGGAGGTGATTTGGGCCTTGAAAAGCCCATTTGGGCCCAAAAATAAGAAGGTTCTGGAATTATCCAGGAAATTCCTGGAAAAATCAAGAGAAAAACTTGAATTTTTTGAAGATTCTGGAAGAATCCAGAAAAAACTTAGAAGATTCTGGATATTTGGCTTAGAAAATAAAAGCCCAGCTCAGAAAAACCAAGGCCCAGTACCAAGGCCCAAAAACAAAAAGCCCTGTTTGAGGCCCACATGGTTTTTAAGAAAAAAAAGGTGGAAAAGAAGCCCAACTAAAAACAATGGGCCTGAGTTTAAACCCAAAATGTTAGCCCAAATTGAAAGCCCAGAACTAGGGACCCAAATAAAAGGCCTGTGAAAAATAGGCCGAATAAGAAAATAAACCCAGTTGAAACGGGCCCAAGTTTTAACCCATTAAAAAGTTGGCCCAAAAGAACCCAATTCATGGGCCCAAATTCAGGATGGAAGAAATTTAGCCCAAATTTAAGGGCCCAAATCCAAGCATTTCCAAAAAGGGAAAATAAGTATACTCCTGACCCAGTTCGATCAGGATTTGTATTATATTCCTGGTCAAATGGCCTGAGGTCGAAACCCTGTCGATCTGGGGTAAAAAACGGCCTTAATTCGACCAGAACCAAAACCAATTCGACCAGAAAATGTGAAGAGTTCCTGGTCGAAATCCTCGAGCTCGAATTCTCGTTGACCTGGGCAACCAAAAGGATGTTAATTCGGTCAAAAGCATGGAATCCTGACCGAAATGAAAGAAAAATCCTGGTCAAAAAAAGTTCCTGCTCAAAATATGTAAAAAAAATATAGGAGAAAATCCTGGCCGAAATTCGACCAGGATTCATGATCGAAAGTGCCCTCCTCGAAATGCCTTCGACCAGGGCTGAATGGAGGATAATTCGTCCAGGATCCTGGTCGAATGGGATTCCTGGTCGAAATATGTATTAAAAAAAGGGAGGAAAAAAGGGGAAGAAAAAAAAGAAAAATTCCTGGAAAATTACAGAAAAATAAGGAAATTCCTTGAAATATTTTCTGAAAAATGTTAATATTTTCAGAAATAAGGAATAAATCCAGAAAATTAAGGATAAATCCCAGAAATTAAGGGAAAATCCAGAAAATAAAGGAAAAATCCCAGAATAAAGGGAAAAATTCCTGGAAATTAAGGAAAAATCCCAGAATTAAGGGAAAAATTCCGGAAAATTAAGATAATTCCTGAATAAAAGGAATAAAAGAAAATCGTTGTAAATGTGTAGGTCGCTCCACACTTTACGTAAAAATGATACCCTATAAGGGAACGGATGGACTTAACTTTTACGAAACCTAGTCAATGTTTCCCAAAAGCTGGGGGGCAAATGATAGGGATAAATAAATCCTGATTATGTAATTAGATATTACATTGATCATACAAGATTTGGGCTGCGAAGCCCAATAAGAAGACGTATGATATTCAGACCAAAAAGGTTAACACGTTGATCAGGCCTGATGGACCAGATCAGGCCTGATGGAACAAAGAAGGCCCAAAACCCTGATTATTAATTAATTTCGTAATTAATTAATAAGGGAAAAATCAGCTATTAAAAAGAGTCCCAATGAGAACATAAATCCTTGCAGATTAGCCTCTAAGGGACCTGGAAGGATAAGGAATCAGTTTCCTACTATTTAGGACTCCAAAGTCCATTCTAATTCAGAGACTTGACCACCAAGTCTCCTATACCAAGTCCAATTCAAGGACTCCCATATCTATATAAAGGGTCTCACCCTACAGATCAGAACGACATTTTTTGGCTTGATTCTCTAATTCACAATGATACGTAGGCATCTCGTAAAGGCAGAGTTAAGCTACGAAACGGGAGAGCAACCATTAAAGGCCTTGAGCTCCCGAACCTTAGTAATAAATACAACAAATAATAACCTTAGTTTTTTATCCATAACAACTGTTATATTTTTATACTTATTCGAAACGTTTATAAAATTGTATCCAACCCCCTTAAACAATTGTATTATTAATGGGCAACAACTAATTTCTTAAATCTCTATATATACACACACACTTAGACACAATCATTTCCATCACTTTTCAATTCTCAAACTCTAAATCTCTCTTATACACTTCTCTTTTCTCAACTTATTTAAATCCAATGGCATCGAAGAGACAATGGACTCAAGTTAGCAGCAACACCACTGATTTTTCAAGTATTGGGGGTGTGAGGCCTAGGTTTGCTACTCCGAAGGCTGAAGCGAAGTATGCGAGACTGTTGATGTGGCGCCCTCCAAACCCGGGTCAAAAGTTTGGGGTCCACACACACGCACACCTTATTTATAACCTGCTTATAACAATAATAAAGATAATAATATGCAGTGACCCTACTTACCAACTACTATGGATCGCAACAGGTTAAAGTATGCACACAAGCCACACACACACTTATATTACAAATGCCCAAATCCCAACTATTCAAACTTATAAGTGAATATTAAACATTATTACAAACTTCATAAACTTAAACTATTCCAAAAGCTGTCAGCTAACTTAACTCGATCAACCTGGATCCCTAGCTCTCCACTAGATTGGGGATCCTCACTACCAACAGGTTCCTTCTTAACTGGAAAAGAACATAAACAACATCGCACAAATGAGCTAACTAGCTCAGCAAGCAACACTGACAAGACTGAGAAAATTTTTTCATCAAGTGAAAAGAGTTAAGGTATCAAGTGAACAATGATTAATGATTTAGAATTGGATATTATATTTTCATTTTAAAAACCAAGGTTAGGCTGCTGATCAGTCACGCACTAACCCCGAGCAAGGCACACAGCTCTGCTCTAATTACTGGATCCAAGGCACACATTGGCCTAACTTGACCACCAATCTGGCCTGACCAAGAATCTGGTCCACAATTTTATAAAATAATCCAATTCTAACATAATAACTGAATAAACAATGCAAGGCAATAAATAAAATCATAAGCAACATTAGATGTTCAATAATAAGATGGTTCCAATCTTCACAAATGAAATATGGCCATCAAATGGTGAAAGGAATGGATAACCAAAGAATCAAAGTTTCAAGATTATAAGAATTTGGTCTTTTAGAGCGTAAGGTACAATGGTTTGAATATGTAAGCAATCTGATTCAGTGTTTGGTATTTAGTTTGCATGTATTTATGCAGTAGTATCGTATATTTATGGTTTGTATTTGGGTATTCAACAATCAATGGTTCAGAAAGAATAAGGTTTACGGTTCAAAGATCAATAACTGGAATCAAGGTTTAGGGTTCAGTGCTTCGAAGCACTTGCAATATAAAATAGAACTATCAATAATCTATAATATATCTCGAGAAAATTCAGAACACTTGCCTGATACTAGCTTGCTATACTTCACCAATTTCTAATCACAATCTCCTACTCCTCAACTATCTGTTTTCCTTTCCTACGCCTTGCCTCTTCTGCTCACATAACATAAGTATCTATCAATACTCAACTCACACGATTCTGTTTGGTATACACTTCTATCTACCCTTCGCTTTACCCAAATCCGACTAACGGATTGAAAGTTACGCTAAAAATAAGTAAACACTAAACATATAGACCGACAGTCAAACCAACAAGTCATATATAGCACATAGCACTTCAAACAACCAATGAAATTTCATTTATAAGGAAGTCTCGGGTCATAAACAGTCTTTCGGGTATTTAATATGATTTTTAAAATATTTTTCGGAGTCAAAACGGGTCATTGGGTAAAGTTCAAAGCAATAAACAGGTTTTGGTTGGCCACATCTGGATTTAAAATAATTTTCTAATAATTATCGAGCCTTGAAAACAATTTAAAATAATATTTTAAAACTCGAAACAATTGTTCAGAATTTTTAAATCATTTATAAATAATTAAATCTATTTAAATAATTATTAAAATCAATTAATAATTAATTAAATCAATTAATCAATTAATTTTCGAATTAATTGACCAATTAATCAATTAATTATTAACTAAAATTAATTAACTAATTAATTCAGAGTTATTTTTGAATTAAAATAATAATTTTTGAAATTTTCAGTAATTAAAAACGAATTTTTATAATTAAAATAAATAAGAAATATAATTTTTAAACATTTTATAAACAGGAATCCTATTTTGAAACTTCTGGAAACCTCAGGGACCCTACTTTATCTTCTTCAATAATTCAGGGACTAAACTGCAATTTTGCAGTTCAGTCGCCGGAAAATTATGGGGATCGCCGTAGAATACGTTCCCGGCATGCTCACACCACCATCTCCTCCAGATATGATCTATACAACATTAGGAACCTATTGAAGCAATCAAATCACATCAATAACCCCTGAGTTGACCGGAATATGGCCAAGAAGTTCGCCGGTTTCCGGCGAGCTCGACGAAATTTCAAAACACAACTCCCTTCAAACCAGGGATCGTCTGTTAACATACTATATACCAATCGATTACACATTTCAAGGGGAACAAAACCCACCCATGTAGAACATCTAATAACCCAAGGAATAAAAAGCCCTAAATTTCAATTAAGAACATTCATACGGGTTATAGACCCTAATTTCAAAATTCGAAAATCAAACTCAATTTTGAACATGTTATTGAACTCCAAATCAGTCATATGACATATCAAAATCATAAGGAAAACAAGCTCTACAACATGCAAGCATCAAATCATTCAAACAATCATCCGTACAAAAATTCATATTTTTAATCAAAATAATTCGAAAATAAATAAAAATATATAAAATCAACCTTTGATTCTGCAGTAAAACGAGTTTGGGAATCTGATAGTACTCCTCAAACCCTTCGATTTGGTTAATCGAGCTTTCCAAACAAAGATCAATAACACCTTCAAAAGTTGGTTTGATTTTCTGAAGATTTTATGAATATATGAATTTTCTCTGTAAATTTCTATAATTACTATTTTTAAATGATTTTCGGTATGAAAGAAAATAAGGTAAAGGCTAAATATAATGACCGAAAATTAGTATCCCGTTGGATCATTCAGGATATAAAATAGTACGTTTATTTATAAAAATAGATCCAAATGGTACTGGTTTTCGGGATAATTATCCAAATCAGTATAATTTGTACTGCGGTCTTGGTCTCATTGCCTGGTTACACATATTACGAGGTGATAATTATAATAGTTTAATAAAAAGACCCCGTTTATCGAAAATACGAGTTTTATTGATTTACCGAAACGAATATTGTATCAAAAATATTACGTCGGGACTCGCACAGGATAAACCGTACACCAGATTGAAAAAGTCAAAACATGGAAAATGCTCGGAATATTGCAATTAGGTTAGGAAGGAGTTCTCGGAAGAGTTTCGGGTTATTAAAATGTAAAAAATGGGTGAAGTCGGCTGGTTCCCGATTATATAAAATAGTTTATAATTACTCGGAAAAAGAATTTATAAATTCCATAAATTCCCTATAAAATCATAAATCAACATAAAAATAAATAGGAAGATATGACATTATCTATATTTTATTTTGGACATATAAAAATTAAAATACTCAATTTATATTATTTTTAAACATTCAAACACATGTATCACTTAACAAATACTTCACAGAATAAATACGGAACATGCATAATATTTATTTACTTGCAAAATAATTACACAATATATCCCAGATATTACATCCTTCCCCCCTTAAAAGGATTATGCCCTCAGAATCTCCTAAGAAAACAAAAGAGGGTACTTTTCTCTCATATCACTTTCTAACTCCCAGGTTGACTCTTCAACCTTTGGGTTTCTCCACAGTACTCTGACTAACTTTACCACTTTATTTCTTAACACTTTCTCTCTTTCTTCTAGATTCTCTATCGGACTCTCTACATACGACAAATCTGCTTGAAGCTCTGTTGGCTCATATTCGATTACATGCCTGGAGTCTGGATTATACTTCTTAAGCATCGATACATAAAAAACATTATGAATGTGCTCCATATGCGGAGGTAACGCCAACTCGTAAGCTACTTTGCCAACACGCTTAAGAATCTCAAAAGGTCCGACATATCTAGGGCTCAGTTTTCCTTTCTTCCCGAATCTTGTCAATCCTTTCCAAGGCAATACTTTCAGTAATACCAGATTTCCTTCTTCGAATTCCATATCTTTCCTTGATTGATCTGCATACTTCCTTTAACGGTCTTGTGCTGCTATCAATCTCTTCTGGATAACTTCAATAACTTCCTTCGTTTGTTGCACTAATTCAGGTCTAAGTATTTTACATTCTCCTACTTCATCCCAGTATACAGGAGATCGATATTTGCATCCATAAAGAGCTTTATAGGGTGGCATCCCAATGCTGGCATGATAACTGTTGTTGTAAGCAAATTCTACCAAGGGTAATTGCTCGTCCCAACTTTCTTTGAAATGAATAGCACAAACACGTAACATGTCTTCGATTGTCTGATTGTTCTTTCGCTTTGGTCATCCGTCTGTGGATGGTAAGCCGTACTCATGTTTAATCTCGTTCCCAAACATTCTTGAAAACTTTTCCAAAACCTCGAATTAAATATCGGATCTCGATCGGATATGATAGACACAGGAACTCTATGACGAACTACGATATCTTTCAGGTACATATGGACTAACTTGTCTAGTGAAAATCTTTCATTTATAGGCAGAAAATGAGCTGACTTGGTATGTCAGTCCAGTATAACCCAAATGGCATCATGATTGGCTTTCGTCCTTGGTAATCCGACTATGAAATCCATGGTAATATGCTCCCACTTCTACTCTGGAATCTCCAATGGCTGCAACAATCCACTTGGTCTCTGATGATCTGCTTTAACTCTCTGACATGTATAACATCTGCTAAACCATTCCGCAATCTTCCTCTTCATATCTGGCCACCAATAATTTTCCTTTAAATCTCTGTACATCTTGGTACTCCCTGGATGGATTGAATACCTTGAATTATGAGCTCCTTGTAAAATTTCATTCTTCAACTCCGTAACTGGTGGAATCCAAATTCTAGAAGAAAACCTAAGAATACCTTGATCGTCCTTTTGCGTACACAATTCCTCACCTACCAAACGGTTAATGTCCTGATCCATTACCTCTTCTTGACACATCCTTATCTTCTTTAATAACTCCGGCTGGAAAGTCATAATATACACATTTGCTTCATCAGGCTTGCAAACTCTAATCTCTAATTCCAGTTTCTAAAATTCCTTGTATATTTCTTCGGGTACTGATAACATGTTCAACTTTTCTTTCCGACTTAACGCGTCTGCCACAACATTTTCTTTAACGGGATGATAGTTAATCGTGCAGTCGTAATCCTTAATCAACTCTAACCATCTTCTCTGTCTCATATTAAGCTCCTTCTGTGTGAATATGTACTTTAAGCTTTTGTGATCCGTATAAATATCGCATTTTTCTCCATATAAATAATGTCTCCAAATCTTCAAAGCGAATACTATGACTGCTAGCTCCAAATCATGAGTAGGATACTTTTGTTCGTGTGGTTTTAATTGCCTTGACGCATACGCAATAACCTTATCGTGCTGCATCAGAACACATCCGAGTCCTTTATGGGAAGCATCGCTATAGATTACGAAATTCCCTTGGTCATCTGGAAATGACAAAACAGGTGTCGTGATTAATCTTCGCTTCAATTCCTGAAAACTTTCTTCACATTTATCGTTCCATATAAACTTTTCATTCTTCCGTGTAAGCTTTGCCAATGGTGTTGCAATCCTTGAGAAATTTTGAACAAATCGGCAATAATATCCCGCTAATCCCAAGAAACTTCTTACCTATGTTGGTGTTCTCGGTCTTTCCCAATTTGTAATTGCTTCAATCTTCACTGGGTCCACTTTGATCCCTTTATTACTGACTATGTGTCCTAAGAATTGAACTTCCTGTAACCAAAACTCACACTTCGATAATTTAGCATATAATTTTTTCTTCCTCAAAATCTCTAAAGCTGTTCTCAAATGTTCTGCATGATCCTCTTCTGTCTGTGGATAAATCAAAATATCATCTATAAACACAATAACAAACTTGTCCAAGTATTCCTTGAAAATTCTGTTCATCAGGTCCATGAATGCTGTCGGGGCATTGGTTAATCCAAAAGACATCACTAAAATTTCATAATGACCATACCTTGTCCTGAAAGCTGTCTTTGGTATATCCTCTGGCTTAATCTTTAGTTGGTGATATCCCGATCTCAAATCGATCTTGGAGAAGTACTTGGCTCCTTTCAACTGGTCAAACAAATCATCAATTCTGGGTAATGGATACTTGTTCTTGATTGTAAGCTTGTTGAGCTCTCGATAGTCGATACACAGTCTCATGCTCCCATCCTTCTTCTTGACAAATAGTACCGGTGCACCCCACGGGGATACAATGGGTCTGATTACTCCTTTCTCTAACAACTCTTGCAATTGCTTTGCTAGTTCCTTCATCTCAACGGGCACCATTCTATACGGGGCCTTGGATACCGGTTCCGTTCCAGGTGCTAAGTCGATCGCAAACTCAATTTCTCTGTCTGGAGGAAGTCCTGGTAACTCATCGGGAAACATGTCTGGAAATTCATTAACTACTGGAATATCTTCAAGTTTTGCTGGCTCCTGACTTCTATCAATCACATATGCAACGAAATGCTCGCATCCTTGTCGTAGTAACCTTTTGGCTTGAATCATTGTTAAGAACTTCTTTACTTGCTTCTGGCCCTTAAACGTTACTATCCTCTCGTCTGGCGTCTTTACCATTACCTTCTTATTTCGACAATCTATCTGGGCATCGTGCTTAGATAACCAATCCATTCCTAAGATAACGTCAAACTCTTCTAGCTTAAATGGTATCAAATTTACAGAAAACCATATTACCAGAAATCTCAATCTCACAATTCCCACAAACTTGATTAACAAATACACGTTCTTGATTTGCTAATTCCACAGTCATTATTTCATTTAAATACTCAACTGGACAATTTAACTTATTAAAAAGTCTTGTGAAATAAACGATCGAGTTGCCCCCGAATCTATTAACACTTTGGCACATAAAGAATTCACATTAAGCGTACCTGCCACGACATCAGTATCCTGGATAGCGTCCTTCACAGACATATCAAAAACTCTAGCACTTGTAGTCTCATTTACTGCTGGAGTAGATCCCATAATTCTCAATGCATTACTGACTGGGGCTGGTGTCTTGCAATCCCTGGCTATATGTCCTGGCTTCCCATATTTAAAGTATATAATCCAATAGCTGGAACCTTAACCGATGGATTCCGGGTAGGCTGATTCTTGTTTACTGGTTCTCTCGCTGGCTGATTGCGACACTCCCTCGAATAGTGCCCTTTCTGATTACACTTGAAACAAACTATATTTAACTTATTACAAACTCCTCCATGTTTCTTCCCACATACCTGACAATCTGGAAAAGTTAACCTCAACTGATTTGGCTGATTCACATTGACTGGACGGTTACCTTGACCTCCGTCGCCTGTATTTTACTTTTTGAAATTAAAATTTCTCCCTGACTGAAACTTGCCCTTCTTAAAATTTGGAAACTTCCCTGGTTGTGACTGTCCTTCATTTCCTTCAAACTTCCTCTTCTTACTTTCCTTTTCTTTTTGTGACATCTCACTCTCAGTTTCTGTAATCATGGCCTTCTGTACAACTCCTACTTAGGTATCCAATTCAAATATAGCTACCTTCCCTCTAATCCATGGCTTCAGACCTTGCTGGAATCTCTTGGCCTTCATCCTGTCAGTATCTACATATGATGGCACATACCTTGACAATTCTTCAAACTTACTTTCATAATCAGCTATCGACATATTTCCTTGCTTTAGCTCTAAAAACTTCAACTCCATTTGATCCTGAACAAACTGGGGAAAATACTTTTCTAAAAACAATTCTTTGAACCTCTCCCAAGTAATAACATTTGTACCTTCCAATGTCTTCACAGTCTCCCACCAATAGGTGGCCTCATTCTTTAAATAATAACTTGCAAACTCCACCTTTTGTTCTTCCTTCACTTTAACTAAAGCAAACGACTTCTCTATTTCCTTTAACCAAACATTCGCTTCAATCGGATCTAAGGAACCCTTGAATTCTGGTGGGTTTACTGCCTGAAAAGTTTTGAAAGTTACTTGGGGATTGGTTTGTCATTATTGTTGTTGTGTCAGGTGAACTGTTTGTTGAGCCAAGATTTGAAGAAGTTGGGCTATTGCTGGGTCTATGGGTCCTGGGTTTGCATTCTGGTTGGTATCATCTTGGTTGTTATTGTTGTTGTTGGTTTCTTCATTCTGGGTGTTGGTGCGGGTATTTCTTCTAGGAGGCATTTTCTGTAAAGAATCAAACAACTTATTTAGCCTTTAAATCAAATCCTTTGCATAAAAGAAAAGTTTTGTAAAATAGAAATATCTCTTTTTGAAAACAGTTGTAACAGTTAAACTAAGTAAATTGCATGCTTCTTTATAGAATATAAACAGTTAAGGGAATAGGGTATATGGTATCACAGGGGTATAACTGGTGCAGTAAATAAAGTAAAGTAAAAAGGTGCAGTAAAGTAAATGACAATGCTGGAAAGGAAAAGGTACTGATATATATCAAAAGTTTTAGGTAGTACAAGCGTTAAAAGGCTTCAGAAGTAAAAGCAAAAGGGTACAACAAACCTACTCACTAGTCAGCAGATATAGTCTATAAATACAACACACAAGTCTATTGATACATACTACACACTACTGTACATACTAAACAACCACAACAACGCTGCTCAGCATCTCCATATATGTGCCTCTGGCTCTAACTCCAAGGAAATTCTGGTCCGCCCAGCCTTTCAAGGTCCTCCATCACCTCACTAGCCCATCCCATAAATGCATCAGGGCCTCGGCCAGGTAATGTAGCTCCATGCAACCTAGCCTCGAGAACCCTCCGTGTCACATGAATCTCCTCTTGAAGCTCCCTCACACTATGATCAACATCTGTAGTCCTCATGATATGCTACAGTTCTCAGATCTGGGCCAACAAAGAATCACGTTCCAGTAGAAGAGCCTCATACCGGTAATAAGGAACAGGATACAATGTAGAATGGAATGGGGCACCCGCAACTGAATGCCCAGTGGAATCTGAATCAGCTGGTGGGGGTCCTCTGATAGGTGGTCTCATGCCTGGGGGTGGAATAGCCTGCAGTGGTACGGGCTGCAACACAGGTGGAGGTAAAATAGCCAATACTGGTGGAACAATAGGACGTGGATCTGAAGATGGTCCTCTAACTGAGGGCTCTGAGTGTTCAGCTCGTACGGAGATGAAAGAGTCGGCCATCGCTGCTATCAGAAATCATATCGCAATATAAGAATCTCGAACCATAATGCAAATTATACTAATACCTGTTATATCGTCGCACTCATCCTCTCGATGTTCTATCTTTCTATTTCCTTACTTCTAATCCTAACCCTCTACCCATTCCCGTCAACCTAGGCTTGTGTCAGTGACTTATAAACTGTAGCTCTGATACCAAACCTGTGGTACCCTCCAAACCCGGGTCAGAAGTTTGGGGTCCACACACACACACCCCTTATTTATAACCTACTTATAACAATAATAAAGATAATAATAATATGCAGTGACCCTACTTAACAACTACCACAGATCGCAACAGGTTAAAGTATGCACACAAGCCACACACACACACACTTATATTACAAACGCCCAAATCCCAACTATTCAAACTTACAAGTGAATATTAAACATTATTACAAACTTCATAAACTTATACTATTCCAAAAGCTGTCAGCTAACTTAACTCGATCAACCTGGACCCCTAGCTCTCGCACTGGATTGGGGATCCTCGCTACCAACAGGTTCCTTCTTAACTGGAAAAGAACATAAACAACATCGCACAAATGAGCTAACTAGCTCAGCAAACCACATTGACAAGACTGAGAATAATGATCATCAAGTAAAAAGAGTTAAGGTATCAAGTGAACAATGATTAATGATTTAGAATTGGATATTATATTTTCATTTTAAAAACCAAGGTTAGGCTGCTGATCAGTCACGAACTAACCCCGAGCAAGGCACACAACTCTGCTCTAATTACTGGATCCAAGGCACACATTGGCCTAACTTGACCACCAATCTGGTCTGACCACGAATCTGGTCCACAATTTTATAAAACAATACAATTCTAACATAATAACAGAATAAACAATGCAAGGCAATAAACAAAATCATAAACAACATTGGATGTTCAATAATAAGATGGTTCCAATCTTCACAAATGAAACATGGCCGTCAAATGGTGAATGGAATGGATAACTAAAGAATTAAAGTTTTAAGGTTATAAGAATTTGGTCTTTCAGAGTGTAAGGTACAATGGTTTGAATATGTAAGCAATCTGATTCAGTGTTTGGTATTTAGTTTGCATATATTTGTGGAGTAGTATCGTATATCTGTGGTTTGTATTCGGGTATTCAACAATCAATGGTTTAGAAAGAATAAGGTTTACGGTTCAAAGATCAATAACTGGAATCAAGGTTTAAGGTTCAGTGCTTCAAAGCACTTGCAATATAAAACAGAACTATCAATAATCTATAATATATCTCGAGAAAGTTCAGAACACTTGCCTGATACTAGCTTGCTATACTGCAATCACAATCTCCTACTCCTCGACTATCTGTTTCCCTTTCCTACGCATTGCCTTTTCTGCTCACATAACATAAGTATCTATCAATACTCAACTCACACGATTCTGTTTGGTATACACTTCTATCTACCTTTCGCTTTACCCAAATCCGACTAACGGATTGAAAGTTACGCTAAAAACAAGTAAACACTGAACATATAGACCGAAAGTCAAACCAACAAGTCATATATAGCACATAGCACGTTAAACAACCAATGAAATTTCATTTATAAGGAAGTCTCGGGTCATAAAAAGTCTTTCGGGTATTTAATATGATTTTTAAAACATTTTTCGGAGTCAAAACGGGTCGTTGGGTAAAATTAAATAAAGTTTAAATCATTTATAAATAACTAGATCTAATTAAATAATTAATTAATAATTAATTAATAATTAATTAAATCAATTAATCAATTAAATTATTAACTAAAATTAATTAACTAATTAATTCATATTTATTTTTGAATTAAAATAATAATTTTTGGAATTTTCAGTAATTAAAAACAAATTTTTATAATTAAAATAAATAAGAAATATAATTTTTAAACATTTTATAAACAAGAATCCTATTTTGAAACTTCTGGAAACCTCAGGGACTTTACTTCATCTTCTTCAATAATTTAGGGACTAAACTGTAATTTTGCAGTTTAGTCGCCGAAAAATTACGGGGATCGCCGGAGAATACCTTCTCGGCATCCTCACACCACAATCTCCTCCAGATATGATCTATATAACATCAGGAACCTATTCAAGCAATCAAATCACATCAACAACCCCTGAGTTGGCCGGAATATGGCCGAGAATTTTGCCGGTTTCCGGCGAGCTCGACGAAACTTCAAAACACAACTCCCTTCAAACCAGGGATCGTCTGTTAATATACTATATACCAATAGATTGCAAATTTCAAGGGGAACAAAACCCACCCATCTAGAACATCTAATAACCCCCGGAACAAAAAGCCCTTAATTTCAATTAAGAACATTCATACGGGTTATAAACCTTAATTTCGAAATTCGAAATCAAACTCAATTTTGAACATGTTATTGAACTCCAAATCAGTCATATGACATATCAAAATCATCAGGAAAACATGCTCTACAACATGCAAGCATCAAATCATTCAAACAATCATACGTACAAAAATTCATATTTTTAATCAAAATAATTCAAAAATAAATAAAAATATATAAAATCAACCTTAGATTCTGCAGTAAAACGAGTTCTGGAATCTGATAGTACTTCTCAAACCCTTCGATTTGGTTACTCGAGCTTTCCAAACAAAGATCAATAACACCTTCAAAAGCTGGTTTGATTTTTAGAAGATTTTATGAATATATGAATTTTCTCTGTAAATTTCTATAAATATTGTTTGCAAATGATTTTCGGTACGAAATAAAATACGGTTAAGGCTATTTATAATTACAGAAAATTATTATCCCGTTGGATCATTCCGGATATAAAATAGTACGTTTATTTATAAAAACAGATCCAAAAGGTACCGGTTTTCGGGATAATTATCCAAATTAGTACAATTTATACTGTGGTCTTGGTCTCAGCACCTGGTTACACGTATTACGAGGTGATAATTATAATAGTTTAATAAAAATATCCCGTTTGTCGAAAATACGAGTTTTATTGATTTACCGAAATGAATATTGTATCGAAAATATTGTGCCGGGACCCGCACAGGACAAACCGTACACCAGATTGAAAAAGTCGAAACACGGAAAATGCTCGGAATATTGCAATTAGGTTATGAAGGAGTTTTCGGAAGAGTTTCGGGTTATAAAAACGTAAAAATAGGTGAAGTCGGTTGGTTCCCGATTATATAAAATAGTTTATAATTACTCGGAAAAAGAATTTATAAAATCCATAAATTCCCTATAAAATCATAAATCAACATAAAAATAAATAGAAAGATATAACAATTATCTATATTTTATTTTGGACATATAAAAATTAAAATACTCAATTTATGTTATTTTTAAACATCCAAACACATATTTCACTTAACAAATACTTTACAGAATAAGTACAGAATATGCATAATATTTATTTACTTGAAAAATAATTGCACGATATATCCCAGATATTACAGTTGACGAAGCCGATAGCGAAGGAGAGTGGTTTTCTGCCATCAGGTAAGGTTGGTAAGCTTTTGGAGATGATTTTGGAGATGGGTTGGGTCTCTTTTTGTGAAGCACGTGCTGCTGTGCCTATGAGTGTTGTTCGCGAGTTCTATTCGAATGTGAAGGCGGATAAAAATGGGTACTCGGTGGTTCGTGGTTTGACTGTGGACTATACTGTGGAGGCTATTCGTCGGGTGATTAACCAGCCCGAGAGACAGCCAGGGCAAGACGATTGGGTGACTAAGACCGGGGAGGATTTTAACTTGGACCTGATTGTTGCTACATTGTGTGTTCCAAGCACTCATTAGAAATTTAAGAAGGGTTTGAACGAGTATGCCACTTTCCCTGCCTCTTGTATGAACAGGTTTGCTCGTGCATGGAACTCTTTTATATGTGCGAATATCGTGCCTTCTTCACATGTGAACGATGTTACTGTGGATCATTCCAAGTTGTTGTGGGAGATATTGTAGGGCAATTATGTGGATCTTGGATCCATTATTTATCAGGGTATTTTGAGGTTTCTGCGAGGCAGCACTACAGGTTCTATTCCCTATGCATCGATTGTGACGAAGCTTTGTGTGGCCGTGGGAGTTCAGTGGCCCGCACACGATCAACTTCAGTTGCCTAGTGCCCCTATCGACAGCTCTACGATCTTGAGCATGCAGGAGTGGTATGGTGGGAAGGCAGATGAGAAGGGGCTTGTGTTGAATACGATAATCACTAAATTAAAAATTCTTTTGAATCTTTATCGGATATAGATTTAGTGCTCGGTTAGTGGTTCCGTGTTCTTGAGATGAATAGTGTTTGGGAATATAAAACGAGGAACACAAGATATTCAGGGAAGTATATATTCATATATAAATCCTCGAGGTGTAGCTACACTCCGGTAAATAAATTAGCCGGCTACAATCTAAGAACAACAAATTTCCTAACTTCTACAAAAATCAACAAATTAAATCCTATACAATAATCTAGCTTTTGTTTGTCTAACGATTTAATTATCGGGTAACGATTATAATGCCCCTAAGAATATACAAGAATTAAACTGGGCATTATAACGTTACTCCAGTGAGACGTTAAACGGATATACAATGTGCTCGGAGCTTCTCTGTATTTTCTTTGTTGTTATTTTCACCACTCTTGAGAGAGAAGATGAACAGAAATAATTCCAATAGCTTGAATCTAGTCTGCTGCTGAGTGTAGTCTTTATATTCAATAAAGATGTGTGGATAAATACTGACCACACAAATTTATTGATTGATTCAATAAAGTGGTGGCTGAGGAGAGAAGTACTTATGTGGCGACTGCGTTAGGTTCTCTATGGCGACTAGTAGTACTAATACTACTACATTTGATTTGTATTAGTCTAACTCCCTTGTGGCGACCACAGGGGGAAAGACCTTAGTTTACATTCAAACAAACCACTAGCGACCAAAGTATGAGTATTATACTTGTACTTAAACAAAATTGCCACCCCTAGTTTCCTTTTATTTCTTTTTTTTTATTTTCTTTTTGCTTTTTCTTTTTCATTCTTTTCTTTTTCTTTTCTTTTTCTCTTTTTTTTTTCTTTTTCTTTTTCTTTTTCTTTTTGGTTTTTCTTTTCATTCTTTTTTTTGTTTTTCTTTTCTTTTTTTTTATTTTTCTTTTTATTTCTTTTCTTTTAAAGTTTAAATTATAACTAAATTAATTTATTAAATTAACTTAAATATAACTTATATAAATAAACTAATTTAGATTTATAAATTAAACTTGTATAAAGTTTATAAGATACATCATTTTAAGTTTATAAAATAAATTATATTAAAGTCCACTAAATAAATTTATTTAATTTAATAATAAAACTTTGAGCTTCGCCAATCCCTTGAGCAGTTTAGCTGTATACCCTGCGCACCTCTTCTCATACTTTAATAGATAAATGTTCAATCCAAGTACGTTCCTCAACTTAACAATTCTTCTATAAATAATACCAAGATTCCTTTCACGAGCTGGTGACGCCTAGTGCAACTGGTCTGGTTCAAAAATGACTAACCTCGACTCAGGTCTTCGTATTATAACCTTGATTACATTGTTAAGCTTGCCTCAACTTTTTTGCTTCGTACACTGACTGTCAATAAACAACTGTACTTTCACTGAAATCTTTTCTGGTACTTTAGATAACGTCTTCATTGCTACTATAATCTTGAATACTTCGTTCACTGTTCTTCACCGACGCTTGAACATATAAATGAACTCCTTTTAGTGAGTATAACTTCAAGATTGCAGATGTCTTCTTTAACCTCTGTCTATACCATATCTTCAATTCTTCAGATTTATATGCTTCAAACACTGTCTATCTTCAATCAATGCTGATACACTAAAATCTTTCGGTAGCATTTATACACTGAATCTTCATCATTTCTGAAACCCTGAAAGTCTTTAACCTTTATTCTTCAATGAGACATGAACATATTAATGAGCTTCTTTCAGTGACCAGTAAACAGATTTCAAGCCATCTTCTAAACTTCCGATTCTTTGTATTTTCCTTGTCTTCATTTCTTTTGATTTCTTGTATAGACGTAGTATTATTAACCCATCTTGTTCTAGTGTTGTTCCCGTGTTGAGTTATCACGTAACTGTTCATATAGCTACGCAGTCTTACCAACAGCTTGGCTACACCTATGATCACTTGTCGGGTGGACAACCAGCACCTCAGGGTATGCTGGTGGTATGACTCAGGAGAGCAGAGCGGCATGGAGACATCAGTTGGGTAAAGCCGGTTCTTCGCAGTAGCAGCAGCAGGAAGTAGAGGACAGTGCTGGTTTGGGTTCAGCATAGTATAGGCGCTTGGCGAGGCAGATGGATGCGATGCATGACATCCATATTAGGTTTGCACATGATCTCACCCAGGCATTGCGAACAGCTTTCAAAGCCACAGGAGTTGATATCCAGTGGCCAGTATTTGGTGAGGATTTTGTGTAACTGCCTCCTAACACTCCACCCGCGGAGGGTGATGACCATCCTGATTCCGAGTAGGTATGCCTGATTCCTTACTATTACCTTCACTGAGGACATGGAAAATTTTAAGTTTGGGGGTGGTAGTTAAGGAATATATTTGTGTGAGTCCATATAGTTTGCATATTCATGTAGTTTAGTTCATATATCTTGCATATTTGTCATATAGTTATTTGTTGTCAGTTTTTTTTTATTTTGTTTATTTGTTATCATGTTAGTATGTTATATATAGTTGCATTTGCATTAAAATATGATCCCTTAAGTTTGCTTTTCCGACTGATTTGTGATGTTGATGCTAGTGCGGTGATGTCGTATAGAGGAATGTAAAGTTTTAACAAGTTGATTTGCATGTTAGAAATAAGAAATATTTCACCAAGTCTTATATGTTGCTTGAATGCTAGATCATGATCATGTCTTGTTATTTGTTGAGGTTTAATCCTTTGTTTATGTCTAGAATTTATGATACTCTCTTAATGGTGAAATAACATGGATTTTTTTAAATTGGAGGAACACATTGGATTTTATTACTAATTGTGGCTAGGTGTCAAATGGCTAGTAGCCGGCTCATATTTATATGAGTAGTCTAGGGTTGAGCGAGATGGAGCGAAACACACTCATTCAGAAATTGTTGGAAAAAAATAGAAAAAAAGAGAAAAAAAGGAAAAGAAAGAAAAAAATATGTGTTATGCATAATTGATCACGATTGGGCTCTTTAGTACCCAAGTTATTAAGTTGTAGGGGAACTTTGTGCCTAGTGACCTAAGGCTTTTATAGTTTGGGATCCACTAACCTAACGCTCGCTACATGGTTATTATTGTATAAGTCATTTGTGGACCTCACTCATTGCACGATTAAATAAGCATGTTTGTTTTGTTATGTGTTATAAATAAAAGCATGAATCCTTGTATAACTCCAATAAAATTGAAGTGTTGTCAGTCATTTTGAGTTTAACGTTTATTCTATTTTTAACATTGTGATTGTCTTGATGAGTAGTGAGTCATGATTATTGATCTAGTTGTGATAGTAAATCTGTTGGGGAGACTGCGTAGCTGTATAAATAGTTACGTGATAACTCAACACGATAACAACACTAGAACATGACAGGTTAATAATACTATGTGTACACAAGAAATCAGGAAGAATGAAGACAAGGAAAATACAAAGAATCAGAAGATTATAAGAAGGCCTGAAGTCTGTCTACAGGTCACTGAAAGAAGTTCATTAATATGATCATGCCTCAGTGAAGAACAAAGGTTAAAGACTTTCAGGGTTTCAGAAATGTTGAAGATTTAGTATACAAGTGCTACAGGAAGATTTCAGTGTATTGGCATTGATTTAGGATATACAGAGTTTGAAGCATAGGAATATGAAGAATTGAAGACAGGGTATAGACAGAGGTTAATGAAGACGTTGTCTAAAGTATCAGAAAGGATTCCAGTGAGAGTACAGTTGTTTATTGACAATCAGTGTCTGAAGCAATAAAGTTGAGGCAAGCTTAAAAATTTAATCAAGGCCATAATACGAAGACCTGAATAGGGGTTAGTCGTCTGTGAACTAGACCAGTTCCACTAGGCGTCAACAGCTCGTGAAAGGAATCTGGGTATTATTTATATAAGAATTGTTAAGTTGAGGAACATACTTGGATTGAACATTCATATGTTAAACTACGAGAAGAGGTGCGCGGGGTATACAGCTAGACAGCTCAAAGTTTAATTGGTAAATTAAATAAATTTATTTAATGGACTTTAATATAATTTATTTAATAAACTTAAAATGATTTATTTTATAGAATTTAAATAAGTTTATTTTATAAATCTAAATTAGTTTATTTATATAAGTTATATTTAAGTTTATTTTATAAATTAATTTAGTTACAATTTAAACTCAAATAAAAAGAAAAAGAAAAGAAAAAGAAATGAAAGTAGAAAAATAAAATAGAAAACAAAAGAAAAATAAAATCAAAAAGAAAGAAAAGAATAAAAAAGAAATAAAGAAACCAGGGGGGTCATTGTCGCCACAGATGTAGTTTGGTTTATAAGTTAAGTACATGTACATGTACTTGGAAAGTACACTGTCGCCACAGGATTTCACACCCTCCCTGTCGCCACATGTGATTTAGAGAAATAAAGTTGTCGCCACAGAAGCTCCTCAATCCTCAGTCACACATTTTATTGATAAAGTCTACACTTTACAGCAGAAGAAAAGAGCCATTCATTTTTTTCTGTTCATCTTCTCTCCCAAAAGAGAAGTGAAAATGGCAACATTCATCAAGCTTTTTGTATATCCGTTTAACTTCTCACCGGAGTAACGTTATAATGCCCGATTTAATTCTTGTATATTCTTAGGGGCATTATAATCGTTACTCGGTAATTAAATCCTAGTACAAATAAAAGCTAGATCATTGTATAGGATTTGATTTGTAAATCTTTCTAGGAGCTAGGAACTTTGTTGTTCTTAGATTGTAGCCGGTTAATTTATTTACCGGAGTGTAGCAACACCCCCGAGGATTTATATATGAATATATACTTCCCCGAATATCTTGTGTTTCCTGTTTTTATCGTTCCAAACACTATTCCTCTCAAGAACACGAAACCACTAACTGAGCACTAAATTTTATATCCGCTAAAGATTCAAAAGAATTTTTAATTTAGTAATTATTGTATTCAACCCCCCCTTCTACGATAATTCGGGACCTAACAAAATCTGTTAAGCAATTGCACACATGCACGTTTCTGGCTTGCGAGTTGACTTATGGGATTTAATTGAACTTGGTGCGAATAATTGCATTTATTGAGATATTGATTATTGGTTGGTTTAGTTATTCTAAGGGGATCGTTGCATTCATGTAGGTTGCATTCATGAATTTTTATTTCTTGTTCTTTGAGTCTGTTTATGCTTGAGGACAAACATCAGTTCAAGTTTTGGGGTGTGTTAAGTGGCATTTATGCCACTTAGAATGCTTCGTAAAGGCTTGAATTGGTGTTTTGTACTCGAGTTGTTTGTGTTTTTGATACATTTTTGTAGTGTTTTGCATTTCAGACAAACATCGGTTCAAGTTTCGAGGTGTGTTAAGTGGCATTTATGTCCACTTAGAATGCTTCGTAAAGGCTTGAATTGGTGTTTTGTACTCGAGTTGTTTGTGTTTTTGATACGTTTTTGTAGTGTTTTGCATTTCAAGAATGGATGAAGGAAGGATGAGATTTAGCATTGTTTCAGTGCTAAATTGGTGTTAGTAAGGTACTTGGGATGATTGCTCGTTGATCGCCATAAAAAACCAGCAAATAAAACAGAAGTCAGAAGTTTTTGCTAGAAGCTTAGCACGCCCGTGTTGTGTTAGCACGCGACTGCGCCGGTTTCTTAGTGTTACAGAGCGGCCGCGCTGGGATAGCGCGCGGCAGCGCCGGGTCGAAATCCTGGAACCCTTAATTGATTAGAAGATGAATTTTCTGGATTTCTATTCTTAATGTGCTGCTATATAAAGACTATCCAAGGACATTTTTCATCTTCATTTCCTTGGTTCTTCAAATCTCTGCCAGATAACACTTCTCAATTTTGAAGTAATCATCCGCAGCTTCTTTTGTACAACCATATTTCCTGTTGAAAAGCACATATCTCTCTTGCTTCTCCCCCTATAAGAATCAATTGCTTAAAGGAGATCACCTTCGTTTACCGTCTCTCCCGTACAATAGGATCCGCGGATAAAAACCAATGGTACTCCCCTTTTGGAAAACAGCTTCTCCCCTTATGAAGAATAGTGATGAACAAAACCACTTCTTCAGATTACTAGGAAATCACCTTGTGTTTACCACTTCTCCCGTATAATAGGATCCATAGTTACAAACAACAATGGTGTGGTGTAGTGTACATGTGCCTTACCTTTTTCCTCATTCCTGCTATTTCTCCCCCATAGTTGAGGAATCCTCCAAACTATTACTTAAGCTTTCAAATCCCCCTTAGAGAAGGAATGTATGCCATTATCTGAAGAAGTTCTCATATTTCACTTGGTTGGAAAAGAAATAACAAGTCAGAGTCTGATCATCCATGTCCCTTTAAATCTGCAAAATGGTTTCACTGTTGATCATCATGTTCACCAATCTTCCCAACTCCTTATACCTTCCAAATGTGAGATCATCAATTGTCACCAATTGTTATGTCCCAACTGGTTAGGTCCCGAAGTATTCTAAACAATTCTGTAAATGTTAGGTCCCTAAGAGTTAGGTTCCAGTCATAAAGAGATTCGAGACCCAAAGTATCAAGAACCATGTTTAGGGATAGGGAATGGGATATGGTGGTTCACTTTCTTCCTCACTGTGAGTGTGTGATTCTGTTTCGTGTACCTCACAAGTGTTTCACTCTTCCCTCCATTCGTGTTTACACTCATTCTCACAAGTATATCACTTTCTCATAGCTCTAAAATCCAGCTGTACCTGGAAGGAAAATCAACTTAGCCATCCTGAAGGAGGTCACAGGTGGTGCAATGGGAGTTCGCAAATCCCCATCCTTGTTAGACTCGTCAGATGATTCTGAGTCATAATCTACAAGTTGCTAGTTTCCCTTTTAGGGTTCTCGATTTGAACTCTGGGAAGGAAAACAATAATCCAAAGAATTTAGCATAAAGATCAAAGCTCCCTTCTAATTTCTATGAAGACATTTGCTTGTGACTCATCAGGTAAATCTGAATCATTGTCAACAAGTTGTCGATCTACACCTATGTCAGATCCACTATCCATAGATGCATCCAGGGGATTTAAGCCTGGGGAGGTAGACACTGACCACTGACATATGGCTATTGGATCAGTATCCTCTCCTAACACATGTAAAGGCAATTGGTCCATTAGAGAACCTTAAACAATCGATTATGACCGTAAAATGGTCGAAACTCTTGTTTCCGTCAACTCATCCTTTGTGTGCGTAACCTTTCCTTGTGCATCAAGAATTGTTTATGTTTGAGGTGGTGACACTACATCGGATACCCTGGCCGACAGGAGAATTTTAATAGACGCACCCTATTGTGAGGATGAATCTAGTAACTTTTTTGTGCCTTTTCAGCCATTACATCTTTTTGAGAAGATGTATAGGAGCTAGCAGTTGCCTCGGTTTAAATACTTCTTTGTAGGAGACAGAGCTGTTGGGTTGACTTCAGAACCTTCCTTATGTGGTGCACCAAGGCACTTTCTCCCTCATGCTCATTCATACTTCCTTTTAGTGGTAAGAGAGTGTTGGGTTTCTGTGTTTGTCTTTATAGTCTGGGATAGAAGTTGTGGGTTTTTAACCTCATGACTATCAAATGAAAGAAGGCCATTGGAGGATGAACCTGTATCACAGAGCATATGGCAATATAGGGATAAAATGCACTTAAGATCTATAATGAATGAATATTATGCAATTAATCTATTTAGAGAAATGATGTACAATAATGATTTCAAAAAGATTTTAGTAAAATAAGCAATCACCACTGTAGAAAGAAGTTGATTTTCTCCTAAAACTGTTCGAGTGCACAAGTCTGTTTTTATGCCTAAAAAGATAAATGATTTGATAAGAAACAGACTGATGACCTAGCAATATTAAGAAAAGAAAGAAAGATTTTGTCTTTTAATATGAATGAGTTTTTGTAAAAGCACTGATCACTTAGGGTAAAGTCTAAGCAATTCTCATTCATAACAAAAGCTCCATAATCTATCTTATAAAATTATTACCAACAATATTGTTTATTGATAAATAATCTTAATAAGACTGACTATGCTGCTAATTTCAAATTGTAGTGAATCTGTCAAATATAGCAACTCATATAAATCCACTAGAAATTAAAATCTCACAATTATCTGCAACAAAATATTAACAATATATCATTGTCTGATACTTTTCAAGTACTCTGGATACCTATGATTATGTTGCATCCTATTTTAAATATTAAAATAAGATAGCAATAAATTAAATACCAATTATCTATCAAAAAGACATCAGCATTCAATTTCATATATCATACAATTGTTAACTATTAACAACTATAGTATCTTAAACAATACTGGTTCGATAAATAAAGCAACATTAACCAATATTATCTTGTTTGCAATCATAGAAAAATATTCTAAGTTCCATATACTTTGATCCAATGAGTATTGCATCTATATCAAAGTGTTTAGGAATTTTCAAATAAGTATAAAAATTATTTTAAGTGTACAACATATGGTTAATTTTACCATGGTTGTACTTAAGAAAGATTTTTATACCTTTTGTATTAGTATAAGTGATTGAGGATAAGCATTGATTACTTGGAGGAGTTCTAAGTAACCCCACAAATACTAATACTTCACAATTAGTTCATAATTAAACTCTTAACTAAATATCATTAACTGATATAAATCAAAAATTAGCATACAACTAATCATGCTACAATCATGATTATGATTTCAGTGAATTCTGGAGATATAAGCATAACTAAATTCACTAAAACCAAATCTCATAATTAACTTATAACATATAAGTTACGATCAATATACTAGATATCAATTATTGATAGATTTAGTTATAATCAATCATGCTGCTTATTTATTTTAAGTTAGTTTGAATGATGAAGGAAATAAAATCATTGAAATTGCTTCAATTTCCATAATCCAAACTGTAACACCCCCAGATCCGGGGTCAGGGATCCGGGTCGTCACGGTCTTTCTTTCCACAATTATCACTTAACTTAATTAATAATAAACAACCTCAAGCTGTGACCCCACACTAACACACACCACCACACGTCATAGTCTCAGAGATGAAATTGAAATAAGTACAAGTCCTTGAATCCACAATTAAAAGTTATTACAACCCAAAATGATTACTTGATAAATTTACAGTTAATTGCCATTATCTGCCACAAGTTATAGTTATACAATATTTGGTTCCCAAAAGTAGAATGTCTGATCTAAAGGTAGATCTACCTCTGCAGCTATAGCAGCTACGATCTCAACGGGAAGGCGCGGGGCGCTTCCCACGCGCTTGCGCTGGGTCTGCTGGAGCCTGGCCATCTTTCCTAACTATTGTTGTGTGATGAAGAAATGAAGCAAGAGTGAGCATTACAGCTCGCAAGATAATATATAGTGATAACAATAATACAAGTATCTAAATGGATACTTACTAGAATCCTTTATCATGTGTAAGGTAATTACTTACTAGATATAAGTTTAAAAGAAGATGAAGTTACCAATTACTTCACTATACTTATACCATTTTTAGAAATCTACTTGAACTACTATTGTTCAAAGTATAAAAAGATTCAAGAGGTCATCCCATAGATGAGACCATAAATTTAAACTTGAATATATTCAATCTTTGATATATTTTTAAAAGAAATGAAGTTACGAGATACTTCATTCAATGGAAACACCAATAAAACTGTTTGACCCTGTCAATGCTTCGGCAACCACCCATTCGTAGCCTTTCGATCGAAATGCTACGGGTAGCGTTGCAGAATTATCCAACTGGATGATGAACTCATTACGGGAGTTTGCCGTGCCAGGAAGATCACTTACGATGATCAGTCGTAGTAGTACAACCCCACCATTTTCTACATGTAGAGGAGAACCTGTCGGATTTACTTGTCAACCGAACACTGAACTCCTAAGGAATGGACCGCCTTAGCGGAACTTCCAGGCCATTTGGGCCAATATAATAAGGCTGGGCCAGCGCTACTCGACCACTTACGCCACTCCTAGTTCAGATGAAATCCATGACTCTGAAACGTAAAGCTCGTCCCCACTTTCCCCGAGTAGAAACTTGTTGATACGGCTCCACTAAGAAGTCGTATCTAGTTAGAAAGGAAAACTCAACGATATTTCCCAGGCGATGCCTGTTAATGGATTAACTTGTTCCAAGAATTTTACTTCCCGAGTATTGGGTAAGTAATCAAAAACTCTTTTATCAAGACAGCAACCTTGTTGCGAATATAAAACACACCACAGAGCCGGATCCCTCAGGTTTTGAGCGAGTATTTAAATCCCCTTCGAAAGGAGGATCTTAAATATAAAAATGAGTTTTGGGATCCGCTCTAACTTTTAAAAATCATTTTGAAGGCTCGCGAAACATTTTTAAGAATGTTCGGAGTGATGCTGATTTAGTAAAATAAACCAGTCCCAATATATTAGAAAATATCTGAATATTATTATTTAAATAATATTCCCATAAAGAATAATCTTTATAAAAATAATTGAAGTAGAAGTTGTAAAACTTATACTTGAAATGAGTATTAAATAACCAAAGATAAGTTTGATTATCGACACCTTATTCTTTAATAAAATAAAGAATAAATCTCAGCAAATAATCAGAGTCATAGATCCTCAAATGAATATTCAAATAATATTCAATAAATAAAATAAGCTGAGTCATAAGCCCTCGAATGAATATTCGAAATAATACTCAATAAATAAATAAGTTGAGTCATAAGCGCTCGAATGAATATTCGAAATAATATTCATTAAATAAAATAAAGTTATCGAATAAACCTTATTCGATTAATAGATTTGAAAACTATAACCATATATATATAAATATATATATATATAAAATCTACTCGGGATCCTCGACTCCCGGTTTTAGAAAATGTTTTCACCTTTGGGTCCCTATACTAAGGGTATATGCAAATTCCCGCTATTCTCTAGCATAGGTATTATCAACTGAACCAACAGATATATATTTCAAGAATATGAAACAGGCATGCATATATACCATATCACATGCTACAATATATCGCAAGAATTTGCTAAATAACCATTATGCATCTATCACAAGATAATGCATGTACAAATATATACATCACAACAACAGTATAACGGATAGAACACTTGCCTGAGCGACTGGGGGTAATTAATGGCTCGAGACGAGTCTGGTAACCTATAAACAACAAGTAAGTTGGAATTAAACCAAAGTCACTTGTAAATCTATACTTTAACCAACTTAGACTCTAACGCTTGCTTTCCGCTTACTGATTCTCTTAAGTCACTCGAGTACCCTCGGCTCCACCATTTTTAATAATTTAACCATTACGAGTTTTAAGGCGATTCCTTCGCGAGTGTCTTACCAACTGCCTAACACACGTACCATAATTGTTTCATACATTAATTAACCCTTTTTGGTCTTTAACCTATGTTTCAAAGTAAGGCGAGGGGAAAAGTTTCGTTCGCGAAATGCCGTTACTTAAAATGGTTGTTTCTCCTAAACCGTACATCGGAATCAAACGAACTACATACCAAAACGAAGTTCGTAACATGAACTATCTAAACATGGAAATGGTCAAAATCTAGCAGGGGGTTCTCGGGTACTAATGTTATGAACAAAAGCAGTCTAAAGTAAATCGGACATTACGACGGCTATGTTTACGCGATTTCCAAAATTTAAACCAATTCAAAACAACCACAATTCAACCCCAATTCACAACCCAATCAAAAATCCATCCAAACTACATCATAACAGCCCCAACACTCAACATTAACAATTTATACTTATTCTTAAACTTGAATTTAAACTATACTACATTCTTTAACCAAATCATAAGATTTCAACATTCCAATCTCCACCATTCCAACCCAACTCTAAACCAACCATCATTAAGCTACTCTAATACCATAACAACCAAAATCATCCTAATATACAAAGTAAAGCTAGGGTTTGGAGATGATATACCTTCCTTGAAGTGGTGTGAGTAGCTAGGAAGCCTTGAGGAGTCTTAGGGATGCTTGGATGTTAAAGGAAAAACAAGAAAAATCAAGTTAAAAACCTTGAAATCACTATTCATTGTCTTCTTCATTGATTTATTGGAGAAGATAGAGAATGAATTGGTGGCTTAAACTCATAATATAGCCATAACTATGCATAAGGAATACTAGGGAATCATCTTACCAATTTAGGAAGCTTGAATCTTGGATTTTGAAAATTCTTTCCTTTGAAAATGCAAAAAGCCGAGAGCAATGTTCTTGGTGATGAGAAATAGAATTTTGTTTTGATGAAAATGATTTATTTTGGCTTGGTGGATGTAGTTTTGTTTTTGTTTTGGTTAATTACCTTTTTAGCCTTGAACTTTGTGTGGTTCTAATTCAACCACATCTCCTTCCTCCCTATGTCATGCTTATGTCATCATGTGGTGTCATCCTCCCCTCTTTGTCCTCTTCTCATTGGTTGGATGACATCATCCCCTCTAATCCCTTTGATTAACTTCCTAATTGTTTGCCTAATGACCGCTGATCTGTTATACGGTTCGCTTAACTTTCGTTTTCGTTTATCGTTTGAGGGATCATACCCGGGATCTTATTACTTAGGTTTCCTTAACCTTTCTCAATATATTAAATTCCTTTTATGATCCTCTCTTATAATCCTTTAATTTAAATCCTTTTTATCCTGTTACCTTATACTCAATTCTTTCCGTATCTAGGGGATTTCCGGGAAAAATCAAAGTGTTCGGAATTGGATTCTAACGATCTTTACATACACTTATATACCATATAGAGTACTAATAAAATTTCAGAATATCCATAACAGAACCCCTACATAGTGTGGCATGAAAAGTTTTCTCATTCAGCAAAAACACTATTCACAAGGGTTATAAAAAGTTCAAAATTTTGGGGGTTATTACACAAACTACTCAAAATAAATATTGAATAAATAAATACTAAATATCTATGAGTTAGATACTAGTACTTAAATATTTTTATAATTATCCTTGAATAATTATCAATAGGATATATGACTTATATACATGGAAATCACTCTCTGGATGATTAGTAATTTTAGAAATACTTTTTAAACATATAAAATATTGAGAGTTTTATACACATAACTTAGAAAATACTTCAACCTTCAATATTAGTGATTTTAGAAATAAACATTGATTACTTAGAACAAGAATTCTAAATAATATCACTACTACTAAAAGTACCATAATTATTCGTACATGATATCAATAACTGTGTTGCATATTATTTTAATATAATTTAAATTATGAGATTGATATATAATAGAATTGTCTACAGTCATAATTTAAATTAATTAAAATAGTATTCAAACTTAATGCTATAATACTTAACTATCACAAATGTATATGACATTGTAATCATGATAATCAAGATAATAGCAGTAAGTACGAGGTACTGGATTACAGATAAATTCATAAGTCCTTTAAATATTGACGATTTAGTACTTTTGAACTTATATGAAGAATTCCTTATAGATAAGATTTCCAACTAATAAGCAACAAATGATATCCCACACTTACAAACCAGTCTTGAAAGATTAATTTTAACAAGTGATTTAATAAATGTTTCTGCAAGTAATTCTTTGACTAAAAGACATGCTCTCTAGATTAAATATACCTGGTGTCAAGGTGCCTTGTCATAGAGTGTTCCACAGAGTTGTTGGATTTAAGGTTGTTTCTTATCATAACAAGAAATTAATCTTCTTCCACGAAGTTGACAGCTTCTCGAGATGCTTCTCCTGTCACTTAAGTAGACAGCTTCAGAGATGCTTCTCTTGTCTTTCTTACAACATGCATAATCTATATCTATATAGCCAAACATATTAAAATGTCTACACTTTTTTCCTTTCTTATCTTCATCCAACTTTGTAGTTGTAGACATAGATGTTGATAAAGGTGAACAATCAACCATACCAAATTTCTTCAATAAATCTTTAACATACTTGGTTTGGATAAAGAATATTCCTTCACTTCTTTAACTAACCTGAAGTCCAAGAAAGCAACTTAGCTCTCCCATCATACTCATTTCATATTCACTCTGCATGAGTTTTAAGAATCTTTGACATAGTTTTTCATTAGTAGAACCAAAAATGATATCATTCACATAGATCTAAACTAGGATCATATAACCACCATGTTGTTTGTAGAAGAGAGTTTTATCAATAGTTCCTCTAGTGAATCCATGTTTAATTAAAAATTCTGACAATGTGTCATACCATGCTCTAATTGCTTGCTTTAATCCATCGAGAGCCTTTAGAAGTTGGTAGTTAGGATCTTCAAAGCCACCGCTATTGGACATAAACTTCTTCTTCTAGCTCACCATTTAGAAATGTACTCTTTACATCCATTTGATACACTTTAAAGATTGAATGTTCATCAAATGCAAGAAAGATTCTTATTGCTTCAAGTCTTGCAACTGGAGCAAAAGTTTCATCATAATCAATTCCTTCTTCTTGGTGAGTAGCCTTTTGCAACCAACCTTGCTTTTTTTGTCACAATCCCATTTTCATCCATTTTATTCCTGAACACCCACTTTGTTCCAATTACACTTCTGTTCTTTGGTACAGGAACCTACAACCAAATTTTGTTCCTTTTAAACTGATTTAGCTTTTCTTACATAGAAGATATCTAATCAGGATCAAGTAGAGCTTCCTCAATTTTCTTAGGCTCAACTTATGACAGAAAGCATGCATGTAAATATTCATTAGCAGTTGCACTTCTAGTCCTCACTCCAGCATTTGGATCACCAATAATTACTTCTCTTGTGTGACTTCTATCCCATTTCCTGGTGTGAGTTTGTTGACTTAAGTTTTCCGTATCTCCTTCATCATTGGCATGACTTGCAGAACTTTCTCATCTTTCTCCCCCCTGAGTTTGTGCTATCAGATTCAGGTGTTTGAGATGAGCTCTTATTCTCATGATTCACTAGTTCAGTTTACTCTTCATCTATTATGTTTCTTGTGTTGACTGTAGCTTCCTCTTCAGAATCACTATCAATATTGAGATTTTCAAATTTAAGGGCCTCATCTTCATTTTCGTCAAGGCATTCCAAGTGTGGACATTTGTCATCATCAAAAGTCACATCTGTGCTTTTCATAATTTTCTTTTGTTCAAGCAAATAGACTTTGTAGGTAGTTTTCTCAAATGAATATCCTAGAAAAATTATTTCAAAAACCTTAGAGTCAAATTTTCCCATATATTCAGAGTTGTATTTTAAAACATAACACTTGCTTCCAAACACATGAAAATGCTTCATAGTAGGCTTCCTTTTAGATAAGAATGAGTAGGGTGATTTTCAATGATTTTTGTTAATGAGAAATCTGTTTTGAGTATAGCATGCAGTGTTGACAATTTCTTCCAAAAAACTTGTTGGCAGTTTGGATCTTACAGCCTTGTTCTAGCAGCCTATATTATTTCTATTCTTTCTCTCAACTACCCCATTATGATGAGGTGTTCTAGCAGCTGAGAATTCTGGAACAATGTCCTTGTCTTTGTAGAATTCAGTTAAAGTTGCATTTCTGAATTATTTGCTATTGTCACTCCTCAATCTCTTCACACAATTCTGATCTTCAGCTTGCTTCTCAATTTTCTTGATGTGTTCAATTATGATGTGTGGAGTTTCATCCTTAAAATGCATAAATTCTACCCATGTGTATCTTGAGTAATCATCCACCATCACAATTGCATATTTCTTCCTTGAAATTGATAAGACATTTACTGGTCCAAATAAGTCCATGAGAATAAGTTGCGAAGGTGCACTTATAGAATTCACAGTTTTACTCTTGTGACTTGACTTCTTCATTTTGCCTTTTTGACAAGCCTGACAAACTTCATTTTTAGAAAACTCCAGATTTGGCATGTCTCTCACTAACTCCTTTTTCACCAGGATGTTGAATTCCTTATAATTCAGGTGAGAGAGCTTTTATGCCATAGATTGCTTTGCTCTACAGATGCTTTGGTGTAGAAGAAACATAATCCTTCCTTATTTGCTTAGTGTAAATCTGCAACAAACAGGCTTCCCTTTCTTACTCCTTTTAGAGCAATTTCACTAGTATTTTTGCTCATGATTAAGCATTCCTTTTTGTCAAATGAAACATTGAACCCTCTATCTGTGAATTGACTGACACTTAGGAGATTCACTTCTAAACCATCTTCCAGTGCTACATTTTTAATGACAACACTTACAGAAATTAACTTGCCATATCCCATTGTGAAACCTTTGCTATTGTCTCCAAAAGTCACTAATGGGCCAACTTTCTCCTAAAATTGTGATAGCAGGGGCTTATCACCTGTCATATGCTTGAGCATCTACTGTCTATGATCCATATGGATCTTTTTATTTTGCCCTGCACAAAATGAGAATTTAGTGTATTTAGCTACCCAAGCAGTGTTAGGTACTTTCTTCTTGTTGACAAAATTTGCAGAATTAGAATGTGTTGACTCAGAAGGAACAATGTGCACAAATTGTTTTACATTTTCCTTTTTGTTTGTAGATTCAAAATTAACATATTTCAAATCTACTCTTAGTTTATGACAACTTGTCATCACTTTCATGTTAAAACGAATGCAGTCAAATTTGTCACAAAAGGAGTAAGGGTCTTCTGCATTTGCTTCACTGTACTTGCATGCTCCCACTTTTGGCTTGCTAACATCCTTTTTGCAAAGGTGAGTTAGATGATCTGTTGAGCCACATTTTTGACATTGCTTTATGGGGGCATCTGCAATAAATGCAAAGTTGTTGCTTTTTTTACTCATATCTTTCCGTTATCGTTCTTTTTCTTTCTTTCTGTATTCTCAGTCTTGACTTCCTTGACATGTGTCTTTGGGAGTTGACTAACCATGGGCTTTTTCTTTCTTTCAGTAGCGGGAGTAGTTTCTTCATTTTTCATTTCTTTATCTTCATCTGCAAGTTCTTGCTTAATGGCCAACTCTTCTGCACTGAAATTTACTTCACATGCCTTGAGCAAAGGTGAGTCAACCTTTCTCGGCATAGCTGGGACATCTTCATTTACAGTTGCTTTGCCCTTGTCACCTTCATTCTTCTTGTTACTATTTAAGGCATCATGAGTGTGAGGAATATGTCATAGGCTTGATGATAAGTTCACCAAAACACCTTAGTAGATTTAATTTAGTGTTTTTGTAGCTTTTAACGAATGATCACTTTAACATCCATTGAGAGTGTAGCTTATGTTTCAATAAGTTTTTGTAACACATTACTGCATACTACAATACCTTAGATATCTAGAAGTTGTAGGATATTCAAAGTCATGTTGACTACTAGATTGATATGTAAAATAGGTTGGCTAATTGTATATATTAGATGCCTTGTAATTTTGCATAAGTGAAATAGAGTTAACTGTTATGGAAGACTTTCAACGGATGATTCTACAAGGTTTCAACGGATGATCCAAGTCACATTCAACGGATGACCTAATGAAGTTTCTACGGATGATCCAACACAGTCTCAACGGATGATCAAGTGAAGTTTCAACGGATGTTCTAATTCAAATTGCAGTTGATAGTGACTCGACAGTCACATGGTTTGACCAAATACAAATGAAATATGGCAGCCTATTTACAGGTTTTAGAGAACAAATAAGCATTTCCATTTCTATGCTAACTTGTGTTGGGCTTCGAGCACATAAACGCAACGGAAACAGTAATTAAAAATGTAAAATATCAGATTTTTTGAAACCCACCACAGGATCCATGCGAAAAACATATATTTAATTCATAGATCAGATTATTTACTTTAAGAAACTTTACCAATTGGTTGACTAATCGAGATCCAAAGCTTGTTCAATCACCACGCATCCCGTTCTCGCGATCTACGCTCTTTCGGTATCCACACGAATGCTTGAACTCAAGGATTGGATGTGTACAAGCACAAAATCGTTTCTTCCTGCTCTCACCATCTTCTCCCTTGGTGGCTAGGGTTTTAGTAAAAGTCTTGCACACATAAAATCAGCCACATTAGAGATATTATATAGAGAGTAAAAAAACAAATTATAACTCTTAACTAATTAGGAGTTATTATTAATTCGAAATTCCTATTTGTATTATAATTAAGTCTCACTTAATTATTTTACAAATAAATTTCATAATTAATATTAGTAAATTTGAATATCATTATTTATCTAATTAATTAAGTCAAACTTAATTAATATTATAAATAATTCAAATAACTTTAATTTAATTTAAATCCAATTTAAATTAAATAATCATTCAAACATTCTTTGTGTGTGACCCTATAGCTTATTATTACATTGGCTATGAATTTTAAATCTAATTTAAAATCGTAAACAATGAGCAGCATCTAGTAATACATCATTGCTACCCAAGTAATAATAATTGAATCAGTGATCGATTAAACCTTTCGTGAATAATGTACAATGTAATATAATCCCTTTAACCAAATGATATAGATTTAACTAGAGGCATGTAATGTGTCATCCTCATCATAGTTTAATCCAAGTTTCCTTGATCAATGAGTATACTATCATATCAAATCAACATTTGAGCGAGGCCACGCATTTCATAGTCTAGCTCACACAAGAGGCCAATAATATCACTCCTAAAATAGGACGGTTAAATCCCATCTGGATCATTCATATTTCTCATACAATTCATAATATATCCAATGTCCACTTTTATCATTACCCGGTCAAGGATAACTTTTAATGGAATCAATGTATATTAATTCTCGTATAGAAATATAATAACTTCAGGTCTAAGGACCATTTGATAAGTGGCATTTTATACCACTTAGAACGTCCTATAATGGCTTGAATTGATGTCCTGAAATCAAGTATTTTGTGTATTTGATGCGTTTTTCTATTGTTTGGGCATTTCAGGGTATAACTTTCATTTGTGGGGAGATTTCATTAGGAATAAGCCTAGGGGAGTGCTTGGCATTGGATGTGGGAAGTTAGGAGCAGAACGCAGCAGAAAACTGGAGCAGATTGAAAAATTTTCCAGTGAGCAGCTGGGCGCCCGCTCAGCCTAGCTGGGCGCCCGCTCAGGAAGCCGGGCGCCCGCTCAGGATTGCTGGGCAGCCGCTCAGGGGCGTAACTTTTAATACTGATTTTTAGAGATCTTATTCTATTGGACTTCTGACTTCTGAGATGGCTGGGTCTTGTGGGGCTTCTATATAGGTAGTTTCAGAGACGTTTCACATATGAATTGTGGTATAATCAAGGAGCAAGGAGAGAAGGATGAAGACCATTTTAGCACATCGCAATGAAGACGAGGAAGCATACGTTTTCTTTTAATTCTTTTATTCGTTGTATCAGTGGATGCTAGTTTTCTTTACTTTGAACCTTATTACTCTTGTGACGTACTCTGGTTTTAATATGTATTTTTATTAATTTATCTTATGTGTTATTATAATGTTTTCATATGAATCTATGGTGACGATGAGTTCTATCATGGGCTAATCGGGATCATGGGGTCGTAACGGATTTAATATGGAATTCTTTATTTAGTTGTTTAATACCTTAGTGTGTGATGATTTTATGATATCTAGCATAGGTTGCGCTTATTCGTCTTATGTGCGTCCCGAACATATAAGATAGGGTGGTAATTTCTTGTGAAGCGACCGTGGATCTTGAGGTTTAGAACTTGCCATGCTAGCATAGGTTCATGTATGTGTATGCATGATTAGTGGGTAACTCTAACCGTTTTACTTGCCCTGTGTAATCATAAGGAATAACTTGTGCTGAAATCGTTATGTTGTCAAATTCTGTAGACGTATAGGGTCTTAACATAATTGATGCCTATTCAACTTCTATCTTAATTGTGGATGTTTGGTAGAATGGTATTAGTACAACAAAAGTTGGCTTTTATCAGTTTCGTGTTGTTCGATTAATATCATCATCGTTTCATGTTAAGGGTAATAACAATAATTATTGAAGGAAGTAGTAATGAAGTTATGATCTCATGTGTGTTTAATATTGTTAATTCAAGTATCAATTAAGTGTTTAATTCTTGTAGTTAATTATAGTTAATAATTAGTTAACTAGATCTAAGTGTTATTGTTTGACATTGAGAAGTAATCATACATTGGTGAGTAAGTGTTAATTGAACAGAATTAGTCTGAATCTCTGTGGAAATGAACTAGAAATTATTCTATATTACTTGTGAACGCGTATACTTGCGTGAATTATTAGCGCGTTTTTTGTGCCTAACAAGTTTTTGGCGCCGCTGCCGGGGACTCGGTGTATTTGTTTAGTTTATGTACTTACCATCAGTGGTCATTATGACTCATTGATTAAGACGTGTTACTTATTGTTTCCGGTCGTGTTTCAGGTACTTTAGCGAGCGTTTATGCAAACACGTTCTCGTACTCACAAGAGGACTTTAGATACGGCTGAGGAGATAGACTCAGTTCTTGATATTCCGGAGAAGATATAATTTTGAAGATTCAGATAAAGAGAGTGAGCAAAAAGGACCAATAATCATGGGTGATCGTATAGTTCCGGTAGATCCAGCTCTTATGGACTTTTATCGGCCTAAAATTGATGACATTCAGTCAAGCATCCTTCATCCAGCTATTCAGGCCAACACTTTTGAAATCAAGCCGGGCACTATTCAGATGGTGCATAATTCTGTTTCTTTCGGAGGTGCTGCGACTGAAGACCCCAACATGCACATCAGGAATTTTGTCGAGATCTATAGTACTTTCAAATATAATGGTGTGACTGATGAGGCTATCAAGCTGAGGCTTTTCCCATTCTCTCTGATGGATAAAGCTAAGGACTGGTTACATTCCGAACCAGCTGGGTCCATCACTACTTGGCAAGATCTTGCGCAAAAGTTTCTAGTGAAGTTTTATCCAATGGCGAAGACTGCAGCTATGAGGAGTGCTCTTACTCAGTTTGCGCACCAACCAACAGAATCTATGTGCGAAGCTTGGGAGCGCTACAAGGAGATATTGAGAAAGTGTCCACATCATGGTATGCCTGACTGGATGGTGATCACTGGTTTCTATAATGGTTAGGGGGCCCAATCTCGGCCCATGCTCGATGCAGCACCTGGAGGTGCCTTGTGGGCCAAAAGCTATACTGAGCCTTATAATCTTATTGAAACTATGGCTGAAAATGAGCATCAAAACCCAACTCAAAGGATGATGCCTGGGAAGGTAGCAGGTATTCTGGAAGTTGATGCAGCTACAGCTGATGCAGCTACAGCTATTGCAGCGCAGCTCCAAGCACTATTTTTGAAGGTCGATTCTTTAGCCATCTATGGACTCAATCAGATAGCTATGGTCTGTGAGCTTTATGAAGGTTCTCATGCTACGGATCAGTGTTCTCTTGTGAATGAATCTGTTCAGTATGTGAACAATTATCAGTGACCGTAGCAGCCTGTGCCAGCTACTTATCATCCTAACAACAGAAATCATCCCAATTTCAGCTGGAGCAATAATCAGAATGCTATTCAGCAACCATATCGACAAGGTGTAAGTGAACAGTTTAATCCACCTGGATTCCAGCAACCACAACATTACGCTCAAAGGCAATCATATCCTCAATAAGGAGGTGCTGCTCTACCTTCTAGTGCTGATTTCGAGGAGCTCAAGCTGTTGTGTAAAAGTCATGCTGTTTCTATCAAGACCTTGGAAAATCAAATCGGTCAAATAGCCAATGCAGTGCTCAATTATCAACCTGGCACACTTCCCAGCGATACTGAAGTGCCAGGCAGGAAGGAAGCTAAAGAGCAAGTCAAAGCTATTACCTTAAGGTCTGGAAAAGTTGCTGATGCTGAAAAAGCGAAAGACGGAGAAGCTGAAGTTGTGGATGAAGAAGAGAAGCAAAAGGAGAAAGCGGCGGAACCAATGAAGACTACTGTTGAACACACTCTGCCTAAGGGTAATACAGGGGAGAAAAAGCTCTATCCTCCACCACCTTTCCCTAAGAGAATGTAACAACAAAAGCTGGATAAGCAGTTCGGTAAGTTTCTAGAGGTGTTCAAGAAACTTCACATCAACATACCTTTCGCTGAAGCTCTGGAGCAAATGCCTAGTTATGCAAAATTCATGAAGAGTATTCTTTCAAGGAAGGTGAAACTGGATGACCTTGAGACCGTTGCTCTAACGGAAGAGTGCAGTGTTGTGCTACAACAAAAACTACCTCCAAAGCTTAAAGATCCAGGTAGCTTCACCATTCCTTGCACCATTGGCAAGTTGTCTTTTGACAAATGTCTGTGCGATTTGGGAGCAAGCATCAATCTGATGCCATTGTCTATCTTCAAAAAGTTGAATTTGCCTGATCCATAGCCCACCTACATGTCTCTACAATTGGCTGATCGTTCTATTACATACCCACGATGCATAGTGGAGGACGTGTTAGTAAAGGTGGATAAGCTCTTCTTCCTTGCAAACTTTGTCATTTTGGATTTCGAGGAAGATAAGAAGATTCCCATAATCTTGGGAAGACCTTTCTTGGCTACAGTCCGTACCTTGATAGATGTGCAGAAAGGTGAACTTACTATGAGGGTGCAGGATCAGGATGTGACATTCAATGTATTCAAAGCGATGAAATTCCTTATAGAAGACGAGGAGTGCTTAAAGGTGGATTTGATTGATTCTGCGGTAACTTCAGAAATTGATCATATGCTAATGTCTGATGCCTTAGAGAAAGCCTTGGTGGGGGACTTTGACAGTGATGATGAGGATGACAATGAGCAACTACAATATCTAAATGCTTCTCCTTGGAGGCGAAAGCTAGACATGCAATTTGAATCTCTTGGTACTTCTGATCTCAAGAATGCTGAAGGAAAGCTCAAACCATCTATTGAGGAAGTACCTACTTTGGAGCTTAAACCATTACCTGAACACTTGAGGTATGCCTTTTTAGGTGATGCATCTACTTTACCTGTTATTATTGCATCTGACCTTTCAGGTAGTGAGGAGGACAAGCTCTTGAGGATCTTGAGAGAATTTAAATCGGCTATCGGATGGACTATAACAGATATTAAAGGGATCAGTCTTTCGTACTGTATGCATAAAATTCTGCTAGAGGAAGGTAGTAAGCCGACTATTGAGCAACAGCGACGACTTAATCCTATCATGAAATAAGTCATGAATAAAGAAATTTTGAAGTGGCTAGATGCAGGAATCATATATCCTATTTCTGACAGTTCTTGGGTGAGCCCCATGCAATGTGTACCTAAGAAAGGAGGTACAACTGTGGTAGCAAATGAGAAGAACGAGCTCATCCCTACTCGAACAGTCGCAGGATGGAGGGTATGCATGGATTACAGAAAGTTGAACAAAGCCACGAGAAAGGATCACTTTCCTCTTCCATTTATTGATCAGATGCTTGACAGGTTGGCCGTTCATGAGTATTATTATCTTCTAGATGGCTATTCGGGGTATAATCAGATTTGCATTGCACCAGAAGATCAAGAAAAGACTACCTTCACTTGTCCATTTGGCACGTTTGCTTTTCGCAGAGTATCGTTTGGCTTATGTGGTGCACCTGCCACTTTTCAGAGATGTATGATGGTTATATTCTCTGATATGATTGGAAACAGTGTCGAAGTGTTCATGGACGACTTCTCCATCTTTGGACATTCGTATGATAAATGTTTAAATAATCTTCATTTGGTGCTCAAAAAGTGTGTGGAAACTAATTTGGTGCTCAATTGGGAAAAATGTCACTTTATGGTGCGTGAAGGCATTATTCTTGGGCATAAGGTCTCTATCAAAGGTCTTAAAGTGGACAAAGCCAAGGTGGGAGTCATTGAAAATCTTCCAACACCTATTTCTGTGAAAGAAATCCGTAGTTTTCTTGGTCATGCGGGTTTTTATCGGTCTTTCATCAAGGACTTCTCGAAGATATCTAAGCCGTTATGTAACTTGCTCGAGAAAGATGTACCTTTCAAATTTAATGATGAATGCTTGGCGGCATTCAAGACTCTCAAGAAGATTTTGATAACTGCACCAGTTATTACGGCACCTGATTGGACAGAACCTTTTGAGATGATGTGTGATGCGAGTGATTATGCGATGGGAGCAGTTCTTGGGTAGCGTAAGAATAATCTTTTTCATATTGTCTACTATGCTAGTAAGATTCTAAATGGAGCTCAAATGAACTACATCACTACTGAGAAGGAGCTCTTGGCTATAGTCTTTGGTTTCGAAAAAATTTGATCTTATCTACTTGGGACAAAGGTGACATTATTCACTGATCATGCTGTCATTCGCTATTTGGTCTCAAAGAAGGATTCGAAGCCTAGACTTATTCGTTGGCTGCTCTTTCTACAGGAATTTGAGTTAGAAATCAAGGATCGAAAAGGTACTGAGAATCAAGTAGCTGACCATCTCTCTAGATTGGACAATCCCGATTCTACTTCACATGACAAGATATTGATCAACGAATCTTTTCCGGATGAGCAGTTGTTCGTAGTTCAGGAGGAAGAGCCATGGTTCACAGATAATGTGCACTATCTTGTCAGCAATATAATGCCTCCTAATATGAATGCAGCTCAAAAGAAGAAGTTTATACACAAGGTGAATTGGTACATGTGGGATGAACCATATTTGTTTAGACAAGGAGCTGACCAGATCATCAGGAGATGTATCCCATTCTGTGAGACGGATGGGATATTAAGAGACTTCCATTCCACAGTTTATGGTGGACATTATGGTGGTGAAAAGACAGCAGCTTGTATTCTGCAAGCAGGTTTTTTTGGCCTACTTTGTTTAAGGATGCACATCAGTTCATTTTAAGGTGTGATCGTTGCCAAAGAGTGGGGAACCTTACGAGGAAGGATGAGATTCCCTTAAATATGATGCTTGAATTCGAGGTCTTTGATGTTTGGGGAATCGATTTCATGGGACCATTTGTCTCATCCTGCAATAATCAGTATATCTTGCTGGCAGTCGATAATGTTTCAAAATGGGTAGAAGTCAAGGCTCTACCGACGAATGATGCAAAGGTAGTGTTGAGTTTTCTCCATATGCAGATATTTACAAGGTTTGGAATGCCACGAGTAATCATAAGTGATGAAGGGTCGCATTTCTGCAATCATAAGTTCACTTCTATGATGCAGCACTACAATGTGAATCATCGTGTTGCTACTGCCTATCATCCGCAAATGAATGGTCAAGCTGAAGTGTCTAATAGAGAGATCAAACACATTCTAGAGAAAGTTGTTTGTCCGTCAAGGAAGGATTGGTCTTTAAAGCTCGATGAAGTTGTTTGGTCTTATAGAACAGCATACAAGACTCCACTTGGGATGTCCCCGATTCAACTTGTTTATGGTAAGGGATGTCATTTACCTGCGGAGCTTGAGCATAAGGCTTATTGGGCGTTGAAGAAGTTGAACCTTGATCTAGATGCAGCTGGGAAGAAGCGAATGCTTTAGTTAAATGAACTTGATGAATTTCAACTTCAAGCGTATGAGAACAACAAAATGTACAAGGAAAAAGGGAAAAGGTGGCACGACAGGAAGCTATCTCCTAAGTCATTCGTGCCAGGGTAACAAGTTCTTTTATTCAACTCTCGTCTCCGGCTTTTTCCTGGAAAATTGAAATCAAGGTGATCTGGACCTTTTATTGTCAAAACTGTGTTTCCACATGGAGCGGTGGAGATTTTTGAGAATGATCCGGGCCAAGCATTCAAGGTCGATTATAATGACCCGTATATTTGTATTATTATGTAAATGTGTAATTATGGATTAAATAATTGAATAAAATATTTGTGTGGGTTCGGTCAATGGGTTATTATCCTGTCATTATGTGTATGTGCTTACTAGTGTATGGAATTAAATTGTGTGGTTAATTAATGAATTGTATGATTTTGTATCGTGGTTAAAAATGGTGTTATTGTAATTTTATTTTCATAAATACTTGGAATCTCTCTAAAATTGTTTTTATGATTATGTAATCTCAATATTTATTTTTGGGATTTTATAAAATTTATAAATCAATATTTCATCAATTATTTACCCCTGTATGATTTTCTGACTGCATTTATTTGTAAAATCTGTATTTAATTCCCGAATTCTTCAAAAATTATGAAACTTGTATTTTGTTAAGTTCATAATATTCTGAAAATTTTAAAATTATTTTGGTAATTTTTGGGATTAATCTCACCTGCGCGTTGTTTCATTTAATTGCTAAAAGCGGGTATAATCCGCATTTCAGAAATCGTTTTAAAATTTTGAAGATTTTGTTTTACTTACTCCGGGATATTTTTAATATATTAAGGCTATTTTGGTAATTTCTGAATTTATTTTTTTGATTCGTAATTGTGAGTGTCAGAATAAACCGGGCCTTAAATGGTTCGTGTGAGTGTCAGAATAAACCGGGCCTTAAATGGTTCGTATTATTCAGATAAATACGTGTTAATCTAACAGCAATAGCAGTGACACGTGTTAACATCACATAATTTCAATTGTTACGTGGCTTCTGAGCATCACGCAAGGTTCTTCTTCCTTTCACCCGAATCAATCTCTACTCTCAATCTCTTCTTATCTCTCTCTCTCTCTCGATCTTTTCTCTCTCCCCTATTCTCTTTCTTTCTTTCTTCTCCTCCATGTTTATCTCCTTTCTCGGCTGCCTCTTGTTCTCCGCCGTCGCCGCGAGTTGCTCCGGTGAGTAGCCGCTAGTGGTGTTGATTGTGTGTGTGTTTTACAGCATATATATATATATATGTTTGCAATATGTGTGTTCAATTGTATATAGATATATGGTGTGCGGGTGAAGTCTGTGTGTGTGCTTCTTGTTCTGGCCTTTCTTCTTTCCGGCCGTGTACGGCGTTTTCCGGTTGCTTGCTGTGTTGGTGGTTCGCGCGTGCTTGTGTTCTTTTATAAATTATTATTCTTTTACTTCTCTGAAATTTTCTGATGAAAACGAATTTTTATTCTTTTTTCAGAAATCATTGATTAAATATTCGTGAAATAAATGGTTTTATGCGGGATTAATTTATATACTAATCGGCGAAATTTTTGGTTGGAATCTGAATTATCGGGTACCCCGAGAATTTTACCGCCGTATCGCGATGACTCGTTACCAGCGGACGGTGGACGGTGATGATATAATTCTGAGCCCTAATATTTTAAAACAAATATATAAAAATACGAATAATAATTAATCATTTAAAAAGTTGTATCGTTAATTGAATTGTGATGGTGTTTGTTGGATTGTGTGATTGGTTGTAAATTGACATCGAGTTGTTCGACGGGTAGGCCGATAAACAGAGAAAGTGCTGCCCGGATTTTTGGAAATTAAATTCAAAAATTCGGGACATACCCTGTAATTATCAGAACGTCGAGCGAGTATAAATAAGTATATACATATATTTTGTGCGGAGCTTGATTGTATGTAGTGGTGAAATATTTTGCCAGAGTAATAAACCTAATTTCGAAAAATGACGAGTATACGTATTTTCTGAAAATGAACACCAAACCGATTTCTCGAGAACGTGACCCCTGACTGTTGGATGTGTTATTGTATTGTAATAATGTATATAATTACGAGTCGGGTTTGAATATCGTTGGGTAGAATTGGTGTCGAGGATATGTCAAGCATACCTAGACGTCTAACGTAGGGTATTTCGGCTCTGTAGGTTCTAGTTGAAGGACTCCAGAAGTGAAGTCGAACTAAAGATAACCTAGTGATCAGTCGATAAGCGTATTGAGGTTCCAAGCGAGGGACCTGAATGTTAAAGTCGGATCCAGGATAGTCTGATAGTAAGGCGATAAAACCGAGTTTACAAGTTAGTTCAAGGTCAATCCGAGATAATCGTAAAGCTGTGCAAGGCAAGTACCCCTGAACTAATCATTTACAGTTCAGTATATATGAATAGTTATTGATTTAAATTATGTACTGGAACAGAACGTTTTAAGTTACGTATTCCCCGTATTTAACTATGTTTTACTAAATGATATTTTGGGGAAAAAGTAACTTCTGAAAATGCCTATCTCTAGATTGTGATTAAAATTAAAAAGGGATTTTTTTTAGAATGTGTGCTGTAATCGTTTAAAAAGAGATAGGTGTAAATGATTTTGGAAACTGGATAAAAATGAATCAGATATTGGATGGTTAGTGGCGTAAGAGGTCCGTTATTAGGTAACGGCCCAGCATGGTTGCGTAAGAGGCTAAGTCGGATGCGCGCACTGTTAGGCCGCTTAGTCCAGCATGACAGAGACCTAGCTAGTCTCTGAGTTCCGGAACGAAATTTGTGGTGGGATAGACTGATCAGCTGTCCCTAGAATTCATCCACTTTTATATCTGATTTTGGTTTAAGGGTTCCCGTAACGGAACGAAGAGTTTTGTGGTCCCCGTAACGGGACAGATGGTTTTATGGTTCCTGTAATGGAACAGAAGGTTTGAAAATGGAAGTAACATGCTAAAATTGAACTATGGTTTTTATGCACAACACACAACAGTTGATCTTGTTTTACAGAGCATGCTAATTTTGATATCCAGTTTATGCCTGTTTTACATGTTTCTGGGAAATTATGAATCCTGTTCCTATAACTGTTTTACTTTAAACAGTTTTACTTGTTATTCATATAGTGGTGCTGCTGAGCAAGCTATTGCTCACCCTTGCAGAATGTTTTATATATGTGTTGCAGATGCTTAGGAGATTCTTCCGCGATAGTCAAGGCAGAGTTCCAGGTCCTTTTGCTTCAGGCTCCTCCGAGGTAGTTGTGTGGACCAAAAGATGGTCTGTTGAGTTGCTGTATTAAGATAGTGTTATTCAGAATATTGTTATAAGTTGGTTTTGTATTAAGTGTAACCTAAATCATACTTAAACCTGGATAGGTCTTGGAAACGGGTTCGTAATTGTGTATTATTAATGTTTTGAAATATATTATGTTTAGTATTATTGTTGTTGATGACATCAACTCCTGACCCCGAGGTTGAGGCCGTCACAGTTGGTATCAGAGCTACAGGTTTGAGTCCCCGATTTAGGTTAGGAGTAGAGTCAAAAGAGTATATAAAGGTTTATATATAGATGTAAGTCAGCAACTCAATCAGAGGAGCAAGTCAATGAGTTTAATTAAGGGTTCCGGAAGCGTAACCCTGACGTTTGTTGAGGATTGACTGGAACTGCCCTAGTTTAGAGTACGTCTCCTTTGTATATATTATTAGTAATGTTCGATAGAGATTTCTAGTTCCCTCTCGAGAATTTGAGTCTGATTGCGAGGATTCAGCGTTGAGCGGGCCCTTGTTGTGTCAGTTGAGAAGGCGCCAACATTATTTCTAGATATCGCCTTTTCTATGTCAAGGAATGTTATTGGCCCGATGGTGTGACCTCGGTAAGTTAGATGGAATGACAATCGTTAGCGGCTGCTATAACAGTCAAGTCTCAAAGTAAATGTGGATCAGTACGGTGGTGTATATCTTGATTCCTTATACTTCTTTTTTGAGACCTATTTTGTTTTCAGAGAAATTGTTTCCTATTCCATAAGTTATTTATTTCCCTGTGAGAAAGTTGTGAACCGGAAGTAAGCTACTTAGGGTTTTATTGATCTCATTATAAATCAGATTCACCCCCTTCCTATTTGTGAATTTCTTTCGAACCATATTTCTTCTCTTGGAAATTTTATTGGTAGATTGGGGCAAACAATGCTTATGAATTGACCATTTGTCTGTATGGCAAAAGGGTCTGGTGGGACACCACCGAGTTATGTGTTGTGACCGTATGGTACTAAGACTGGCCATCTTATGTACTTGTATGGTTGCTCTCTGTCATACCTACATTTTCTTCTTCACTGTTTCTTCTTATTCGATTTTCTTGAGCCGGAAATTCCCTTGGATATTCTATGGAAATATATTTTTGCGATTAGGTGGTTCTCATTATGGAAAGCAAGTAAGAGCGTCTGTTGAGAAGAACGAGAGTCCTATATCAGGATATCATTTAAGAATAATGGTAGCAGCGAGGATTCAGAATCTAATAATGGATTTATAGCCTCGGGAAAGGTAACTCAGTGATGGTTGAATCACTTGAGGGTGATAAGAAATAATCCCTGGAGAAAGGTTAATTGAAATTTGGATTAGGGTGCCTAGAAGAGTCCAGCGTTCCTTAAGCTGACTTGATTTATCAGTTTGTTCTATGTAATTGGTGGCTGATATAGCCATCTAAGTCTCGTAGTATATCAAATTAGTGTGTTATGGTAACTGAGTAGTGACGGGAAGTTAGTTAGTTGCTGTTGTATTGAGGATCCATGCTACGGTGATTAGTTTTTTTGTAACTCAGTTTTCCTGTACTGTTATTGATTCTGCTACTGTCATCGTTGCTATAGTTGCTGGTGCTGTTAATTTAGATTTCTATTATAAATGGACCCTGATATTAAGGATATGGGTATTTGGATTAGGCAGCATTTTTTTGATACAGGAAGATACCCCCCAAGAAAGTTACCCAGTCTAAAGAAAATAGTAGTAGTGTTGTTGTGGGTCCAGTTATAAATGAAATTATGGATTTATTGTGCCAGCAGTAAGGACAATAGTAGCAGTTAATCCAACAGGTTTAGCAGCAGCAAAGAGTGGACCAAAATGTTAATTTTAAATCTTTCCAAAGTGTTAAACCCCTGAGATAGAAGGTGAATCTAATCTAGTGATTGTGGGATCATGGTTAGAAGAGAGAGAGAGAAAGCTTTCAACCTTGTCCGAGTAAGTGATAATTTTAAGAATGGATATGTAAGTTATTTCTTGAAAATGAAGCAAATTATTGGTGGGAGTCAACCCGAGCGTTAGAAGGAGAAGGCCCTGTTTCATGAGCTAGGTTTACAGAGTTATTCTTGGAAAAGTATTTTCCTGACTGTGTGAATCAATTGGAGATTGATTTTCTAGAACTAAAACAAGGTGAAAGAAGTGTGTTGGAATTTGAGGCCAAGTTTACAGAATTGGCCCGATTAGTTCCTAAGTATGTAAGTACAGAAAGTCAGAAGGTAAGGAGGTTCTAACAAGGGTTGAAGCCTGAAATTCGCAGAAGAGCTGTGGCATTGTAACTCAAGACATACTTCTCTATGGTTCAAGCCACCTTAGTAATAGGAGATGATCAGAAGTTGGCTGCTAAGGAAGGGAATGATAAGAAAAGGAAGTCTGGTGGTGTTAGGGGCAAGGCGGATCAAGAAGAAAAGAATTGAACGTGATTAAGAATCCTGAGGAAATTGAAAAGAATTAAAGTCGGAGTTCGAATACCGAAAGGTGATAAAAAAAAGTGAATATATGAAATTACTATCTAACCTAGATGGATGAGAATAAGTAAGAGGTTCCGGAGATAGAGTTCCTCTCCGGCTAGGTCCAGTGCTACGTCAGTTGTTTCCACTCCAGCCCAGTTAGTCAAGTAAGCAGTGGATTGTGAGTCCTGTGACAGGAGACATAGCAGTTGTGTAAAAAGAATGTGCAATGTTTCAAGTATGGATATAAGGGTCATTACGCTTCAGAAGGTAACCCAGGAGTTATGTATTACAATTATGGAGAAAGTTGGCATATTGCAAGGAGTTGTAGAGCGGGTATTCAAGATACTACATCCCAAGGGCCAACATCCAGTTCAGCTAGAGATAGAACTTTCAAGAGAAATAAGAAATCAAGCGTTTAGAATTTTGAGCGTAGTTGCAGTTGATCTGACACCATCAGAACTAGAGGGGTTTGATGTGATTTTTGGATTGAATTGGTTGTCCTGTATTATGGCAAGGAGTGGTTTCAGAATAAGTGAAGTGTAAAGTATACAGAAGCCAATAGTAAGGTAAGTTTCTGGAGGCAGAAGTAATATAAGGCGTGATTAGCGCATATAAAGGATAATAATAAGAAAGTACCTAAGTTGAAAAGAATCCAAATAACAAGTGAAATCCCAAAGGTTTTATCAAATGATTTATCAGGATTACCTCGGAACTTAAGAAATAATTTCTCAATGGTTACTGTTCAGAGTCAGGCTGGTGTCAAAAGCCCCAGATCTTATGAATAAGTAGGAATCAAGTAATTAGCTAAGGAAACTTCTGAATTGGGAGATGAGAGAATAATGAGACAAGGTGTATTTTGTGTTGTGTACCAATGTGGTTAATAGGAAATAAGAATGGTTGTATGAAGATTATGTGCTGATTATTAGAAGTTGAAAAGTTTGAGTAATAAATAAATGCCCTGGAGTGTCTGGAGTCCAGTGGAACAAATAGTTAGTTGATAACGGTAAAAGTTATTAGAAAAGAAAGTGAGCATACCAGATATAGTTCTCTGGGGGTACACCAGTGATGTTACTGGAAAGAGGAATGAAATTTGGAGATTATGAACTGATTATCGGGAGTTTAACAAAATGATAAATAAGAATAGGTAACCTCTATAAAGAATTGGTTACTTATGTGACCTAATTCAAGGAGTGTGTGACTTCTGTGGGATTGACTTAAGATACAGCATGATGGCATATCAAGGATTGTGATTAGGATGAGTTATGAGCGTGGCAAGGTTGATGATATCATGTAGAGCGACAAGTGTATCTGTTAAGGAATTAAGGGACATGGTGTATAAGGAGTACGTGTATAAGTGAATTGTATTTATTGATAACATCCTCAGCTATTTAAAGATTAAGTAAGTCTATGTCGAACGCTTAAGGATTTCCCTATGAAGATTAGAAGAAAAGGAATTATACGCTAAATTTTCCAGAATGAATTCTAGCCGAGATAAACAAGGGGTTCCGATCGTTTCATCAAAGATCACCTAAGCAAAGTCAGTGTAATAACAGATGCCCTGCACATAAGGAAATGATTGAATGTGATTAAGATCACTGAGGAGTTAATGATAGAATGGGAAAGAGTGGAATGTGAAGTTTGAATACCAGAGGATGAGAAGAAGTGAAGATATGAGGTTACTTTCCGGCCTAAATTGCTGGAAATGAGTAAAGATTGTTCGAATATTGGAAATTAAATTGAAAATCAATATTACTTATCACCCCTAGGCAGAGGATCAAAGTGAGAAGATGATTCAGACAACATAAGACATGAGAGAATATATATATGATGGGTTTAAAAAGTAAACTGCGATAATCACCTATCATGAATTAAGTTTTTTATGATAATAGTTACCCTGTTAGTAAGAGAATACTACTTTGTGAAGTGTTGTGTGGACATAAGCATGAGTCCTCCCTCTAATGAGAGATAGTGGGAGTAGAGATATTATTAAGTCCTGGATTAATTTAGTACATCAAGAGTGTGGTGGTGTACTCGGGAAAGAGTTGAAATAACTCGGGATATGCAAAGAGAGAAAGCGGATTTGCATCAAAAGAATATGAATATATAGAACTAGGATCGTGGTATAGGCCAAAGTTTTTACCTTGAAAGAGATTGGTTAAATTTGGATAGAAGGGATGAGTAAAGTCCAAATTGTATTGAACCATTCGAGGTATAAAGGAATATAGGTAAAGTTGTCTATAAGTTGGTATCACCGTCGCAGTCGCAGTATATATATATAATATGTTATAAGTGTCAATGTTAAAGAGATATGTTTTTGATTTGAATCAAGCCATTGATTAGGAGCCAACAGGCTCTCATCCAAAATTTGTTATGCGTGGAATGATCGATCCAAATCCTAAATCCACTACACCAGAAACTGAATCAGACAACACCTATTACATAATGGTGGCCAATAAAACTGTTGTCTCAAAAAATCAGACAACGATTAATTGGTAGTTGACCAAAAAGCCTTGTATCATTCTGTTTCACACAATGGTGATTTAACTTATTCGAAATTGTTGTCTAAATGGTGCCCCTGTGCTCCAATGAGACAATGGTTGTATTTATCCTCATTGTGTGACATCTATTGGTACAAGTGTTGTTTAGGTCATAATAAACCGGTGTGCTTTCTACGGTTTTACACAATGGGTTTTAAGGACTGTTGTGCAACTTAGACAACGGTTTTCCGGTACCAATGTGTTATTTATTTGAGACAATAGTGCAGAAAAACCAATGTTAGAAACAAAGCATAACAGACAATAGTTTATCACCCCTGTTGAGTAAAAGAGTTTCAGATAATGGTGTCTTACTCGTTTTCTGAATCACCTGCATTAGAAAATATATTACAACAACTTTTATGAAAAACCGTTGTCTAATTTTCAGAGGGTTTTAAAAAAATTGCCTAAAACATAAATCTTTAGATAAAAAGCAAACCAAATGCTTTAAGAACATTGTCAAATAAATGCTTCCAACAAGTTGTCAAACCAGATGTACAAAAAACTTCTCAACCTAACTGAAAGGTACAAATTACATATAACAATTCTTGGATAAAAATCAAACCAAATCCTTCAAGAACAATGCCAAAACAAATCTTACAATAAACTGTCCAACCAAATTTGATTTAGTACAAATTATAAGCAAAGGGGATAACATAGGCACTTATAGGCAACATCTGATCAGTTGATATAATTATGGAAGTTGAATCATGTCTTCTTCCTCCCGCATGTAACTGCTATTTTCTTCCTCGACTTTATCAACAGTTGGGAACATGGTGACATCTACCTCATTTTCAAGTTCAATTTCTACGGATCCCTCATTTTCATCGTCACTTTGATCATCGAACTTGTTTGGTAATTTTAATACAACTGACCAGAATTTTTCAAGAGGGTCGTCAATGTAACAAACTTGCTTGACATGTTTACCTAACACAAAAGGGTCGTTCAGAAAACCTAACTTGTGTAAATTAACAACTGTATATCCTAAATCATCTATCTTAACCCCTTTGTTCATATCTACCCAATTGCACCGAAAGATAGGGACTCGAAAATGGTTATAGTCCAACTCCCAAATACTTGTGATTACTCCATAAAATGTATATGAAATATGCTCAATGTTCTTATCCTTATCCTGCACGAGCATTGTATCAGCATGAACACAAACACCGCTGCATTGAACTTGTCGCGTATCATCACGATCTTTTGTGCTGTAGGTAACACCATTGACTTTGTAGCCACTGAATGTAGGGACATACTTGTTAGGCCCTTCTGCAAGCCACATTACCTCCTTAGATACCATACTTTTCACATCAAGCAATTCTGACGAAATCTGTCCAAAAAATAAAATACTAAAGCAATTAGACATTTACTTGATTTCTTTAAATTAGAAAAAAATTATTGTCTAGCTATTACCTTCTTTTGAAACCAATTAGGGAATGTTTCATTTTGCTTGTTCTTAAGCCATTCTTCATCATTTTCATGTAATGGATATCTTGCCACCAAGAAGGCCATATGTTCACTGTGAGTAAATCAATTTCAGCTTTTGTTGAAAAAAATCATAAAATCATGGAACAAAAAACAGATGTATTTATTACTGAAAAATCAGAAATCTAAATAAAGAAACTTACTTGAAATATGGGGTCAATTCATTACTGTTTTGAAGAAGATACAGATGTGCTTGGTGCAAATCCTTGATGCTCGGCTTTATCATTGTTGCACCAGATAAGGGTCTGTATTTCTCCTTGTTCTTATCCCTTCCCAGTAACCCAACTGTTGGTTCTTCAAAATTAACTAAACACTCAACCGCCTCTTCTGCAATATAGGCCTCAGCGATGCAACCTTCCGGATGAGCCCTGTTTCGAACATATCCCTTGAACGTCTTCATATATCTCTCGAAAGGATACATCCAACGTAGGAAGATAGGACCACAAAGCTCAACTTCTCTTACAAGATGAACTGAGAGATGGATCATTACATCAAACAAGGAAGGGGGGAAGTGCTTTTCTAGCTGGCATAAGGTCTCCACCAATTGAGACTGCATTTTTTCTAATTTATCGACCTCAATGACTTTACTACAAATTGCCTTGAAAAAAAGGCAAAACCTGATAATAGTGCACCTGACCTGTTTTTGAAGTTCTGACCGAAGTGCGATGGGGAGCAAGTGATGCAACATTGTGTGACAGTCGTGAGATTTCATTCCAACAAGTCGCAGAGTGTCCATTGATACTATACCCTTAAGGTTCGAACAAAAACCATCAGGTAACTTCATGCCAATCAAGGACGAGAAGACAATCTTTTTTCCTTTATGCAATAAGTTCCAAGATGCCATCGGTAACTTCTCTTTTTTTCCAGAATTTTTTGGTCTCAGCTCCATTCTTATTCCCATTTCAGCCATATCAATACGAACAGATTCTCTATCTTTTGTCTTCCCGGGAATATTTAGCAATGTACCGGTTAAAGCCTCACATATATTTTTTTCTATATGCATCACATCGAGGGTATGGCGAACTGGCAAAAACTTCCAGTACTCAAGCTGAAAAAATATAGACATCTTTTTCCAAATTGGTCGAGGTTCCCCTTTTTTCCACCGCGGTTGGTTTTGTGTCTTACCATAAACATGGTCCGCTAGTGGTAGTACCCTTTCTAACACCTCCTCTCCAGTTAAAGGAATAGGTTCTGATAACTTCTCCATGGTGTTATCAAAGGCTGATTTTTGCCTTCGATATGGATGATTTCTGGGCAGCCATCTACGATGTCTCATAACCACCGTCTTTTTGTAAGTAGCCAACCTGGTAGCTTTTGTTTTATCAACACAAACTACACAAGCATTATATCCTTTAATGATGTTACCCGACAAGTTTCCTAAGGCTGGATAATCACGAATTGTCCACAATAAAATTCCTCTTAGTATGAAAGACTCTTTCTTAAATGCATCATAAACTTGTTTCCCATGCCATAATTTCTGCAAATCTTCTATAAATGGTTGAAGGTATACATCAATATCATTTCCAGGCTGATTTGGTCCGGATATCAATAGACTTAGCATAATGTACTTTCTCTTCATACAAAGCCAAGGTGGGAGGTTGTAAATTGAAAGCAACATAGGCCATGTTGAGTGATCACTTCCTGGTCCATGGAAAGGATTAAATCCATCGGAGGATAAAGCTAACCAAAGGTTCCTAGCCTCTGCAGCAAACTCAGGCCACCTTTGATCGACATCCTTTCATGTCTTTGAGTCAGCCGGATGTCTAATTTTACCATCATTTTATCGCTCGGTTTTATGCCAAGTCATGTCCTTTGCAATCTGAGCTGTATTGAACAAATTTCTCAATCTTGGTATCAATGGAAAGTACCATAGAACCTTAGCAGGGATCCCTTCCAATTCTTCTCCTTTCTTGTTTAACTTCCATCTAGATGCCCCACATATTCGGCAAATCGTCTCATCTCCGTCCCTCTCACCGCGGTATAAGAGACAATCATTCGGACACACATGTATTTTTTCATAATCCATGCCTAAAGTACATAAAGTTTTCTTGGCTTCACCAAAAGATGAAGGCATACTGTTGCCTTCCGGAAGCATTGATGCAAGCAAAAGAAGGACATCGGAAAAGCATTTATCAGAAATACCATGTTTTGCTTTTAAATTATACAACTTGACTAAAGCTCTCATTTTTGTAAAACTCTCGCATCCAGGATAAAGTGGTTCATTTTCACCTTGAACATGATTCATAAAATCAGAAGAATCTAACGAAATATCCTCATCATCGATAATATCCTGCCCCATTCTCATGTTTGTAGGATCAACGGATGATTCTGAAGTTTCCTGTTCAGAAACTACATGACTCTGTACATAATTTGACTATCCATGCCATATCCAACACGTATAGGTTTGATCAATACCATATTGATAAAGATGATCCTTAACAGTCTGAGCATTCCAAGATTTACTATGAGCGCATCTTAAGCATGGCCAACTAATTTATTTTCTTTAAACCCATTCAGAAATGCAAAATTTAACAATTCATCCACTCCAAGTTTAAATTCTTGTGTTCTTCTATCTGCTTTCAACCAAGATCTATCCATTTTTACTCAACCAAGTTTAAACCCATTCTTTTGCTCAAATTCCACAAACATATATATTCCATAAAACTCGATATGGACCCTTATTAAAATTCTCCAAATAGATATGAACCCTAATTTCAAGTTCTCCAAATCGATATAAACACCAAATCCCCAAATTGATATGAATTCAGCAGAAACTTACCTGAGTTCAGCAAAGTGAAGTTCCCCTGGATTACTTCAGACATCAAAGAACCGAGACAAATATATGGTTAAGAAATGGTGTATGAAGGAGACAGTAAAAGAGGCATAATAAAACATAGATACTTCAGACAGACAATAATCACGTATAATAATGCTAGTCAAACTACTTTATTGCTAGTCAAAATTATTTACACTTTCCCCCTCTTTCACCAGTGTTCCCACTTATATTTTTTTTGAAAAAAATAGAAATTTTCTTAAAGTAAAAGAATTTGGTTTCTTGGTTTATTTAAAACTCAGGACAATCGTTTCAACAATATTGCATTGTAAAAAAATGTAAACACAATGGTTTGTAGCATAGTTTATTTAAAATCTTGGACAACTGTTTCAACAATTTATCATTGTAGTAACACCTACAAACAAGTGTTTTTTCAATAAACCATTGTCGTATTATATCAACCTTTTCGACAAACACAAGGACTATAAATGATTTTGTAGGCTTCGAAGACATGCAACAAGAGGAACAATTGACATGTTAAAACTTACATTATTAAATATATATTTAAATATCACTAATTGTTTATGAAATAAATTACAAGTGTCTTCTTTTAATTTGTTACATTGTAATCATATACTATATGTGCATTCAGTGGTTACTTTCGAACTATATAGTCGATAACTCTATATAAAAAATTCGGGATTTGTTAAGTTTTTAAATAAACACTATATCCGTTACAAAAGTGAAACGAGTCATTTTAATGTCGACAAATTTGAATATTTTGCCTTTAATTTTTGTTAATTTTTGTTTGATCTAGGGTTATAGGGTTTAGGGTTTAGGGTTTAGGGTTTAGGGTTTGGTGGAATAATTTTTTCTTACATAAGACCGGTTTTTGTAATTTCCCATTGTAAGAACATGTAAATTATTGTGTCGTCCTTATCATGTCGTGTATTCAAAATCCAAACACAAATACTAAATTATCGTGGTGTGTTAAAAATTGTCGGGTGTAGCTTATATAAACAACTTTTTAGATACACTTAATTTATACATGACCTCGTTTACTTACTAATTCATTGCCTTTTTCTAATTTTTGGAAAATTACCTTCGAGCATGATACTCAAGATTCCTGGTATGTTATGAAATATTCCCTAAATTTTGCTAACATACCAGGAGAATATTTCATAACATACCAGGATTCTTGAGTATCATGCCCGAAAGTAATTTTCCAAAAATTAGAAAAAGGCAATGAATTAGTAAGTAAACGAGGTCATGTATAAATTAAGTATATCTAAAAAGCTGTTTATATAAGCTACACCCGACAATTTTTAACTCAACACGATAATTTAGTATTTGTGTTTGGATTTTGAGTACACGACATGATAAGGACGACACAATAAGGTACACGACACGAGATACACAACTGAGAAAATTCAAAATTATGAATTAATTAATATCGAAATTATTTAGAAAAAAAATCAAAATGTTACTTCAAAATTTTCCCAATCGTAGATTAAGGATAGATTTAATAGTAACCGTTGTTTAAAAAATATTTAATATTATCTTCTTTTCAATTAATTTCTAAAAATTATGAATAATTCACTTATCAATCAATTAAAATACACCGTTGGTTTGGTAAAATACTAACAATCCAAGCCGTTGGTTTATTCCCCAAAATTATTTCACTTCCCCCTCTTTTCATTTTCATTCCCCCCTTTTGTTCCCCCCTTTGTGATTTCTCTTTTCTTACCCGATAATACTTCATTCCCCTCTTTTATTTCTCTTCCATTTTCTTTTCTCAATTTCTAATCGAAGTAAATCTAAGAAAGGTACTTGCATGTTTTAATCTGTTCAGTTCTTGGTTGTTGTTGAATGTTACTTGATTAAGCTTGTTCTGTTCAGTTCTTGTTTGCTCTTGCTTGTTCTTCATTGGTTATGTTCAGTTCTTGCTTGTTCTTGATTTGTAATGTTTTTACTTGTTTGTTTTGATTCTTATGCTCTTCTTTTCATTTTCATTCCCCCCTTTTGGTCCCCCCTTTGTGATTTCTCTTTTCTTACCCGATAACACTTCATTCCCCTCCTATTTCTCTTCCATTTTCTTTTCTCAATTTCTAATCGAAGCAAATCTAAGAAAGGTACTTGCATGTTTTAATTTGTTCAGTTCTTGCTTGTTGTTGCATGTTACTTGATTAAGCTTGTTATGTTCAGTTCTTGTTTGCTCTTGCTTGTTCTTTATTGGTTATGTTCAATTCTTGCTTGTTCTTGATTTGTAATTTTTTTACTTGTTTGTTTTGATTCTTATGCTCTTCTGCTGTGATTCTTTTATATTTTGGTTCGATTCTTGTGAAACCCTCGTATGTTATGTAGTTCTTGTTGGATTTTTATAAAACTCTCATATGACTTGTTTCTTTGGTATTTTTTAATTGTTGTTACTTGCTACTGATTTAAATGGTTCACTTTGATGATGTCTTGGTTAGTTATTAGATTTTGTTTCTCATAAAACCCACATTATTAGAGATTTTTTGGTGGTTAGATTTTGTTTCTCATAAAACCCATATAATTTCTTAGCTTGGCAAATCCTTCCTTATAATGGTTTGTGGTACACAGATTATGGCTCCTCCAAAGAAGAAGACACAAGCTTCTCATAAAAAAGCAAAGTCTTCTCCAAACAGAACAGCGATGAGAGTTGTGAAGGCTATAAGGAAAACACAATCATTTAACAAAGTTAACCCCTCTTGTTCTTCTCCTATATCTGTCAAGAAGAATCCGATATCTAAAAATTTAAAGAAGAAGTTGTCAAAGAAGAAAAAAACAAGTGGATTCTAAGAAAAAGCAAGTGGATTCTAAGAAAAATCCAGAAATACCGGAAGGACTAAAACTATTGAAACGTGGTTGTGTCACGATGCACAGAATTCTGAGACGGAAGATAATGAATCAAAAGCTTACTGTGACCTTCAATGCAAAAAGGGAGCCGTATGGTGATGAAGCTGGAGAGATGCAGTCGTACATTGGAGTTTTGGCAAGGACCAAAGTCCCCATTTGGCATGATAGTTGGAAGCAAGTTCCTGAGCAGACAAAGAATAAAATTTGGGACTGTGTGTAGGTATAGTAAATTGTCTACACACACATGCCTATCTTTCTCTTTGATATTGGTTTTTTTCTTTTCTTTCTATAGATTTTGTTCATTCGTTAACTTGCATATTTGAATTTTTTTGTTTCTTATGTACGTAGATGGCCTTTATTGTACCTCCGACAGCAAGGAAACTGGTATGGGAATCCGCTTGTCAAAAGTGGAGAGAGTTCAAATCCCGGCTCACGACAGAGTACATCCTTCCACACCGGAATCAACCAGAAAAGCTCACTTTTCCTCCGGTTGACTACACGTTCATTGAAAAGTCGCACTGGGAGATGTTTGTTGCTGATCATCTCGGAGATGATTTTAAGGTAAACTTTTTATTATTTTTATTTATTTATCAATTTCAATAATTGGATAGGTATTTAGCGTGATGTTTTAACCTTGTTGGTACTTTTTTTTACAGAAAATTCATGAAGAACAGGTGAAAAGAAGCCGGATGAATGAGTATCATCATCTAATGTCTTGAAAAGGTTATGCCAACCTAGAAATGGAATGGGTTAGTGATGACAGCCTAAATCTACTTAGTCTTTTTATATACTTTGTGTGGTCAATATGAATTTGTATCTTTGAATCATTAATAAAACATGTCGTACATGCAGTTGAAAAAACATCCAGAAGAACCGATAGATCGATCGGATGCCTGGGTCCTTGCAAGGAAAGACAAAGATGGTAATTTTAAAAATGAGAATGTTAAAGAAAAAGCTAAGAAAATAGTAAGTTATTCATTTATATTTCAACCGAGAATATTCATCATAGTTCCAATTTGATTTATAACTTCTTCTATACTGTGGTGTTTTTAGGAGTTGCTCAAGAAGAAGGTTAAAGAAGGGGAATTGGTAGAAGAAGGTAGAAATGATGTGTTAACCATGGCGCTCGGTAAGCCTGAGCATAGAGGCAGAGTACGTGGGCAGGGGAGCCACGTGAAACAGTCTATCTATTTTGATCTGCCGAGACAGAAAAAATCAAGGACTATTGAGGAGAGGATACATAAAAGGGTTAAAAAACTTTATGGCTGAGGAGACTCCGAAAATTATAAAACAGAGAGATGCATTTTGGACTGCTGAAATTGAAAAGATCAGAGCAGAATTGAAAATGGTTAAAGGTATTGGTCAAAAGGGTAGCCCAATCATTGATTCCCAACAAGGAAGCTGCTCAAATTTAAAGGGCGTGCCTCAGTTCGTAAACGAGAATGATAGGAATGATATTGTGAGGAAAAAGCTGAACGTGGAATCTGGGGATGAAGGTTCAGATCATGGTGATGAGGAGAATGTAAAATGTTTTTCTAAGGACAATATTGGATATAAAAATATTGAAGAGGAGAATGAGCATAATGTTTTTTTCAAAGGTGAGGAGGCCTTTATGGTTGACGTTGATAATAAGTTTGTTGAAATTGAGAATCATCCTAAAGGGTTGAAGTTGGATGGTTTATCCGGTGTTTGTCAACTGGCAATAGGATCAGTAAGCAACATCGTAGCATATGGCCGGGTTGATGAAATCCCTCTTGCTGAAGGATGTGAGCCGACTCTTCACGGAATATGCCTTTTGAAGGAAAATGCAAGAGTGTCCATTTCTTATGCAATTCAAGAGGATGCTAAGATCCCATTTCCCGTAGGAGATGAAATTGTAACTGTGAAACAAGCAATAGGTTCTTTTATTGCATGGCCAAGGGATCTCGTGGTGGGGAACACAAGCAGTACCCAAGTTTTGTCTACTCCAAAGGTAAAGATTGATGATAGTGTGTGTGTGTAATTGATATATTTTGTTATGTTTTTACTGTGTTGACGTGCATGTTTTTATTTTCAGAATGTCAAAAAGCGTGGTGCGAAGAAATTTGGTTCCAAGAAAACAAAGAAGCATGTAGTGATAGAAACTGATGATGTGGAGGATGAGCTTCATGTAGAGATAGGTGTAAATTATCCATCATCTTTAAAACGGTTGTGGATGTGGGCAAAGGATGCTTTAAGCGATGGAAGAACCGTAAGTTTTCAGTTATATGAACAAGCATTTGCTGTCACAAAGAAGCAGGTGATCTTTCTGCAAGATATACATTCCCTATGTGGTAGAGGTGAAATATCCGGATCGATCATTACCATATTCATTCAGTAAGCTTCCACGTACATTAGCTTTTTCAATTTGTTGTTAATTATCTTGAATTAAAAATGAGTGCATTCTTATTTTAATTATTCTCTAAATAAAATTAAATTAGATTCCAACTATTGTTTAATTTGTTTACAGCTTCTTGTATGAGTTTTTGAGAAAGAATAAAATGACGAATATGATTGCTTTTGTGGATCCGGGTATGGTTGGAGCCATTGGTTGTGGCAATACAGGGGAGAGGTCACGTGCGCTTGCCAACCGTTTTATGAATGCTAAGGAAGGACAATGCTTTCTTATTCCTTTCAATGACGTGTAAGCATTTCTCACTTTATAAGTACACTTCATATTTTATGATCTCATTAAGATGTTTAAGTACTTGTAATTTAATTTTCATTTTTTTATATTTTTAGTGAATTTTAGAAATTTGTAGAATATATTTGTATGGATGGAACTTTAAATTTGGTAACTTGTAAATTAATTTGCTAACTTGTAAATTGTTAAATATATAATTAAATGAGATATAAGTAATTTATTTAATTATTTCTTCAAGTTACCTTTGGTTATTTTTGAGGTAACATCTAACTGCATAATTAAATTTCTGAATGACACATCTTCTCATGCTTTGATAGGAATTACTGGTCACTAACCACTGTTGTTCCAACGACGGAGGTAGTATACCACATGGATCCTCATAAGCGTCGTATTGCAAGCGATGAATGGGTAGAAGTTGTTGATAAGTGAGTCAATATTTTTAATTGCTTTAGATAATTTACGCAAAATGTTTTTTGTTGACTTGTACTACTTTCTAACAGTTCGATAAAGATGTACAAAGAGAGGCTGAATAAGGTGAATAAGGTTGCCAGGAAGAAAATTTGTTGGGAGAATATGGCATTAATAATATTTTTTTATAATTTCTCATATATGTAAGTAAAATATCTGATTAATTTTATTTTCTATTTTTTTTCAGGGAGTTCCTTTGCAGACAGGGGTCCGGGACTGTGGCCTTTTTGTCATGGGATATATGAAAGAAATTTGTTATGACAAAGAGCTTCAATTTGCAACTAAGGTATGATTTTTTCTTGTTTTTAATTTTAAATTACAACTTTATGTCGGCTGGTACTTTATTTTCACTATCAACACAGTGGCTTACAAAACTGTCAAAACTTTATTTAATTTTCAGTGGATTCATAGAGGCAATCTGGCTTACAATGAGGATGACTTAAACGTGATCAAGATGGACTTCGCCAAATTCTTCATGAAGTTTTATTCATGTTAAGTTAGTCTCGCGAATAGTTTATATGTAATTTGTGATGGTAAGATGAACTAGTTTAAGTTATATTGACGTTGTTGGTATGGTGTTTAAGTGGAGTTTTTCTGAACTTTTTATGGTTGTTGAAGTTTGGTGGATGTATGTACTTATGGTTGAAATGGATCTTTGGTGTAGTTGGTAAATTATGAAGTTTATCGGATGTTATGGTATTTATCGCATGGTACATTTGGTTTTTGAATGGTTTGGTATTTGATTTTGCAATTTGTATTTGTAAAGGCTTTATTTATAATTAGAATAGGTATAGAACCATTGCTATGTTTGATAGACAATTTTTTAGTAAAATAAAAATATCTGTTGGGTATATCCAGCATCTTGCCTATTCGAAACGTGGCGCTGGCTGTTCCCTTTAAGGGAATAAAGTAGCACCTCACTAACACTCCGGAGTTTTGGTGCAAGTGGTAAGCGCTGAGGTCCTAAGAAGTGGTATCAGAGCAGGTCACGTGTTCGAGTCCCAACGTAAGGCATTTGCTTGGTGGCAATATGCTGGGGGGGGATTGTTGGGTATATCCAGCATCTTGCCTATTCGAAACGTGGCGCTGGCTGTTCCCTTTAAGGGAATAAAGTAGCACCTCACTAACACTCCGGAGTTTTGGTGCAAGTGGTAAGCGCTGAGGTCCTAAGAATATCTATTGTGCTAAGTTATACTAGACAACAGTTGGTACATAAGTAAACCATTGTCCTAAGCTATATCAGACAATATTTGGCACAAAAGTAAACCATTGTGCTAAAGATATTCGACAATGATGTTTTAAAAGGCATACACTTGTATGAACCAAACTTATACAACTGAATAGTAGAACTTAAACATTGTGCCTTAATAATTTGCACAATAGATCAAATTATTAACACCATTGTATGTACAAATCCTAACAACACTCTGGGATCACTACATACCATTGTTAGATTAGCTTCTAACAATATCTTGGTCATTACAAAAACTGTTGTGAGCATTGCTAAAACACAATACCCAAAAACAAAAAACTGTTGTCTAAAGTATGTCATACATTTGTTTTCTTAATAAAAACCATTGTGTAACTAGATGAAATAAATACATAAACCGTTGTAGGAGTCAATTCACATAACACTATTTTTAACTATTGTGCCTCTACATTGTTACAACGGCTAGAAAACTGTTGTTTGTAGAATATTAGAAAGGGTCATATGCGTTATGTGAATAAAATGAGATAAAGGCTTTATATTCAGTTATGTGATGTATTTGTTAAAATGGTGCGTAACCATTGTATGAGTACCAAACACACCGCCCCCGGATAGACAACGAAATATTCATCTTTTAGACAACGGTGTAAAACCATTGTCTGATTCAATATTTCTTGTAGTGATCGTTGAGAGCGAGTCCTTAGTAATGAATTTATGTCTATAATGAGTATGCTTTGGATTAAATCTCCGAGTAGAAGAGTCTACCTGGAAGTTAGAGCCAGATATGCTTGACAAATGTCCTCATTATTTTAGTTAGATCAGATTCTGAGCACATAATCTTTTTAAGGGGGGAGAATATAAAGACCTGTATATTTGTATTATTATTTAAATGTGTAATTATGGATTAAATAATTAAATAAAATATTTATGTGGGTTTGGTCAATGGGTTATTATCCTGTCACTATGTGTATGTGCTTACTAGTGTATGGAATTAAATTGCGTGATTAATTATTGAATTGTATGATTTTGTATCGTGGTTAAAAATGGTGTTATTGTAGTTTTATTTTCATAAATACTTGGAATCTCTCTAAAATTATTTTTATGATTTTCTAATCTTAATATTTATTTTTGGGATTTTATAAAATTTAGAAATCAATATTTCATCAATTATTTACCCCTGTATGATTTTCTGACTGTATTTATTTGTAAAATCTGTATTTAATTCCCGAATTCTTCAAAAATTATGAAACTCGTATTTTGTTAAGTTCATAATATTCTGAAAATTTTAAAATTATTTTGGTAATTTTTGGGATTAATCTCACATGCGCGTTGTTTCGTTTAATTGCTCAACGCGGGTATAATCCACATTCCAGAAATCGTTTTAAAATTCTGAAAATTTTGTTTTATTTACTCCGGGATATTTTTAATATATTAAGGCTATATTGGGAATTTCTGAATTTATTTTTTTGATTCATAATTGTGAGTGTCAGAATAAACTGGGTCTTAAATGGTTCGTATTATTCAGATAAACACGTGTTAATCTAACAGCAATAGCAGTGACACGTGTTAACATCACATAATTTCAATTGCTACGTGGCTTCTGAGCATCACGCAGGGTTCTTCTTCCTTTCACCCGAATCAATCTCTACTCTCAATCTCTTCTTATCTCTCTCTCTCTCTCTCTCTCGATCTTTTCTCTCTCCCCTATTATCTTTCTTTCTTCTTCTCCCCGTTTATCTCCTTTCTCGGCTGCCTCTTGTTCTCCGCCGCCGCCGCGAGTTGCTCCGGTGAGTAGCCGCTGGTGGTGTTGATTGTGTGTGTGTTTTGCTGCATATATATATTTGCAATATGTGTGGTCAATTGTATATAGATATGTGGTGTTGCGGGTGAAGTCTGTGTGTGTGCTTCTTGTTCTTGCCTTTCTTCTTTCTGGCCGTGTACATCGATTGAAGCATTACTATGAGGACACGGCAAACCGGGAAGTGGTTAGTGTCGTTTTATTGTCAACTTGATTAAAGTACTCTATGTCAAGCTAATGACGTAAAAGAAGCGCTTCTTGGGAGGCAACCCAAGATTTGTGACTATAGGAACCCTTAGAAGTTAGTAACATATCCAAAACCACAAAAAAATCAAAAAAATTTGGGCAAGAAAAAAAATTTCTAGAGACCCCTTGGGCGCCCGCTCAGCTTTGCTGGGCGACCGCTCAGGATGTTGGGCGCCCGCGCAGTTTTGCTGAGCGGCCGCTCAGGTTCCGACTGTCTGAAAATTTATTTTGCCTTATAAAAAAAATACAAAAAAAATCAGAAAACACACAAATCAAATATAAACCCACAACCCACGATTTCTTTTCCACTACCCACGTTTTATCTCCCTCAAACCCCACTCCTATTCAAATTTTAACCCTAATTCCTACCCTATATATACACAGAACTCCTCCATATACACTCTCATATACTTTTAACCTTGAAACTCTCTCCCATATTCAAAACACAACTCTTAAACACTTTTTCTCAGTTTCAATGGCACCTAAGAGATCCCGAACTATTGATAGCAGCAGCACCGTTCCTACTGCTGATTCTTCGAGGGGAACTACTGCGAGACCTAGTTTGTTAGATAGGGCTGCTGAGGAGGAGTATACTAGGCTTCTTGCTAAGCCGATTTTGAAGGAGAGGGGATTTTTACCATCGGGGAGGGATGGTGAGTTGTTACCGATGATTGCTGAAAAGGGGTGGATTTCTTTTTGTGAGTCACCGGAGGCGGTTCTAATGAGTGTGGTTCGCGAGTTTTATGCGAACGCGAAGGTAGACAAGAATGGGTTTACTGTTGTTCATGGGCTTACAGTTTATTATCAGCCCGCGACGATTCATCGTGTGAATGGACAGCGACTGCGGAAGCCCACGGAGGAGAATTGGAATGAGAAAACCCCCGAGGACTTTGATTTGGATTTGATTTGTGCTACTCTCTGTCAGCCGGGCACGGTGTGGAGGTTCAAGACTGGATCTAATGAGTATCATTCTTTTCCGGCGATTGCGATGAATAGGTTTGCCCGTGCATGGAATGCCTTTATTTGTGCTAATAATTTGCCTACTTCACATGCACATGAGGTTACAGTCGAGAGAGCAAGGTTGTTATGGGGGATCTTGAATGAGGAGTATTATGTAGACCTTGGTGAGTTTATCTACCAAGGGATTTTGAAAGTTTTGACGGGAGCGAAGCACAAGAACATCCCTTATGCATCTACTGTCACGAAGCTGTGCAGAGCAGTGGGAGTCCATTGGCCTTCTCACGAGTAGCTGTAGATGCCAACCGCTCCTATTGACTCAACGACTCTGAATGTGATGCAAGAGTGGACGGGTGGAGAGCCCGAGGAACATGGTTTGCGATATCGTCTTCCAGGAAAACGTCCAGTAGCTAGCACTACCATGGCTAGGCCCAGTCAGGGTCGTGATGAGGCAGACTCTTCTAGAGCTTAGGAAGGTGCTGGGATGGCTGATGCCCAGTATAGGAGGCTGTCGAGGAGGATGGATGCGATGTATGAGTTGCAGAGTAGGTTTGCTCAGGAGCTCACCCTTGCACTTGGGACTGCTTTCAGAGGCCTTGGAGTTGACATCCAGTGGCCCGTTTTTGGTGAGGACTCTGCTTATCCGCCTCCTGATACTCCACCCTCTGAGGGTGATGATTATGATTTCTCCGAATAGGTATACCATGTGTTCCTTTCTACTACCTTCACTGGGGACAGTGAAGATTTTAAGTTTGGGGGTGGTAGTTAAGGAATATTTTTGTGTGTGTGTCATGTAGTTGCATATTCATGATAGTTTAGTTCATATAAATGCATATTTTAGCCATATATAGTTTTTTTTTAATTTTATTTTATAGCTTTATTTATCATGTCATTTAGCTCATGCGTATACCATGATCCCTTTCGCGTTTCTTTACCAATTGATTTGTGATATTGATGTAAGTGTAGTGATAGCGTTAGAGTGATGATTGAGTCTTGTAGGTTGACATGCATGCTAGAAATACTTGTAATTTCACTAAGTCTTAGAGTATGCTTAAGGACTAGATGGTTGTCATGGTTTAATGGTTTTTGAGGTTAATCTATTGATTATGCTTAGAATTTATAATAGGCTCTTAATGATAAAAGGCATGAAAAGAAAAAAAATTGGAGTAAAAATTGGAATTCATTGCTAATTGTGGTTAGGCGTCAAATGGCTAGTAGCCGGCTCGTATTTTTATGCGAGTAGTCTAGGGTTGAGCAAGATGGAGCGAAACGCACTTGCTCAGAAAAAAGAAAATAAAAAATAAAAAAAAAGAAAAAAGAGAAAAAAAGAAAAAGAATAAAGAGTTAATGCATAATTGATCACGAGTGGGCTCTTTGGTATTCGAGTTATTAAGTTCTTAGGGGACTTTGTGCCTAGTGACCTAAGGCTTTTATAGTCTGGGATCCACTAACCTAACGCTCGCTAAATGGATGCCATTGCATAAGTCTTTTGTGGACCTCACTCATTGCACAGTCAAATAAGCATTTGTTGTTAAGTTGAATAAAAGCATGATTTCGTAATAAGCTCTAGTAATCTTGAAGTGTTATAAGTCATTTTGTGCCTAGAATTTATTCTTCGTATAATCATGTGATTACCTTGAGGATAGTCGAGTTATGATAATTGATCAGTTTTGAAGCATATCTGTTAAGCATCCGCACACACCACGTTTCTAGTTGTATGTTAGTTTGCATGATTTGATTGATCTTTATTCGCCTAATTGCATTTGTTGAGATTTCAGGAGTTGGTTGGATTAATCATTGTGGGGGGATCGCTGCATTTCATGTAGTTTGCATTCATGCATGTTTTTGTTTTATTTTTGAGTCTGAGATGCTTGAGGACAAGCATCAATTTAAGTTTGGGGTGTGATAAGTGGCATTTTATACCACTTAGAACGTCCTATAATGGCTTGAATTGATGTCTTGAAATCAAGTATTTTGTGTATTTGATGTGTTTTTCTAGTGTTTGTGCATTTCAGGGTATAACTTGCATTTGTGGGGAGATTTCATTAGGAATAAGCCTAGGGGAGTGCTTGGCATTAGATGTGGGAAGTTAGGAGTAGAACACAGCAGAAAATGGGAGCAGATTGAAGAATTTTCCAGTGAGCAGCTGGGCGCCCGCTCAGCCTAGCTGGGCGGCCGCTCAGGAAGCTGGGCGCCCGCTCAGGATTGCTGGGCGCCCGCTCAGGATTGCTGGGCGGCCGCTCAGGGGCGTAATTTTTAATACTAATTTTTAGAGTTCTTATTATGTTGGACTTCTGACTTCTGAGATGGCTGGGTCTTGTGGGGCTTCTATATAAGTAGTTTTAGAGACATTTCACATATGAATCGTGGTATCAATCAAGGAGCAAGGAGAGAAGGAAGAAGACCGTTTTAGCACATCGCAACGAAGAAGAGGAAGCATATGTTTTCTTGTGATTCTTTTATTCGTTGTATCAGTGGATACTAGTTTTCTTTACTTTGAACCTTATTACTCTTGTGACATACTCTGGTTTTAATAAGTATTTTTATTAGTTTATCTTATGTGTTATTATCATGTTTTCATATGAATCCATGGTGACGATAAGTTCTATCATGGGCTAATCGTGATCATGGGGTCATAACGGGTTTACTATGGAATTCTTTAGTTAGTTGTTTAATACCTTAGTGTGTGATGATTGTATGATATCTAGCATAGGTTGCGTTTATTCATCTTATGTGCGTCGTGAACATATAAGGTAGGGTGTTAATCTCTTATGAAGCGACAGTGGATCTTGAGGTTTAGAACTTGCCATGCTAGCATAGGTTCATGTATGTGTATGCATGATTAGTGGGTAACCCTAACCGTTTTACTTGCCTTGCGTAATCATAAGGAATAACTTGTGCTTAAATCATTATGTTGTCAAATTCTGTAGACATACAGGGTCTCAACATAATTGATCCCTATTCAACTTCTATCTTAATTATGGATGTTTGGTAGAATGGTATTAGTACAACGAAAGTTGGCTTTTATCATTTTCGTGTTGTTCGATTAATATTATCACTGTATCATGTTAAGGGTAATAACAATAATTATTGAAGGAAGTAGTAATGAAGTTATGATCTCATGTGTGTTTAATATTGTTAATTCAAGTATCAATTAAGTGTTTAATTCTCGTAGTTAATTATAGTTAATAATTAGTTAATCAAATCTAAGTGTTATTGTCTTGACATTGAGAAGTAATCATACATTGGTGAGTAAGTGTTAATTGAACATAATTAGTCTGAGTCTCTGTGGGAACAACTAGAAATTATTCTATATTACTTGCGAATGCGTATACTTGCGTGAATTATTAGCGCGTATTTTGTGCCTAACACCATTACATCATTATCACTGTGAGAATTATTTATGACAGAACAGATAGTTAGAATCTCACATTGGGTATGTCCAACACCATGTACATATACATCTTCCTGTGTTTTTGACTTTAGTATCATCATACCTATGATCAATGAGATGTGATCATCAGTCAACAAACACATCAGTCTTAATGCATTATTATTGTCCCTTAATAATAATACTTGACTAGGGACCTTTAAGAATATTGATAATATTCTCATAATCTCATTTCCAAGTCACGTACTTAGAGATATGGAATTGCATATCATATTCCAAGGGCATTTATTAATCTAACATTTATATCGCAGTAAATTAAGAATTAATAAATTAGAAAGAGAATAATTGATAGAACATAAACATTAATAATCATAATGTCTTAAACTAAAATATCAGAGTGTTGTCTATAGGGCATAAACACTAGTAACTTGAAGTTATTCAAAGGTGCTGGATGGAGAAATGAAGAAGCATATAATTAGACTAAGACATTTTTTGTATTATTAGTTTGTCTTTTTATAATGTAACTTGATGATATATAAACCAAAGTAGCAAGTAAAAAATTCAGAATAAAGTAAGCAAGCACTTGAAGTAGAGAAATAGAAAAGGCTGTACTTGTGAAGAATTTTTCTGTTCTTGTAACTCTACTTGTAAGCAGCTGTGTGCAAACTTTGCATCACAGAGTTCTCGAATTTATATATATCTCTGGTGGAAAAATTCAATCCACCAGAAAGTTTTTAAATACTTGTATTTAATTACTTTATGTTTGATTACATTAATATTTTCATTCCGCACTTTGCTTAATCAAGCACTATCATATATATTTTAACGCTCCCAAATCCGGGGTCAGGGGATTTGGTCGTCACTATGAAACCTCAATCGAAAATAATCTGTTAAATCAATAAATAAATGCCAGTGGAAGATATTGATCATCTATGACCCCAAACTAATCCAAGATCTTTTAAGGTTACAGTGCTAGAAACAAGAAAATCAAATTCCACAAATAAATTTTCCCTTTCTTTAAACTCTTTTCAACAAATTTCAATCTCAAAACTTAACCCGCTAGTATAACTTCGAAAAGAAGCATACTAGACCCAATTATAAAATACCACAAGTATAATATAATATACTATAAACAACTTTACACAAAAGAACTTACACTATTTCGCAAACCCTGGACCAACCACCTTCCAAAAGCTTCTTCTTTGCTTCCTTGAATTACGCGGCTAAACAGTGCAAGTTAATCCTCACTGGAGGTTAAATTTGAAAATAGGCAAGTATGAGCGAAAGAAATGATCAGCAAGATCATTGTAGAAAATATAGGGTCATTTTGATATAAAACCGACATCTGCAATAGCGCAGAACATTTTAAAATCATAATTACTGAAACATAAAATATATTAAAGAATTGGATAATTGGTTCTCACTGTATTCAAAACTTTTTTGATATTTTTGAGCGAAATGCTTCAGCAATACTTTGAATCTTGACGAGATTAAAACTCGTAAAACTGTGTTTACGGAAATATCGTAAACATCAATAACATGAAACAATAATTATAGAGTGTATCATAAACTCATCCAGAACTCAACTATTGATATTACTAATCATTTTGATGTCATATCAAATTAGATATCAATACGAACTTTGATGCTCACAGCCTACCCGCGCTAAAATAGGGAAGTCAACATCAATCATCTGCATTAATACCACCTTTGATATTTAACAACAACTTAAATATCAACATCAATCAGCAACTGAATTAAAACTGTATTCCACCTTTATTCAAATTCAAAACAGTTGATAAATCATTCCTTATAAGATTCTCAAAAGCAATATAATAATTTAGATTGGAATCCTCGAACGATGGTGTATTGCCGCCGGTGATCAGCCGCGGAGGAACACCGGTATGCCGAAGCATATCCAACTAAACAAATGGGGCACCTAAGGCACATATCGGCCTAAAGGTATTATATCCTGTATAATACCTAAATCTTCGCTGGACCGCCGCCACGGCCTCTTACGCAACCATCCAATCTTAAAACATTTTATTGAAAGGGGTCATAATACTCGACACCCTTATAAACTTTTATTCGCCCATTTACTTGGGCAGAAAAACCAAAACAACGTCATCTTTCTCAAAATCCAAAACATTTATAAATCCAGTAATTCAATGAGTAAAATCACTTAGCTATTTTGAACATAGAATAGCAGAAGAGTACTTGCATAAACAGAATCATTTAATTCAGCAATATATAAAACATTTATCTATTTTGAATTGAGAGTAGGGAAAGCAATACTTGCATAATAAGCTTCAAAATAAATATCACTTGAACAATAAGTGATGATAGGGATACTTTCCTTTGAGATTTAGTAGTTAGTCACACTCGTAAAGACGCATCTATTCTGACATTCTCTCTCAAAACATCTTCGTCTTGCCCTTCAACATTTTATTGATATGCTACTCCTGTGATTGCTAGAAGCCAGATACCCAATACCATTCCATCTTACTCTTTTCAATGTCTGGTCCCGATCAACTCGAGCGATCCGCATCTATAATTAAAAGATATAATTTTAATCGTCTAAACGATAATTGCTCGATGAACTGCGCGTTAAAACCCTATCGTCTACCCATACGATAGCCCACATATAATGGGAAACAGTCAAACATAAGACTCTTGACTCATGTACGCACGCAATTCACATAACATATAAACACATAAGCCACGTATCAAATAATTTATACCACACATGACTCGATTCGCTAAAAGACTTGACTCGGTATTTTAGGAATTTAAAACGGGTCAAAATATGATTTACTGATCAATAGACGACTCAGAATGATTTGCAAAAACAATCGAGTCCCCGAAACAAAAGAATTTTGGTCTAGAAAGTATTTTAAAGAAAGCAAAATATTTTTCTGAGTCTATACGCGTTCGTTTCGTAATAAACGGATGAACAGATTATTTAATACGAATAAAATAAGAATAAATCATTTAATAATATTTATCGAGCTTTAATAATGTTTTAAAGTTCGAAACTATTTTTCGTAATTTTTATATCATAAGAAATAATTAACTCTAATTAAATAATCAATTAAAATTAATTGACCAAATAATTTGGATTTATTTTTGAATAAAAATAAAAATAATAATCTTTAGAACTAAAATTAATATTTTCTTGGAAATCGGACATCACCTCCTCTATTTCTCGGACTGTCAGTTGATATCATATCGACACAACCAACAACAATCAACACAATAATTTATATTTACAAAAAAACACTCCAGAAATGAATAACACGGTCAAAAATGACTTCTACAACCACTTCTAAAAATTACGAAATAAATATATAAACACTAACATGCTATAATATACCCAAAATATAAAAGCAGAATCTCGGAATCCTTACCCAAAATAAATTCTGGTCACCCCGAGGAGAATATCTGATGTCCGGAAAATATCTCCAGAAAAATCCGAATTTTATAGGCATAGACATATACACGTTGAGATGCCATGTGGAGTAATCACCGCCTCCAAACTCTTTTTCTACGCCCCGAAAATAAATTAAAACTGGAAAATATGCTCCGCAAATTTTCTTCTCAAAACTTTGCAATATATATACCTATGCGTAGGTATCGAAACGATGATCGTTTATATATATAACAATTGAAATTTGGATGAACGGTTTGTAAGATATGAATTTTTGAAAATTAAAAGTATAAAATATACGGGAAGAGGAGAGAGCATAGAGGGATAGAAGAGGGAGGCGGTGGAAAAGAAAAGAATCAGGGGGGGAGGTTGTTCGCCAGGTGGGTAAAGGGGGTGGGGGTGCTGGGTTTTGTTTTTTGTTTTTTTTTAAACTAAAAATCAATGCAACATAATTAAAATTAGTCCAAAATTAATAAATAGCGGGGAATAATATTTAATCAAATAATTATAAAATTTGTATCAGAATTCCCCAAAAATTATGAATATTTCAAAAATGCAACAATATAAAATATTTGAAAATCCCACGATTTTATAAAAATAAAAGACTGATTTTTGTGGGTTTTGACGTCCCGATAGGGGCCCGGTCCGATAATTTTTATGAAACCGAAATATTTCTAAAATTCTCGGAATATTTAAAAACTAATAAAATAAAATTTTCATAATTTTTAAAATATTTATAAATCGCGCGTCATATCCGCATTTTACGATTTAACGAACAAACGTGCGGGTAAATATAACCTGAAAAATTTCCGAAATAATTTTAAAATTTTTGAAATATTCAAATACTAGTAAAATATAAGTTTCATGATTTTTGAAATATTCTGGAATTTAATACTGAATTTACACTTATATATCGGATCCAAAAATAGATTATTTAGGCGCTAAGTAACTATAAAAATGATACAATTTAATACCAGATTTGGATAATTATCAAAACCAAACTTCTTATAAAACACCCTTATGAGAAAATAATGTAAAAATATCCCTTCTCTCGAGAATACGGATTTTATTAATCTACCGAAATGATTATCGTATCGAAAATTTTACGCCGGGACTCGCACGGGTCAAACCGTAATCCGGATCGAAAAAGTCAAAACACGGAAAATGTCCGGAATTATCAGATTAGGTTAGGAAGGAGTTTTACGAAGAGTTTGGGGTTGTAAACAAGTAAAAACGGTTGAAGTTGGACAATTCCCGGCTTTATAAAATAGTTTTATAATTACTCAGAAAATAATTATTAGGTCTATAAATCCTTATAAAATCATATAACAATCCAAAAATTACCAGAAAAATACCATAATTATCTATACTTTATTCTGGACATAAAAAAAATTAAAATACTTATACTATATCGAGAATATCAGTCATCAGATATAAATATTCTGGATATAAACACCCAAATATAAATATCAGTCATCAGATAATTCACCAAAATTCCCATAATAATCACATAATAAATATTTATTGATAAAAATAATTGCACGATATTTCTCGGATATTACAAAATTGTTAGGTCACACACACTGTAGAGGGGGTGAATACAGTGTAAAAATACAATCAAATTGAACTTTTAATATTTCAAGTAACAGAAAACAAACTTTATTGAAACAATAAACTCTGTTACAGTATGGAACTGTTACCTCTCAGTGATGAATAATTATCACGAGAGCTGCTAGGGTTACAATGAATAATCTTCTCGAATATGATAACACTTATAGTGTAAACCCTATGTCTGTGTTTATATACTACACGGTTACAAGATAATCGCTAATTGATATGGAATATAATTCTGCTTCCTAAAATATATCAATCAGATATCTTTTCTTCCAAGTATTTTATTCTTCATAGAACTCCTTCTTCATGCATATCTCTTCTTATGTTTATCTCGATCTTCTTTCCTTTAATCAGCTACTATCCTTATCTTGAACGTCCTTAACACTTAAGTTCTGATATCCATCTTCTGATGATTATCTCCTGATAATATAAGTACTGATATCCTTAAGTCCTAACTTCCAGTAAGTACTGATTTATCCTATTTAAGTAAGATCTGAAAACTAAACATAAATCATATTAGCCATGACAGTATCAAATATATCTAACAATCTCCCCCAACTTGTAAATTAGCATAATATACAAGTTTAACGGATATTTGATGATGTCAGAAACATTAAGTATAAATGCATGAGAATTAGACTAGATAACTACAACTTACAGTCCTTAAAGCTTTACCAATATTTAACTTCTGATAACAGCTTCAGTCTGTACAAATATCAGAATTTAATCAGTTGTAGATCTTGACTTGGCTTCATCTTCTGATCTCTCTGATGTCAGGAGTTGTTCTAAGATAGTTCTTCAATAAACATTTCTCAGCATATCTAAGTTCATCAATCATCCTCCTTTTAGCATCTTTAAGCTCTGCAGTATCTTCACCAATTTGAAAGATTGCAGCCCTGAGATCATTAATCTTATCTTTTCTTATATCCTGATCCAGTCTGATCAAATATGCTTTATCAGACTCAAGATTGAATTCCACAGCCCTGTAACTTAGAAAGGTAGTTATAATCTTAGCAGTGTTGGGCTTCATTTCAACTATATCACCCTTGTCATCTCTGTACTTTGGAACATATGTGCTGTCAGACTTAACAGAATAAAGCCTTTTCTGTCTCTAAATCTGATCCTTCAAATAGTTTGCAGCACTTCCTGTCAATCTGTCATTCACTTGAAGTAAGTATAGTACATGCTCCAATTCTTCAAAATACTTTAATGGAATGGCATTTTGCCTTATATGATAAACCCTACCATCTGTCATGAAGTACAACAAGATGTGTTCTTTCAAGTAGGTATGGTAAACCATTTGTACAGATTCCAGTTGATTCAATCTCTCAGGAGTTGCTCCAATACCTGGTTCACTCAAGGAAGTTGGATCATTGGTAGTGTTCTGTATTCTTCTTTCATCAGCACTTCCCAATCCAGTTTTATCTCTTGCTTCCTTTCCAGTAACTACTCTTGCTTCAAAACCACTTGCAGCAGTCTTCAAAGGTTGAGTCTGTTTTGCTTTAGTAAATCCTGGTAGAAGTGTCTTTGATTTATCTTCTGATATCAAGTTAACTTGAGCTATGTCAGAGGTTACTTGCTTCTTCGAAATATCAGAACTTACCGTCTCTTAACTCTGAATAACTTGAGTCATGTCAGAGGTTGTTTTAAGAACTTTTCTTGAAGTCAGAGCAAGATCATCCTTTTCATCAGTGATTTCTTCATTCTCAGGAGGCACATAAACCTTGATAGGTTCACCAACTTTTTCTTTACCCTTGGATCTTGGATCTATCTGCGGTTGTGATTTAGCCAATATTGCTTCAGTATTTGTCCTTTCTTTTATCACAATGCCTTTGAGTTTTGGAAGTGTCTTTTTACCAGAAGCTTCAGATTTAGATGTGACCTTTTCTGATTTAAGTTTGGCTTCTTCTTCCATTAAACTCTCCAAGTCCATTCCTGGATTTTCCCGAAGATATAACTGTCTTGACATTTCTTCATCAAGATCTAAAAGTTCATCAGAACTTATCCTTTTACCAGTAGCAGAACTAATTCTTTTTCCAGCATCAGAACTTGTCTAGTGACTTGTGATTTCAGCTTTTCTTGATGAGAAACCTCTACCTTAACTATGACCTCTACCCATTCCAGAGTTTCCTTGATCATCCTTTTCATCATCCTTCCCTTTCAGTGTCTTGCCAATCTTGCATTTGGACTTAATTACTTTCTCCCCCTTTTGGCATCAGCAGGTAATAGAAGAGAGACAAGCAATTCCACTGAGGCTTGGATTTCCCTAAGTTGAGATTGCTGAGAAGCTTGATTTTTCAGAATATCATCAATCTGAGCTTGTTGTTTCTCTTGAGTCTTCTCAATATAAGCAATCCTGTCAAAGGTAGGTTAGAAGAACTTTTTCTTGTCAATTTTCTGAATTTGGTCCTGTTTGATGAATTCTTCCTGAATCTTGTGTAGCTCTGCATGAGTAGTTGAATGGAGACCTTGTAGATGTTTAGTACTCAATGCAGTGACTCTAAGCTGGGTTTTGAAATCATCAGTATTTAACATCTCATCAGCTTTTGTCAATTACTCAGCCAGATTCTTTGCAGATGGAACACAAATAATTGAGTTCCATTCCTTAGTCCACTCCTGTCCTGCAGGAGTTTCACTCCAAGGTACTGGTGCTTCTCTTGTAACAAACTTCTTAACAAGTTCAGATTTAAGAACTGTTTGTTGAGGGGCATGTCCTGAAGGACCTGCTTCATCAGCATCTGTATTTGGAGCAGCATCACCAGTATCTCCAGCATTTGCAGCATCAGAACTTACAGAATCAGTATCTTCTGATAAAACAACAGTGTGAGTAGCAATGGAGGCTTCAACATCCTCTAATTGCTGATCTGGTTCTAAGTTCTGATCAACAGCCATATCCTGATGCTCACCTATATTCTGATCATCAGCATCTAGATGCAGAGAAGGTGTAGTAGATAATTCTGGAGTTTGAGCAGCATCAGTAACAGGTGTTGTTGATGGATTAGTTACTGTTGGAGCTTCTAAGAGAATTACTTCAGACACAACCAAGTTCTGGATATCAATTTCAGCACTTGTGCCTGGAACAACAGGAGATACAAACTTTTGAACAGGAGACACAGATGGTGTGTTGGCCTTTTCAGTAACAGCTTCCTAAGATGGAGTTGATGGAGAAGTAGGGACTGGAGCAGATTCCTTTTCTTGTGAGATCAGAGATTCCTGATCCCCTTCCTTAGCTGCTGCTTCTTCATCATCTGAAACTGGCCTTTTTGCCCTCTATTTCTTGTATCTCTTTGAAGATATGGATTCCTTGGGAGTTTCATCAACAGTCATTCATCTAAGCCTTTTGAGAAGCCTAGATCCCCCAATTGCAGAATCCTTTTGAGAAGGAACTTTCTCAGCTTCTTTAATAACAGGTTCTGAAGAAGGAACCTGTTCCTCAGTATCAGATTCATCTCTCAAAGCAATCTTCCTTCTCTTTTGAGGTGTTTGAGGAACAGTCTTTGTCCTCTTTGGCTTGGAAGATGAAGGGTTCACAGGAGGTTCTGAGGATGAGGGTTGAACTGTGTGTGAAGTTGAGAGATATGATCTAAGATATTGCCTTAGTGTAGGTTGAGTAGTATGGGTGGTAGTTGCTGATGGTTGTTATGGTGTGTGGGAGGTTGTTGTTGGTTGGACATCAGGATAAACAGATCTATAAGTATCAGGATCAGCATTTACTAAGATCTGTTTTACAGACTGAGGAATCTGTAAAGGTCTAACCACTGGTTTCTTAGTGTCAGCATGTACCAGGTCTTTAAAGTATCATTTTGCAACTTTAAAAGGTGGAGTTGAGGTACTGGTTAGTTGAGGTTCATCAGTACAAAAAGTATATATAAGTTGACAGAATCTAGCAAAGTAGACAACATTCCTATCCTCTGTCATCCTATCCCCAATAAAACCAATTATAGCCGTTTCAGTATTAAAATGAGTTTGGTTTATAATGGCATACCCGATGTGCTGACTCATTATGGGGATGGCATTAAAATTCGAATACTTGTTCCAAAAAGCTTTAGTGATGCAGTTGAAGAAGAAGCTCCATTCCCTTCTGATTTGAGCCTGTTTCAACTGCCCAAGCTTTGCCAAACTCTGTTCATACCCCAAACTGGCCATTAACTCCTGAAGAGCTGATTCCTCTGGAATTGAAAAAGTACATCCTTCTGGGAGATGTAGAGCTTTACGTATTGTACCAGGAGTGACTGCATATTGAGAATCACCCACTTCGAAAACAATACTAGGAGTACCATTTGGACCATCATTATTAAAGGTTCCAGTCCTCCAAAGTGTCAGAACTTGTTGGCTTGAGAAGACGGAAGGTTGGGTCAATGCATACCCGATTTCACTGTGTGCAAGAAGGTCTTGCACAAAATGCAATTCAGACAGAGCTTCGGCATTATCAAGAATTGCAGCATAGTTATTTGGAACAAATTTAGCTCCATCTATGATTAAATCCTTTGGTGCCATGAAATTAATCAAGAGGTTTAAGTGCCTGTTAGGTGTTTGATAGAATGTCTATATGAAAAACCAACGTTAGAACAAGAAAGAGAGTAAAAGCAAATAGAGAGAAAAAGTGTGAAAGGAAATAAAAGATTAAAAAATCCTCTCTCTGTCTAACTTATACTTTTGAAAAAAAAAATGTAACCGTTGGACACCTGTCAGACATGCAGTAAAAACGAATAGTTAATGGGCACGAGAAATCAGTAAGCATTACTTACCCACTTGCAGTTTTTCAAGGAAAAACCCTTCCACTTACCAAGTTATTCCATTAATTAAGGTGAAACAGTTTTAATTCAAAATTGAAACTGTTCCCACTTATTTAATTATTTTTCACTGCAACATCAATATTCTGAAAAAAAAATCCGAGTGAAAATGACCATAATAAATCAGATGAGCAAGTATTGATAAAATAAAATCAGAACTTAAGTTAAAATAGAATTTATATGGTCATCAGAATATGAATATGTATCAGGATTTATCAATGCATTACAAAATATCTCAGAGACAAGATCTTGAAACAAAAACAAATTTCATTAATATATCAAGAGAATATATTCATGAAATTTAAATTACATCAGAACTTGTACAAGATTTCCCTAAGCTGCTAAACCAAACGTCAACAGCCTTTGTCCTAGCTCAAGAAACAGGGCAAGGCTGATGATGAAGAAAAACAGGAAGAAGAAAATAAATCATTTCTTCTTCCTACTCTCGACAAATAGAATAGCGAGTCGTATGATTCGCTCTTGCTGGCGGAGAGCTTCCAGCCTTTCCTCCTCCAATCGCTCCAGATGGCGATGGTAATCCATATAGAAGAACAGGAGGTGGGTGAGTACCTCCTGGGGAACGGAGTCCCATATCTCATCAGGAATGGCAGTAACGTGCCATTCCTGCTGCCAATCGGCACAGCTCAGCTCCATGTTGAAAGTTTCGTAGTTCAAAAACATATTGTATCTGACCATGATGTTTTTGATATAAAGATTATGAAGATGAGTTTGTGATAAAAGATTTGATGGGAAGGCTGATGTGAAGTGGTTGCTTATATAGGCAAGAGAATGCTAGGAGACGCAAGGAAATTTAATGCTTACAGGTAGAATTAATTCTACCTCGTCTCCCCAGACTTGGAAAAAGAAAAACATTCATTGGAAAGAGAAAACATGGTTTAATGCGCACAATAAGCAAGTAAAAGTTGACTGTTCATGTACAAGTACCACTATCCTTAACTATAGTGACTATTAATCTTCCACTTCAACATATTCTGGTTTAAACTGAGACTGTTGTCAAATTTTATTCACAAATAAGTCAAGTAAAGAATCAGACTATAATATCAGAACTTAGACTTATATCAGAACTTAGCAGTCATCAGAACATAATTTATTAACTCGAAAAATGAATTCCTATCTTAGTAAGTCCTCACACAAATTCTGATTTATATTTTTCAGAACATAATCATCAGAACATGCAATCAGAACTTGTCCTCAGAATTTATGCAATGTGACACAATGACTGTTCATCTAAAACAACATAGATCACCACAGTGATTTTCATCATTAATATGGAGTGTTTAGTGTGTGCATTAAGCTAAATATCAGACAAGGAGTAAAGTCTGATTCACTTCTGTACATCTTAGAAATAAGGCATAACTAAAACTTTGCTAAAGAGCTGTCATTATCCTGAAACCTACTGTTGAATGAGTTCATGCTTGAGTCCACCTCAACTATTGTGTGCTAATTTTGTGCATCTTATTAAATTCCTTTTTACAGTGGCTTCTCAGTGTAAGTGAGTCACGACTGCTTATCAGAATTTATGCTATTATCAGAGTATTTCCCCAGTAATCATAGAGTGTGAAAAGTCACCAAGAAAATATTTTATTTGCTTTTCTGATGCATATTACTTAATACCAGCAATGCACTTGGGTCTTCCCTTCCATATTTTTACTCTAGATCTCAAAGGAGTACCTGATTTTAATCCTTGTTTCGCTTTCTTTTTCTTTTGATAAGTGAGGTTTATCAACACTTAGTTCATTCAATAGATTTACTAGGATCAGAACTTAACAGATGAGTAGCATTATTCTAGTTTGTGACTTAGTAATAAGATAGACAAAGTAAACTCAACTAAGCTCAATTATCAGAATTTGCTTGTGTCAATAGATTTCCACAGAAATAATTACTTCTTACATGGGATCCCTTGTTTATTGAAGACTACTAGGTCAGCATCTAGCACAGTTATCCTCATAGGATTGAATAGTTACCTAAACAGACATATCACTATCAGAGTTTAGAAACATTGATCAGACAACAGTCAGTACTTAAACATATTTTTCAATTAACCACAAAATACACAAAGAGATTGAATTCTGTAAATACTGATCATAAAGTCTGATGCAACAGAACAAAACTAAGCAGATTTAGAGAAAGAACCTGAAACCATTCCAAGTTCATTTACCAATCTTGTAAAAGTAGCTTCACACAATGGTTTTGTGAAGATATCTGCTAGTTGTTAATCTGTTGGAACAAAGTGCAATTCCATGGTACCTTCATCTACATGTTCCCTGATGAAGTGGTACCTGATACTGATGTGCTTTGTCATGGAGTGTTGAACTGGATTACCTGTCATAGCAATAGCACTTTGATTATCACAGTAAATAGGGATTTTGAAATATGTTAACCCATAATCCAGTAACTGATTCTTCATCCAAAGAATCTGTGCACAACAGCTTCCTGCAACAATATATTCTGCTTCTGCAGTTGATGTGGAAATTGACTTTTGTTTCTTGCTAAACCAAGAAACCAATCTGCCTGCAAGAAATTGGCAGCTTCCACTTGTGCTTTTCCTGTTAATTTTGCAACCTGCAAAATCTGCATCTGAGTAACCTATTAGTTTAAAATCTGATTCTCTGGGATACCACAATCCCAGATCAACTATGCCTTTAAGATACTTGAAAATTCTTTTCACAGCTGTTAAGTGAGGTTCTCTTGGATCTGCTTGAAATATTGCACAAAGAAAGGTAGCATACATGATATCAGGTCTACTAGCAGTTAGATAGAGTAGAGAGCCAATCATACCTCTATAATCAGTAATATCTACTGATTTACCAGTATCCTTATCCAGTTTTGTTGCAGATGCCATGAGAGTGGATGCAATTGAACAATCTTGCATTCCAAATTTCTTCAGCAAGTTTCTGGTGTACTTAGTTTGAAAAATAAAAGTGCCTTCTTCATTCTGCTTGACTTGAAGGCCCAGAAAATAGCTAAGTTCCCCCATCATACTCATCTGATACCTTGACTGCATCAGTTTGGAAAACTTCTTGCAAAGTCTGTCATTTGTAGACCCAAAAATGATATCATCAACATAAATCTGGACCAGAAGTAAGTCATTTCCATGGTTGAGGTAGAACAGTGTTTTGTCTATAGTCCCTCTATTAAATCCAATTTCCAGAAGAAACAGAGCTAAGGTCTCATATCATGCTCTAGGAGCTTGCTTAAGTCCATAAAGTGCTTTATCAAGCCTGTAGACATAATCTGGATGTTTGGAATCTACAAAGCCTGGAGGTTGTTCAACATATACTTCCTCCTCCAATTCTCCATTGAGAAAAACACTTTTCACATCCATTTGAAACACAGTAAACTTTTTGTGAGCAGCATAAGCCAAAAATATCCTTATGGCTTCTAACCTAGCAACTGGTGCAAATGTTTCATCATAATCAATTTCCTCTTGTTGAGAATATCCTTTTGCAACCAGCCTTGCTTTATTCCTTGTAATTATGCCATCACTATCAGTTTTGTTTCTGAACACCCACTTTTTACCAACAACAGATCTATTCTTTGGTCTTGGCACTAGGGTCCAGACTTTGTTTCTTTCAAATTCATTTAACTCTTCCTGCATTGCTTGCACCCAATCAGCATCTTGAAGAGCTTCTTCCACTTTTTTTGGCTCAGTCTGAGAAAGAAAAGAATTGTAAAGACATTCGTTTGAAGTACCTGTTCTAGTTCTGACACCTGCATCAGGATTTCCAATTATCAAATCAGGTGTATGTGATTTAGTCCACTTTCTTGCAGATGGAAGGTTTTCTATAGAACTGGATGCTCCCCCATGATCCATGCGGTCTTTATTTTCATTTTCTGATGCTCCCCCTGAAACTATGCTCTCTGAGTTGGATTCTTCAGAATTTAGATTTTCAGAACTTTCAGAACATGGCTTATCAGAACTTGACGAATCAGAACTTGAAGAGCCAGATGTATGTTCTGATGCTTCTTGAGATGTGGTATGTTCTTGAGTATGCTCCCCTGCATAGATGCATCTTCCTTTGGCATAGTCACCACAGTTTCAATAACATCAGAGTTTAATCCATCAGAGTTTACAGTATCAGGACTTAGACTGTCAGGATTTTCAGCATCAGAACTTGAGTCTTCATTTTCAAATCTCAGCTGATCATGATCAATAAAATCTTCAAGACCAGTAATATTCTTGTCATCAAAAGAGACATTGATAGATTCCATGACCACTCTTGTTCTCAAATTATAGACTCTGAAAGCTTTTATGGAAAGTGGATATCCAACAAAGATTCCTTCATCAGCTTTTAGATCAAATTTAGATAGTTGTTCAGGATGAGTCTTGAGAACAAAATACTAGAATCCAAATACATGAAAGTACTTCATATCCGGCTTCTTTTTCTTCACCATCTCATATGGCGTTTTTCCTTGCTTGTTAATGAGTGTTGCATTTTGAGTAAAACAAGCAGTCTGCACAGTTTCAGCCCAGAAATAGGTTGGAAGCTTTGCTTCTTCAAGCATTGTACGTGCAGCTTCAATGAGAGTTCTATTCTTCCTTTCAACAACTCCATTTTGCTGTGGAGTTCCAGGAGCAGAAAATTCCTGCTTAATTCCATGGTTTTTGCAGAACTCTTCCATTATCAAATTCTTGAACTCAGTGCCATTATCACTCCTTATGGTTTTCACAGAATCTTTGACCAATTTATCCAGATGTTTCACATGATCAATCAAGATAGATGCAGTTTCACTTTTTGTGTGCAAGAAATACACCCATGTGTATCTGGTGAACTCATCCACTATGACCAACGCATATTTCTTCTTTGCAATAGACATGACATTCACTGGACCAAATAGATCAACATGTAGTAGATGATAAGGCTCAAGAATTGATGATTCAGTCTTGCTCTTGAATGAAGATTTTCTTTGTTTGGCCTTCTGACAAGAATCACAAAGGCCATCAGGAGCAAATTCTGACTTTGGCAGTCCTCTCACAAGATCTTTCTTGACTAGTTCATTTATATTGTTGAAATTTAAATGAGAGAGTTTCTTGTGCCAATTCCAGCTTTCTTCAATTGATGCTCTACTCATCAGACAGATTGCAGAACCATCAGTACTTGTTGAAAGCTTAGCTTCATAAATGTTACCACACATGTATCCTTTTAGAACAACTTTGCCTTTGGATTTACTCACAACTTCACAGTATTCTTCAAAGAAATCAACATGATAACCTTTGTCACAGATTTGACTTATACTCAGCAGATTATGTTTAAGTCCTGAGACCAGAGCTACTTCTCTAATGATGACATTCCCAAGATTAATATTGCCATATCCCAATGTTTTTCCAATGTTGCCATCTCCATAAGAAACACTTGGGCCAGCTTTCTCTACAAAGTCTGATAGCAGGGCTTTATTTCCAGTCATATGTCCTGAACATCCACTGTCCAGAACTAAAATATTTTTCATGTTGCCCTGCAATCACAAAGACCACTAATGATTAGTTTTAAGGACCCAGACTTGCTTGGATCCTTTGGCCTTATTAAGTTTGTTAACATTTGCAGCGGATTTAGCATCAGAGTTTATGTTAACATTTTTCTTATCATAATTTACACTATCAGACTTTGTATCAGAATTTACACTAGAAGGAACAATGGAAACTTTCTTTAAAGAAGGTTTTATTTGATAATAATCATAGTACAAACTATGATATTCCTTACAAGTATAAATGGAATGCCATAAACTACCACAATGAAAACAAGAATTTTGTGGTTTATATCTAACAGACTGACTCTTAACTCCTGATTTTAAAGGTAAGGAGTTTATGTTCTTATTCTTCCTGCAAAAAGAAGCCAGATGGTTAGAACTTCCACAGTTATGACATGTTTTCCTAGGAGCATCAGGAACAGGTTTATAATCATTGTTTTTATTCACACCTTCCTTTCCATTCCTATTTTTCCTAGGTGATTTTACCTTGTTTACATTCTTAACATCTTTCAGCTTATGCTTAAGCTGCTTCTTAGTCATTAAGCCTATATTTACTTCAGCTGTCTTTTCCTGTTTTAGTTTGTCAGAAGTTAATTCCTCTTTAACTTCTGATTTCTCATTATCAGAATTTACAGTTACAAACTTAACAGGTTTTAACTTTGGCTTTTGCTTAACAACAGGCTTAATTTCTACAGTTCCTTTATCATTCTTATCCTCTCCATAACCTAAGCCCTCTTTCCAATTTTCACTACTTAGCAAATTTTGAGTTATTCTGCCAGAGTTAGTCCAAGTCCTGATAATCTCTCTTTCCTTTTCTAACTCAGTTTTTAGAGATTCATTCATTTTTAGCACTTCATCCCTAACATAAAAAGCTTCATCTCTATCCTTCAGAGTTTGATGGAACATAACTAACTCTTTTTCTAAGAAATCATTTCTTTTCTTAAAAGCAATATTTTCAGAAGTTATTCTTTCACATGTTAAAGTTTGATCTCTATAACTAACAAACATGGTTTTAAGATATCTTCTCAACTCATTAATATCATCAGTATGAAAAGCATAAGTAGTCTGAGGTACCTTTGTTTCAGCAGCTTCAGAACTGCTCTCAGCACTTTCTTTATCAACATTTGCCATCAAAGCATAGTTCTCCTCACTTTCAGAGTCTGAGGTGTCTGTCCAGCTTTTCTTCTTTGTGACCAGAGCCTTGCCTTTGTCACCCTTCACTTTCTTGCAATCAGGAGATATGTGGCCTTTCTCACCACAGTTATAGCATTTGACATTGGTATAATCTCCTTTATTAGACTTTCCTCCTTTGCCCTCAGATCTTCTGAAATTCTTCTTATCAGAACTTGTGCCTTTCCTGGAAAACTTCTTTCCCTTCCTGAACTTCCTGTATGCAATCTTTGTGATCCCTTTCACCATAAGAGCACACAGCTTCATCATCTCCTCATCAGCATCAGTCTCAGGCAAGCTTTCAGAATCTGAGTCATCATCACTTTCAGAACTTGATGACTCGGTATCAGACTTTGTGAAAAGAGCTTTACCCTTGTCTTTCCTTGAGGTAGCTGCCTTGGGGGATTCTTCTTCAGCCTTAAGAGCAACTATCCTTGACATTCCTCCTTTCCTCTTGCTTCTTTGTTCCATCTCAAGTTCATGAGTCTTGAGCATTTCATAAATTTCATCAAAAGTTGTTTCATCAAGACTGTAGTTGTCTCTTATTGTTGTTGCCTTCAAATCCCAACATTCAGGAAGAGCTAACAGGAATTTAAGGTTTGAATCTTCAAGATCATACTCCTTATTAACCAGTGACAGATCATTCAAGAGTTTGACAAATATATCATATAAATCAGTAAATGACTCATTAGCCTTTGAGTCAAAGTGTTCATACTCTTGAGTGAGTATTGTCTTCCTGTTCTTCTTAATTGTATCAGTTCCCTGACACCTTGTTTCCAGAGCGTCCCATATCTCCTTAGCAGTCTTGTAGTTAATTACCCTGTTTGACATTACATTATCAATAGCACTATGCAGTAAGTATCGTACCTTAGCATCCTTAGCAATTGATGCGATATCTTTAGCAGTATAATCACTCTTCTCCTTTGGTACGGTCTTTGCTGCTTCACCTATAACTGCAACAGCGAGCTTGGTTGGTTTGTGAGGTCCTTCCTTGATTCTATCAAGATATTCTGGATCTGTAGCTTCCAGAAACATGGCCATCCTCACCTTCCATATGGCATATTCAGATGGTCTCAGTATGGGAACTCTGATGGTTTCATACTGACTTTGAATTTGTGTCTTTGGAGGTTCTTCAGTTTTGGTAGGCTTAGTTGGAGTTTCTGTGTAAGACATGATTGTGTTTGGATCTTTAACTATATGTGCGTTAACAGATAGGCTCTGATACCACTTGTTAGGTCACACACACTGTAGAGCGGGTGAATACAGTGTAAAAATACAATCAAATCGAACTTTTAATATTTCAAGTAACAGAAAACAAACTTTATTGAAATAATAAACTCTGTTACAGTATGGAACTGTTACCTCTCAGTGATGAATAATTATCATGAGAGCTGCTAGGGTTACAATGAATAATCTTCTTGAATATGATAACACTTATAGTGTAAACCCTATGTCTATGTTTATATACTACACAGTTACAAGATAATCGCTAATTGATATGGAATATAATTCTGCTTCCTAAAATATATCAATCAGATATCTTTTCGTCCAAGTATTCTATTCTTCATAGAACTCCTTCTTCATGCATATCTCTTCTTATGTTTATCTCGATCTTCTTTCCTTTAATCAGCTACTATCCTTATCTTGAACGTCCTTCAGTACTTAAGTTCTGATATCCATCTTCTGATGATTATCTCCTGATAATATAAGTACTGATATCCTTAAGTCCTGACTTCCAGCAAGTACTGATTTATCCTGTTTAAGTAAGATCTGAAAACTAAACATAAATCATATTAGCCATGACATTATCAAATATATCTAACAAAAAAAATTTCAATTTACCGATATCAATAAGATCGCTTTCAAATAACTTTTTAAAAATAATACCTTTAAGTAAATATTTTCAGGAATTAACAAGGATCGATATAACACTTAAAAATTAGCACCTTACTATTTAATAACACCAACTTGTCAAACAGGAATAAAATATCCACCATTTTATTCCTTCTAAATCATAAAAGCACACATATATATATATATTCAAATAATAATTCTAAATATACGAGATATTACAATCTACCCCCCTTATAAGGATTCCGTCCTCGAAATCAGCAGAAGAGAGCACCAAGGATCTTCTAGCCAACATTACAATCTTGCATACATAACTTTTCTCAAAATTCCAAATAAAATTTTGGATTGCTTCTGTAACATATTCATCACGAAAGCTTCACTTTTCACCACTGTTCCATCCACATAACCTTTGACTAATTCCTCAATAGAATCACTTTACCGATTATGAGAAAGAAGAATAGAGAGAAAGATAAAGAGATGGAAAAAGAAATAGAGATATAAATAAGTAGAGAGAGCAATAAAGAAATAGACTGACTTCGTTATACGCCACTGATATTATAACCGCATCGCAGTCCACTGTTGCTCTTGGTAATCCTATCACATAACCCTGCTTTGACTTGACCAGGATATCTTAGCTTAACTTGATTGGCATACCTTCGAATGTTTGGGATGATAACATCATGGACTTACAAAGAGAAAAAAATTTCATATCATAACAGGACAAAATCTGAATTTGAGAAAAAAGTATTGTTGAAATAAAAGAATAATTGAGAGATCAATATGATCAAATAAACTTGGTATTTCGTGTACAAATTAAGACACTACTAAAGGTTGTTAACCTTCTTGTAGTCATAATACACACAAGTGATGGCGTCCTATCCAACTCCTATCACACAGACATGTATACCTTGTGTCCCCTAAAGTTAGGGTTGTTCATCTCAGTCAAAATAAAAGAATATCAAAGGAATCCAAAATCAAATGAATAAAACTGAAAAGATTTGAAAGCAGATTTTTCTGGAGAAAAATGAAATCCAGAAAACAAGATTCTGGAACAAAATGATTAAACGAGTGTTAGGGAATATATCCTCTAACAGATAACTCTTTTGAGAGAGGTCAAAAGAAATTATAGAAAGATAAGGTATTGCCAAAGTCTTAATACTTATCTTCTATTTGAACTCTTCTGTTGACTCGTTATCCGCTTCTAGACACTTCCTCATGTTCTAGGGATATCGATAATCTCCATCGTCGTTGAATCATAGTCTCGAAAGATTCCATAATAGAAGTTTGCAGCTTCCCGGAGTTCCATCCAGCTCAGCATAATCATCTCAAACGAATGCGCCTATTGTAGCTTACTCATTGGTACTATATTCAATAGTCCAACAGGAACTCGATATGAGCTCAAGTGTCCTCACATAGCTATACACATTCCTACACACTCTCGTTCCTAGTTTACTATAACCTCAGCTCTGATACCAACCTTTAACGCCCCCAAATCCGGGGTCAGGGGATTTGGTCGTCACTATGAAACCTCAATAAAAAATAATATGTTAAATCAATAAATAAATGCCAGCGGAAGATATTGATCATCTATGACCCCAAACTAATCCAAGATCTTTTAAGGTTACAGTGCAAGAAATAAGAAATCCAAATTCCCCATATAAATTTTCCCTTTCTTTAAACTCTTTTCAACAAATTTTAATCTCAAAACTTAACCTGCTAGTATAACTTCGAAAAGAAGCATACTAGACCCAACTATAAAATAACACAAGTATAATATAATATACTATAAACAACTTTACACAAAAGAACTTACACTAGTTCGCAAACCCTGGACCAACCACCTTCCAAAAGCTTCTTCTTTGCTTCCTTGAATTACGCGGCTAAACAATGCAAGTTAATCCTCACTGGAGGTTAAATTTGAAAACAGGAAAGTATGAGCGAAAGAAATGCTCAGCAAGATCATTATAGCAAATATAGGGTTGTTTTGATATAAAACCGACATCTGCAATAGCGCAGAACATTTTAAAATCATAATTGCTGAAACATACAATTTATTAAAGAATAAGATAATTGGTTCTCGCTGTATTCAAAACTCTTTTTGATATTTTTGAGCGAAATGCTTCAGCAATACTTTGAATCTTGACGAGATTAAAACTCGTAAAACCGTGTTTACGGAAATATCATAAACATCAATAACATGAAACAATAATTATAGAGTGGATCATAAACTCATCCAAACCTCAACTCCTGATATTAATATTCATTTTGATGTCATATCAAATTAGATATCAATATGAACTTTGATGCTCACAGCCTACCCGCGCTAAAATAGGGAAGTCAACATCAATCATCTGCATTAATACCACCTTTGATATTTAACAACTTAAATATCAACATCAATCAGCAACCGAATTAAAACTGTATTCCACCTTTATTCAAAACCAAAACAGTTGATAAATCATTCCTTATAAGATTAGCAATATAATAATTTAGATTGGAATCCTCGAACAACGGTGTGTTGCCGCTGGTGATCAGCCACGGAGCAACACCGGTATGCCGAAGCATATCCAACTAAACAAATGGGGCACCCAAGGCACATATCGGCCTACAGGTATTATATCCTGTATAATACCTAAATCTTCACTGGAACGCCGCCACGACCTCTTACGCAACCATCCGATCTTAAAATATTTTATTGAAATGGGTCATAATACTCGACACCCATATAAACTTTTATTCGCCCATTTACTTGGGCAGAAAAACCAAACCAACGTCATCTTTCTCAAAATCCAAAATATTTATAAATCCAGTAATTTGATGAGTAAAATCACTTAGCTATTTTGAACATAGAATAGCAGAAGAGTACTTGCATAAACAAAATCATTTAATTCAGCGATATGTAAAACATTTACCTATTCTGAACTGAGAGTAGGGAAAACAATACTTGCATAATAAGCTTCAAAATAAATATCACTTGAACAATAAGTGATGATTGGGATACTTGCCTTTGAGATTTAGTAGTTAGTCACACTCGCAAAGATGCATCTATTCTGACATTCTGTCTCAAAACATCTTCGTCTTGCTTTTCATCATTTTACTGATATGCTGCTCCTTTGATTGCTAGAAGCTAGATATCCAATACCATTCCATCTTACTCTTTTCAATGTCTGGTCCCGATCAACTCGAGCGATCCGCATATATAATTAAAAGATATAATTTTAATCGTCTAAACGATAATTGCTCGACGAACTGCGCGTTAAAACCCTATCGTCTACCCATACGATAACCCATATATAATGGGAAACAGGAATAAAATATCCACCATTTTATTCCTTCTAAATAATAAAAGCACACACACACACAGATATATATATATATATATTCAAATAATAATTCTAAATATACGAGATATTACATATATAGATTTGAGATAGATTTAGTCTTGAAATAAAAAAGAAACCATAATCACATTCAACCCCCCCGTTTGTAATTCTTTGTTAGATTGTTTGGGAATAACAATTGGTATCAGAGCAAGCTCTTGAAGTACAAAGATTTTAAAGATCACAACAACTAACAAGATGAGAAGAAAATATGTTGGAGTAAAAATTCCATTTCTGGACAAAGACACCTATAACCACTGAAAGGTGAAAATGCACCTACATCTTCTCTCTCAAGATGAAAGTTATGTGGATTGCATTGAGAAAGACCCTCACGTCTCTAGAAAAGCTGTTACAGATAATGAAGGAGCTATAGGTGATGAGCAAACTGTTCTAAAGCCAAATGCAGAATGGAAAGATGAAGACATTGAGCAAGTTCATAAAGACAAGAAGGCTATGAACATTCTGGTCAATGGTCTTGATGAAGACATGTTTGAAAATGTCATCAACTGTAAGACCTGTAAAGATGTATGGGATACAATTTAGTTCATTTTTGATAAAACTGAACAAGTAAGGGAAAACAATATGCAACTTCTAATCCAGCAGTATGAGCACTTTCACTGTAAAGACAATGAATCTTTAAGTGACATATTTAGTAGATTTCAAAAACTACTAAATGTACTGAAGCTGCATGGAAGGGTCTATCAGATTAAAGATTCAAACCTGAAGTTCCTTAGATCTTTACCCAAGGAATGGAAGCCTATGACTATCTCTCTCAGAAACGCACAAGATTACAAGGAGTTTACCTTGGAGAGACTATATGGGATTCTAAAGACTTATGAACTTGAGCTAGAACAGGATGAGAAAATGGAGAAAGGAAGGAAAAAGGGAGGATCTATAGCACTGGTAGCTGAGCATGAGAGCGGAAAAGAAATGAAGGTTGAAGCTGTGGAATCTCCACCAAACTCCAGGGTTTGTGAAGGCAAAGGAAAATGGCTAGTAGCTGAACTTGAAGATCATCTTAGTCAAGATGAAATGGAAGATATATATGGACATCTAGCTTTCCTGTCAAGAAGATTTTCCAAGCTCAAATTCAAGAATAATTTTGGAGCAGCCAATCCAAATTCAAGTGTTTCAAATGTGGCTTGAATGGTCATTTTGCAAATGAATGCAGAAAGCCTAGTTCTGAGAAAAAGAAGTTTGAGCCTGTTGATTATAAGAAGAAATATTTTGAATTGCTCAAACAAAAGGAAATAGATTTCTTGACTCAGGAAAATGACTGGGCAGCAGATGGGGAAGATGATTATGAAGAACCAAGCTATGTCAACCTAGCCCTAATGGCCAAAACAGATTAAGAAAAGGTCAGTTTTTCGAGCAATCAGGTAATCACCACTAAACTAGCACATCTTTCTAAAGCTGAGTGTAATGAAGTTATAAATGACATGTCTATAGAACTGTATAATCTGTGTGTTACACTTAAGTCACTCACCAAGGAAAATAATAGGATTAAAGATAATAATCTATTTTTAAGTTAGAGAAATGTAATGTTAGAAACTCAATTTATTGAGTTTGAAAAATTGAAAGTAGAGTGTAGAATTGCTAAGGAAGAATTGACTGAATCCTTAAAGAAAAAGGAGATTTAAGAAAGTAGCTTGAACGAGAACAGGAGGTAATTAAGGCATGTGAATCATCTAGAGATGTCCATACTCAAATTACCAAAGTTCAAGGTATAGAATCTTTCTGTGAGGAAGCCTGGAAAAAGAGCAAGGAGAAACTGAATTCTAACTTGGAAGAAGGACTTTCAACGGATGTGGATTCGACAGATAATGAAGATTATCCGTTGAATGATAAAAGGAATTATCCGTCGAAAGACATGGAACCACATCTGTTGAGTGAAAGAAAACCATTTAGCAAAGTCAAGCTAGCTAAGTTAGATGAGAAATATGGTTCAGTTTCCAAGAACTTTTTCCAGGAGAAATAAGTCAGGTGAAAGAAAACAAGAGAGTCAATGTGGGGCACCTGTCAATGAAGAAGTTGAATGACAGATTGGAGAAGATTGAGGTTAAAACTAAATCTAAAAGGAAAAACAATAGGAATGGGAAAGTAGAAATTAACAAACATAACAACTATACACCTGATAAATATTCACCTAGAAAAACTGCGTAAAGTGTGGTAGTGTTAATCATTTGTCTGTTAATTGTAAACTTGCTATGCCTACACCCATGTCTGCACCTCCTTCATTTCCCAACATGCCCACAGTGCCTGTGAATTTTATGCCTGCACACAATTTTCTAATATGCCATTTGCACAAAATCCTTACTATGTTGCATTTAGTATGCCTCAAATGCCATTTAGTATGCCTTACTGGAATAGCATGTTTGCACAGAATATGCCTTTCTATGTTAACCAACCTGTGCATGATAACTCTGTAATGATGAATGGTTTTAAAGGTTCTACTCAAATGACTAAGGATAAATCTCATTTATCTATGTCAAATGAGGACAAGCCTAAGAAACCTAAGAAAAAGGCTAACAAAGCAGGACCCAAGGAAACTTGGGTACCAAAATCAACTTGATTTGATTTTTTTGTTTGCAGGGAAATATAAAGAATCTTTGGTATTTGGATAGTGGGTGCTTAAGGCACATGACTGGAGATTACGCCCTGCTCACTGAGTTCAAGGGGAGAGCTAGCCCAAGTATCACTTTTGAAGATGACAACAAGGGTTATATTGTGGGATATGGCTTGATTTCTAAAGACAATATCATCATTGAGGAAGTTTCCCTAGTGGATGGACTAAAGCATAATTTTGTTGAGTATCAGCCAGCTTTGTGAATAGGGAAACTCAGTAACATTCAACTCTGACTCATGTGTTGTGACTAGCAAGAAAAGCAACAAAGTGGTTCTCACTGGAGTGAGAAAAGGAAATGTGTATCTAGCTGACTTCAACTCATCAAATATAGAATCTGTCACTTGTCTTTTCAGCAAAACAAGTCAAGATGAAAGTTGGCTATGGCATACGAAGCTGTCCCATCTTAACTTCAAGACTATGAATGACCTAGTCAAGAAAGATTTAGTAAGAAGTATTACTCAAGTGGAATTCTCAAAGGATGGATTGCAGGGTGCCTTCCAGAAAGGAAATCAAATCAAGGCATCATTCAAAAAGAAACTTAAATCAACAATTGAAGAACCTCTACAACTACTGCATATGGATTTATTTGGACCAGTCAATGTGTTGTCAACCTCTAAGAAAATATACTGTCTGGTGATTGTTGATGATTTCTCAAAATTCACTTGGACATATTTCCTTAAATCTAAAGATCAAGCTAGTGAAATCATTATCAATCACATAAGACAAGTCAATAATCATCCTGATCTCAAAGTTATAAGAATCTAGAGTGACAATGGAACTGAATTTAAAAATTCTGTCATGGGGTTATTTTGTGAAGAAAATGGAATCATGCATGAATTTTCAGCAGTAAGAACTCCACAACAAAATGGAGTGGTGGAAAGAAAGAATAGATCTCTCATTAAAGCTGTAAGGACAATCCTGGAAGAATTAAAGTTACCAACATATTTTTGGGTAGAAGCTGTAAATACTGGATGCTACACTTAAAATATTTCTTTGATCAATCAAGTAAAATTCATGACTCCCTACCAATTGTTCAAGAACAGGAAGCCAACATTAAACTTTCTTCATTTCTTTGGCTACAAATGCTATATCCTAAGGAATCAAACTGAGTAATATGGAAAGTTTGATGCGAAAGTAGATGAAGGTATTTTTGTTGGGTATGCAGTTGGAAAAGCATACAAAGTCTACGATCTTAGAACCAATATTGTTATGGAATCCGTACATGTTGTGTTTGATGATAAGAAGATTGAAGGACTGCAAGATAAAGGTTTCCATAAAAGGCTCAAATTTGACAATGTTGAGATAATTTGTGCTGACAGTGATGATGAAAGTGATCAAGAAATAATATCTAAGGATAATGCAGAAAATCTATAAAAAAATGAAGCACATAATTCAACATCCATCGAGAGACCAAGTGCATCATCCGTCGAGAGACAATCTGCATCATCCGTCGAGAGGCAAAGATCAACATCCGTTGAGGTATCAATAGGAGTTGATAGTCAATATAGATCACTATCAGAAACAACCCAAACTTTAATTCAAAGATCCAAAAACTCAGGGGGAGTTTCTTCTAATTAAAACTCAGTCACACATCAAGACAACTATGAGGCCTCTTCATTTAGAGCTAATCTATCATAATTGGTGATGCAATTTCAAAAGTGCAGACTAGGAAATGAACTCAAGAAGAATGTCTATACAGCAGCTTCCTGTCTCAGGAAGAGCCTAAAAAGGTAGAAAAAGCTTTGTTGGATCCTGATTGGGTTTTAGCTATGCAGGAAGAGCTAAACCAATTTGAAAGAAATAAGGTATGAAAGCTAGTACCCAAACCTAAAGGCAAAAATCATATTGACACTCAATGGGTATTCAAAAACAATATGGATAAAAATGGCATAGTAGTCAGGAACAAATCTGGATTAGTTGTTATGGGCTACTCTCAACAAGAAGGAATAGATTTTGATGAGACATTTGCTCCTGTTGCAAGAATTGAAGCCATCCGAATTTTTCTAGCCTATGCAGCCCATGCCAATTTCAAGGTCTATCAAATGGATGTTAAAAGTGCATTTCTGAATGGAGATTTGAAGGAGGAAGTCTATGTCAGTTACCCTCCTGGTTTTGAAGACTCCAACTTTCCAGAATATGTCTACTATCTTTTGAAAGCACTTTATGGATTGAAGCAAGCACCTAGAGCCTGATATGACATTTTGTCAAAGTTTCTCTTAGAAAATCATTTCAAAAGATGTACTATTCATAAAACTTTATTCTTTAGAAATGTTAATGGCTCTAGTATACTTGTTAATATTTAGGTAGATGATATTATATTTGGCTCCACAGATGAGAAACTTTGCAAAAAGTTTGCCAAACTGATGCAAAGTAAATATGAAATGAGCATGATGGGAGAACTAACTTACTTTCTTGGTTTACAAGTTAAGCAAGTTAGTGATGGAATATTCATTAGTCAAACCAAATATATTTATGATCTCTTAAAGAAGTTTGACTTAATGTATTGCACATCTGCAAAAACTCCCATGGCCACTACAACTAAACTTGAATTAAATACTATTGAAAAGTCTGTGGATATTTCAAGCTATAAAGGCATAGTTGGATCACTGTTATATTTAACAGCCAGTAGGCCAGATATAATGTTTGCTACTTATCTTTGTACTAGATTTCAGATTGATCCTAGAGAATCTCACTTAGTAGCTATTGAGAGAATTTTCAGATATCTCAAAGGAACACCAAAACTTGGCATTTGGTATCCTAGAGATTCTGGTTTTGATCTAACTGGTTATTCAGATACAGATTATGCAGGTTATAAAATTGATAGGAAAAGTACAACAGGAACCTGTCGATTTCTAGGAAATAAGCTAGTATCCTAGTTTAGTAAAAATCAAAATTCAGTCTCTACTTCCACAGTTGAGACTGAATATATTGCTGCTTGCAGTTGTTGTGCACAGATTTTATGGATGAAAAATCAACTGTTGGACTATGATCTACAGGGGGATAAGATTCCTATTTTCATTAATAACACCAGTGTCATTGCAATTACTGAAAATCCAGTACAGCATTCAAGGACAAAGCACATTGACATCAAGTACCACTTTATTAGAGAACATGTCATGAATGGTACTGTGGAACTTCATTTTGTTCCAAATGAGAAGCAACTTGCAGACATTTTTATCAAGCTACTTGATGAGTCCACCTTTACTAGGTTGGTAAGTGAGTTAGGTATGCTTAATTAATTCTAATGTTTTGATGTCTAAGCAATTTGAAATGCAACCAGAATCAAATTTGATTTTTCTTGTCAAGGATGAAATTTTGGCTAAGTCAAAATTTACATCTCGACGGATGTTCATTATCCGTCGAAAATGAATATCTGTTGAATTTTATTATCTATTAAAAAATCAAATATTATTCTAGGTACTTTTTATCTCGACGGATTTAATCCTCATCTGTCGAGTTGTTTTAATCATAGTCGTTAATTCTATGTATCACCCGCCGAATTTACTTACAGCCTGTAAGTATATTTCGATGGATAATCATTAGAATGTCGACAGTTTATTTTATTTTTAAACGGCTATTTTGGGCAAGTTTCATTGGTTACTTTATTTTACTTTTAACTTTTTAACCATTTATTTATGAGAAAGCATAAAATACTATTTTATTTTCATTTTTATTTTTATCTGTCTCAAGCAATTTCTACTAACTCTCTTCGTCTCCAAAAGCAAAAACCCTCTTTCTGTAATTATTTTCAATCACAGAAATGGCACTAGTAGTCAAGATCATGTCTCAAACTAGGTTCGTATATGAAAAGAACAACTTCGTAATATTGTTGAACAAGGAGAATGCAACTTTTGGAAGACTATCACAAAATGATGGATTCCATTTAAAGTTGCAAACTGAGATATACTATGTTGGAGTTTCCGGTCATCTACTATGAAGTTGTTGAGGAGATTTGGACTACTCTCATTTTCAATTATAAGGACAAAACCATTACCTTCTCTCTCAAAGGTAAGGACCATTGCATTAATAGTGATACACTACAAGCATGCTTTAAACTGCCTGAAAATAACACTCTTGTTCCACACACAAAAACAGATGTGAGCAACATGCTTACTTCTTCTGGTTATTCTCTTAATCCCTCCAAGCTCGGCGAGGTTAGGAGAATGGACCTTATAAAAGAATGGAGTTTTCTCTGTGATTCTTTTGTTAAGGCATTTTCTGGAAAGATTAGTAACTTTGATGATGTTAGCTATTCTATTGTTAACATGCATTATATGCTTTTGAGTGATAAGCATTTTAATTTTAGTAACTATGTGATGTATGAGTTAAGGTATAAGCTAGGAGACATAAAGAAAAGATCTAAGAACATATATTATGCTAAATTCTTTATGTTGCTAGCGAACTTTATTTCTGAAGATCTTATAATTGAGAACCCAACCAACTGATTGTAGGGTTCAAGAAAGGAGAGTTATTATTGACTTGAACAGCGCAAATCATCACAGTGAGGTTCCCCTAATTTACTTGCCAATCATGGAGGAACCTCAGGTAAGTGAGGTAAAACTTCTGTCTTTGCTTCTACCCAACCACAAATTTCTTTACAAACAACTTTAGCTATGGCATCTATGATAGTGACCAAACACGTGCCTACCCAAGCCACACAATCAAAAGTTTCAAAATCCAAGTCAAAGAAAACCCACTCTAATCTCTCTCAAAAGAAACTAGTTTTAAAATCTACCAAACACCAAGAGGGGAGTGTGAAGGGAAGTGAGGTTGGTGAGGGACAGGGTGAAAATCAAAAAAGCCCTAAGAATAAGAAGAATGAGGTGTGTGTAACCCAGCCTAGACACACTGCAGTTTCCCAAAAAACTTTAGTGATTAATAAGAAATCTAGCTCATTACTAGTTTCATCATCCCAAAAGGATGTAACTATTGAACAAAGCTCTCAGCCAAGAGCACAGGCCAAAAGGGTTAGGAAAATAGACCAACCTCAAACTTACATAAGAAAGAAGAAATTCAAACGCACTGGGGATACACAGGGTGCACACACTATACAAATTGCAGTCAAAGACTCAGTTATAGCACCTTTGCAAATTCATATTGGTGAGGCTCCAATAAATGTGGAGTCACAACCAAAATCTCTCACAATTAAAACACCTCAAACACAAAATTCTCCCACAAAATCACTGGATGTGGACATGATACACATATGAATTACTGATTCTCCATATTTAACTCTCATGGAGAAGCCAAAATCTCAAAAAAGTGAGCATCATCTTTTGGATGATTTGTTGGCTTACTTGCCATTTCTTTCTGATTCTACTGATAAATATGTGCAAAATCTCAAATTAATCAGCACAGACTTTACAGTAGTTTCAACTCCAAACTCTATCAGTTCAACTCTCTCGATGGATATTCTTCATCCGTCGACTAGTGATTGTAGCTCGACGGATGTGCTTAACAACAATCATACATTAAATTTCCCAACTACTATCTCGACCGATGTCTCTTATCCATTGAATTGAAAGAGATATGTCCTAAGTCCAATCTCGTATGAGGATTTAGGAATAACTTTTATGTAATCTGTTTTGATTTCATTGAAATTAATAAAAGACTTGTTTTGTTTTTATTACGGGCTCTATCTATTTAAATGAGTAAATAAGATATACCATAGTTTAGAGTAAAGCTTTTTATGGATTATGATGAGATCATAATAGTGAGACCTAAAAGATGATAACTCTAAACTTAAATAGTTCCCGGTCATAGGATTACTAACTGGTAATTAATAATCCGCAAAGATTGGTACATACTATGCTTGCTCCCCTCAGGAGGATGTCTGTTCTCATAGGCATTTGTGTGGTGACACTATAGCTAGTATGTAGGTGCTTATTATAGAATAAGTTCACTGAACATGACTCGCACAGCTGAACAACTGATGGAGTTCACTCACGTGTCAGCAGTTGTTCACATAGTGATAGTTGTACAAGTATCCTTAGACTTGAGGTCATCATAGTCATCTTGTATACACTGAACTATGCTTTCGTTTAGTTCTTAGTCTCCAGGCACAATTATTAGGGCTCTACTGGGTATAGGAATTTGTACACGAAGATAGTGGATGATTAATAAAGGATCTACCCCTTCCAGTGAAGGAAGAGAATGTTCTAAGCTGATCCACTTATGCTAGTTCAGGAATCTCTGGCCAGAGTGAATGAAATTAGAAAGGAGTTTCTAATTTACATAGAACCGAGCATAGTGAATGGGAAAGCAAATGATTAAATTAGATAGGCTTGACACAAGATCCATGCCTTGTAATTAATCAGAACATTGGAGGGTCGAAGGAATTAATTATACGGTAACTATTCACTGACAGGTTCTTGGTATTCTAAGCAGTGAATTCATATAATCCGGATAGTCACGATATGTTGAGAAGCATCACTCACGATGTAGAATAAATATAATTAATCAGTTAATTATATTTAGTGAATTTTAATATTCATATAAATAATTAATAAAAGTTTATTATTATTTATTTCTACTACCGGCATAATATTGAACCTACAGGGTTACACCATAAAAGAATATTTTCTTTGATGAAAAATGAGAGAGATAATTATTTTCTAAATAGTTAAGAAAAAGAAATAATGATTAAATTAGTTTTAATTATTATTAAAGCATTTTATGAAGATAAAATGTGGGGGTTAACATATATAAAGATATATTATAAAACCCTAGGAGAGTCCTATAAATAGAATGAGATGGATGGCTCAAAAAAAATATGACACACAATTTTGGTTTTGTGAAAACCCTAGCCTCCATCTTCTTCTCTCTCTCTATCTCTCCCAAAAACTCCATTTTTATAAAAACTTAGTTTTATAAAAAGGTTCATCAAAGCGGATCGTTCTTGGTGGATACCGGTAGAGTGCTTCACACACTGAGGAGCAACTGCTAGCACTCCAATTTTATAAAGCTTCGATTCACGAGGTATGGTTACGATTCCTCAGTTTTTCCCTTTTATACGTTTTTCTATATGTGCGGTATATGATTTTTACGGAATAAATTGTTATTTCACGCTTCCGCTCATCCGTAAATTCCATAATTGGCATCAGAGTTAGGTTCTGCATATAGAGATTGATATAAAAAATTCAGATTTTTTTATGCATGTATGGATTTATTATGATTTTTGCAAGTTTATTTGGATTTAATTATGAATTAATTTGAAATAATTTTTGCATGAGATTTTGACTACTGATCTGGGTTCTACAAGTGTTGTAGATCATCTAGGTATTTTTTTCATAATTTTGTGATGTGTAGATTATTTGTTATGAATTTTTTAAAATTGTTTTAATTAAAATTCATGAAATAATTATGCATGTGAATAATTATGATTAAAATTTGCACAAGGACCCATGGTTGATCTGGTATTTTTCTGCTACTCCCTGATTTGAGAAATCATATTATTTTAATTTTTATTAATTTATTAATTAAATGTTAATTAATTTATTAATAATAAAACTAAAATAATAAATTAATAAAGAGTTATTAATAAGGGAGTAAAGGGAAAAGGGGGTTACATCTTCTAATTGTAACAGCAGAAAAGGAAAAGACAAAAGCTGACAGAACAAAAAAAAACTGCTGTTGCCAACGGTCGGCCAGGTGCGGGCGCATGAGACGCACGCGCGGGGTGTGTTGCGCATTCCGTGAATGCGTTACACACTAGTGCGCATTTACGGAATGCGTTACACGCGTAAATGGCTCAACAGTGTTGTAACGCATTACGTACATGCGTTACAGCCCGTATGTCCACATTAAATTTGATTTTTTGGGAGTTTCGTAACTCCGTTTTGGGCGTGCAATATATCGTTGGATTCGTTTTTCCGAGACGGATCTAATGGGGTGGTCAAATCTTTTTTATATAAAAGTTTTGAACTATTTATATTCCCGAAAGTGTTTTAAAGCATATTTTAATTGTTTTAATTGCTTTTAAATGCTATAATAAATCCATACATCATTATATCAATGTGTGACATGATATTAATTGCATGCTTACTTGTTTATTTATTTTTATATATATGAGATATATGCCTGTGTTTACCATGCGATGATAGATTTAGTTGAACTTAAAACAATATAAGGCGTGCTCTAGAAAATCTAGAAAAGAAATCGTTTCTTGCCTTGACAATAATATTATGAATACAATCATGAGATTCTTGTGTTTATGAAACACATAATTAAATATGAATTTTCAATTTTGAGAGAAAGGATGATTCTGTCAACAACAGATTTTTATCTGTAAGAAAGGGTTATTAAGTGACGCCTCTTGACAATGCTCCACCCGATCTTGGAATCATCTGATTATCGATTATTGATTTGAAATATTTAATTTAAAAGGAAGAATCTCTTTATAATATGATTATGATTGTAACGTAATATAATCCCTCTAAAATTAAAAAATATCAAGTAGTAATTGGCCAATGACACAACGGGCTTGTGTCAGTCATAGCCTTCCAACATGATAGAAAGTGGTTCTTATTTTTAAATCATTGTCGTTTCGTGCTACAGCCGAGGGCTTTGATTTCAAAATAAGAAATACTTGTCTATTACATAGAGATGTGTACATTGAATTAGAATCTAAAGGTCGTTACGTGCCACAGCCGTGGGCCGTTGGAGACTGATTCAATTGTACGGAATATTGGGTTAGACTTGACTTAGAATATTGAGTTTGTCGTGCCACAGCCGTGACTCAAGTATTCAAGAGGCTAAAGTTTGATTAGGGAAAAACATAAGATGTAATTGACAAGAGTTGTCTGCCTATTGAACATTACATGGCGGTTCGTGCCACAACCGAGGTTGTGTGATGGAATGTAGGATCCCTATTCCCACTAGCATTATGAATGCTTATTTTTCACGTAGGGGGTTGAATAAATTAGATAAACTAGTGGGAGCCACTTATGAATAAAGACCTGATTCATATAGTGTTTTGAAATGAAATTGAATATTTGCTAAGTGTTGTTATGTGTTTATCATTTACAGATTTACTATATTCGTTATGTCTTCTGCACTATCACTCCGGAGTATACTAGATGCTCACAAGTTGACTGGTCCTAATTTTACTGACTGGCTTTGAAACTTGAGAATTGTTCTCAGGGTGGAGAAGCTGGAATATTTGCTTGACTCACCTAAGCCTACTGAACCAGCTAACGATTCACATAATGATGAACAAGTTGTGTATCGTAAGTGGATAAACGATGCAAATGTTGCTCAATGCATCATGCTAGCTTCCATGAACATTGATCTACAGAAGCAGCATGAGCATATGGATGCTCACACTATCCTTATGCATCTACAAGAGTTGTATGATGTGGCAGGGAGGACAGCTCGATATGAGATATCGAAGGAGCTGTTTGGTTGTAGGATGTCTGAGGGATCATCCGTGAATGACCATGTACTTAAGATGATCAATTTGATTGAACGTCTTGGACAACTTGGTTTTGCCATGGATGGGGAGCTGAGCCAAGACTTGGTCTTGCAATCACTTTCGGGTTCGTTTTCGCAGTTTGTTGTGAACTTTCACATGAATAAGCTGGATGTCAGCCTGGCTGAACTCCCCAACATGTTGAAGACTGCGGAATCAAATTTTCCCCCTAAGAAGAGTTCTGTTCTTCTAATTGGTGAAGGTTCCAATCCTAAGATAAGGAATAGGAACCCTTCCAAGAAGAAGAAAGTAGGTGAAGAAAACCGGTTCTACCGAAAGCTGAAGACCCCAAGAGCAAAGTTGTTTGCTTTCACTGTAACAAGGTGGGGCACTGGAAGAGGAACTGCAAGGTTTACCTTACAGAGTTGAAGAAGAAGAAGGGGAGTGAGACTACCGCTTCTGATTCAGGTATGTTCATGATATAAATGAATATGTCATTAAGTCAAATTTCTACTTGGGTATTAGATACCGCCTGTGGTTCTTACATCTGCAATTCGTTGTGGGGACTAAGGAGAAGTAGGACTCTTGAGGAAGAGGAGGTGATTTTACTGATGGGAAATGGAGCAAGAGTTGCTGCTGAAGATGTAGGATCATTTCATTTACATATGCCTACGGGCAAGACTATTGTTTGAAATAATTGTTATTTTGTTTCCTCGATTGTAAGGAATATTATTTCAATTCCTATGTTGGATTTGGATGGTTTGTCATTTTATTATTAAGAATAATGAATGTTCTATCCTTAGAGATAATATTCTTTATTGACGTGGTACTTTAAAATAATGGTCTATATGTTTGTGACATAATTTACTTCAGATTGAACAAACTAATAAAAGAAAAGGGATGATGAAAATCTCACTTTCTTTTGGCACTGCAGACTTGGTCATATTAGTGAAAATAGACTGCGGACATTGCATAAGAAAGGGTTACTTGACCCCTTTTGATTTTGAATCATACCCTACATGCGAGTCTTGTCTATTGGGTAAAATGACTAAATCTCCATTTAGTGGACATGGAGAGAGGGCTGCAGATTTTCTAGGATTGGTACACACTGATGTATGTGGACCAATGTCTACGCAAGCCATGGGTGGATTTTCATACTTCATTACTTTCATAGATGATAGATCTAGATTCGGATATGTGTTTGATGAAACACAAATATGATGCCTTTGAAAAGTTTAAAGAGTATAAGTATGAAGTGGAGAAACAAACCAAAAATGGTATTATAACTCTTCGATCAGATCGAGGTGGTGAATACTTGATGGAGAGTTTCTGGATTATCTCAAAGAAAAGGGTATAGTCTCCCAGTGGACTCCTCCAGATTGGTATCTGAAAGGAGAAATCGAACTTTGTTAAACATGGTTCGGTCCATGATGAGCTATGCGAATTTTCCAGTATTCTTATGGGGTTACGCATTGGAAACCTCAGCATATTTACTGAATAAGGTGCCTTCCAAATCTGTCCATAAAACTCCATATGAGATATGGAAAGAAAGGAAACCGAGTCTTAAACACGTTAAGATTTGGGGATGTCCAGCTTATGTCAAGAAAGTTGACCCAGATAAGCTGGAATCTCGATCTGTAAAATGTAGTTTTGTGGGATATCCTAAAGAGACTTTAGGGTATTACTTTTACACCGATCATAGGGTGTTTGTCTCCAGACATGCTACTTTCTTGGAAAAGCAGTTTATCCATGAAGGAAACAGTGGGAGCAAAATTGAATTTGATGAAGTTCAAGAAGCACAAACTACTACGGTTCAAGTGGAAACACCTGTTCAGACTGAACAACCTTCTGTGGAACAGCCCATTCGTAGGTCAGGGAGAGTGTCTCGCCAACCTGAGAGGTATTATGGCTTTGTCATTGAGAATGATAATGAGTTGTCAATCATTGATGATGACGACCCTATGACCTATAATGAGGCTATGAGTAGTGTTGACTCAGAGAAATGGCAAAGTGCCATGAAATCCAAAATGGAATCTATGTATACGGTATACAAAAGAAAGATTAGAGCAGATGGCCAGGTGGAGACCTTTAAAGCCAGGCTTGTGGCAAAAGGATTCAAACAAAGGTAATGGATTGACTTTGATGAAACTTTTTACCTGTAGCCCTGTTAAAATCAGTTCGAATTTTCTTGCGATTGCTGCTTACTACGACCATGAGATCTGGAAAATGGCCAGATGGCTTTCTTTCCAAGGGAAATGAAAACCTAGTGTGTAAGCTGCTGCGAACCATATGTGGTTTAAAGCAAGCTTCTCGTAGATGGAACATCCATTTTGATGAGACAATCAAAGATTTTGGTTTTATCAAAAACGTAGATGAACCATGTGTCTACAAAAGGGTTAGTGGGAGCGCGGTAACATTTCTTGTATTGTATTGAAAGAGAGTTGACACACATAACAACATAGCAGACCCACTCACAAAGCCACTTTCTGAAAGTCACTTTGATCGTCATAAAGACAAGATGGGTATTAGATACCAGAGTGATTGGCTTTAGTACAAGTGGGAGATTGAAAGAGATATGTCCTAAGTCCAATCTCATATGAGGATTTAGGAATAACTTTTATGTAATCTGTTTTGATTTCATTGATATTAATAAAAGACTTGTTTTGTTTTTATTACGGGCTCTATCTATTTAAATGAGTAAATAAGATATACCATAGTTTAGAGTAAAGCTTTTTATGGATTATGATGAGATCATAATAGTGAGACCTAAAAGATGATAACTCTAAACTTAAATAGTTCCTGGTCATAGGATTACTAACTGGTAATTAATAATCCGCAAAGATTGGTACATACTATGCTTGCTCCCTTCAGGAGGATGTCTGTTCTCATAGGCATTTGTGTGGTGACACTATAGCTAGTATGTAGGTGCTTATTATAGAATAAGTTCACTGAACATGACTCGCACAGCTGAACAACTGATGGAGTTCACTCACGTGTCAGCAGTTGTTCACATAGTGATAGTTGTACAAGTATCCTTAGACTTGAGGTCATCATAGTCATCTTGTGTACACTGAACTATGCTTTGGTTTAGTTCTTAGTCTCCAGGGACAATTATTAGGGCTCTACTGGGTATAGGAATTTGTACACGAAGATAATGTATGATCAATAAAGGATCTACCCCTTCCAGTAAAGGAAGAGAATGTTCTAAGCTGATCCACTTATGCTAGTTCAGGAATCTCTGGCCAGAGTGAATGAAATTAGAAAGGAGTTTCTAATTTACATAGAACTGAGCATAGTGAATGGGAAAGCAAATGATTAAATTAGATAGGCTTGACACAAGATCCATGCCTTGTATTTAATCAGGGCATTGGAGGGTAGAAGGAATTAATTGTACGGTAAGTATTCACTGACAGGTACTTGGTATTCTAAGCAGTGAATTCATATTATCCGGTTAGTCGCGATATGTTGTGAAGCATCACTCACGATGTAGAATAAATATAATTAATCAGTTAATTATATTTAGTGAATTTTAATATTCATATAAATAATTAATAAAAGTTTATTATTATTTATTTCTACTACCGGCATAATATTGAACCTACAGGGTTACACCATAAAAGAATATTTTCTTTGATGAAAAATGAGAGAGATAATTATTTTCTAAATAGTTAAGAAAAAGAAATAATGATTAAATTAGTTTTAATTATTATTAAAGTATTTTATGAAGATAAAATGTGGGGGTTAATATATATAAAGATATATTATAAAACCCTAGGAGAGTCCTATAAATAGAATGAGATGGATGGCTCAAAAAAAATATGGCACACAATTTTGGTTTTGTGAATACCCTAGCCTCCATCTTCTTCTTCTCTCTCTCTCTCTCCCAAAAACTCCATTTTTATAAAAGCTTAGTTTTATAAAAAGGTTCATCGAAGCGGATCGTTCTTGGTGGATACCGGTAGAGTGCCTCACACACTGAGGAGCAACTGCTAGCACTCCAATTTTATAAAGCTTTGATTCACGAGGTATGATTACGATTCCTCAGTTTTTCCCTTTTATACGTTTTTCTATATGTGCGGTATATGATTTTTACGGAATAAATTGTTATTTCACGCTTCCGCTCATCCGTAAATTTCATCATGAATATCACTGCACCACTTGAAATTTCAATAATTGTTACAAGTGCTGATGATCTAGTAGTTGGACAATCACTTTTAGGATTGAGGGAAGGGAGTGAACAGAGTGAGAGGCTGAGTTACTCTCAGGCAAAAGGAGGGGAAAAGAGTGAACACATGTAGGCTATTTCTTCCAGCTTGGAAAAAGTGAGTGAGAGGAGTCCCACCTTAGATGGTGAAGGTGAGGGTGTGAGGGTGGGAAGCCAAGGGGAGCCCTTGATGCAAAAATAGAGAGAAAATGAGAGAAAAGTAGGTACATGTGATATAAGGGTGGCAACCATTGCTAGTGACTTAATGAGTGTCAGTGATGCAGAAAAAGAGAGACTGTATCAACAAGAATATCAAGTTGTTATAGATTTTATATCTTTGGATGCAGAGACATTTACTCATCCTGTTCCATCATATCAAACTCCGGCTGGACAGGGAAATGAGGAGGCTGAGAAGATACTTAACTTGGTGCACACAACAGCTTCAATGCTAAGGGCTAAAGATGCAATCAATGACATGCCCTTCACAGCTGATGATGATTTTTAGTATCCCTCTGGTGGTTTAAAGACTCTTTTGGGGATGATGATGAGGATGATGAAGGAGAAGGCATGGACATAGGGGGAGATGTAGACATTTCATGATGGATAATGCACAAGGAATGCAATTACTCACATCTTCAAACCACACTTTTCAAGTTAATTCATGACACCCAAAGTGCAATTCAAGCAACCATAAGTGCCAGCACCAAGAGTCTACTCAAAGCACATATGGAGTCTCTGCAATTGCACAAAATATAAGCTCTCAAACAAAGTCAATATGTGGATGGACTTAATCTAGAAATTGTTAAAGTCAAACAGGACTTTGTTGCTAGATTGGATGCTAGGCTTCGATAAACAACCATGACATGAATAGTCTAGAATTTTAGAAGGGAAGCTGATTTGAACAGAAAAGTTGAGGCCATGGATTCAAGAATTGCAAATATGGAGAAATCAATGGCCAAGATACTTGCAAATTAGGAAGCTCAGTCAAGTTTGCTACAGCAGTTGGTGGATGCACAAACCTCCAACCCTGCTCAACTTGATGCTAACAAAAAGGGGGAGAATAATGTAGTCATTCCAGTTAGTAAGGGGGAGATAGTTAGTGAAGGGGAGAAAGTGCACATTCAAGCCAATAAGGTGGTTTTTCCATAAATTACCTTCACAAAGCCACCAATGCTAGAAAGCATTGACTTGATCAAAATAGCAGCAACTAATTTGGAGCTGAAAGAAAAATGGAACAACATTGATGAGAAGATTGAGAAAAATTTTGGTCAAATTGCAAAACCTGAAAAACTAGTGAAACATTTCACTCAATTGAGACCAATTTCAATTAACGAAATAAGCTTAGGGAATTTGGAAAGGGGTCAACCCTCAGCAAGAAGACTTTTACAGGACAATGTGATTTTACAGCCAAAGAATAACTCCTCAAAGAATTCAACCAAAAATCCATTGGACCTAGTCTATGAAACTCTCAAGCCAGATGAAGAGAAGCTGCTTGGTAGATCTATTGCTTATCACAAGGATCCAATAGACTCAGTATTAAAGAAGAGAATTGCTAGAATCTACAGGCATGGCAAATTGATTTGTGTGATGGATGGATATCCATAATTTGCAGAAGCTAAGAAAGAAGAAAATGTGATGCTCAAACAACAGAAAAGGCAAGCTGCCTTAGATGCCAAGAACCAAGCTAAGAAGCCTGCAATCACAGAAACTGATATGCCTCCTGTGATAACTGAGTCTGTGAATGAAGAAAAACAAGATGAACCAAAGCAGATAAAAGTTCCAAGACAGAAATTCAGAGCAAAGAGGAAGATGTATTTTGATGAAGACGAGGAATAGTACATGCCAACCCAATCTACCACTAGAAGTTAAACACCCTTTCCTACAATGGAGCAGGTTGAATTCAAGGTTTATTCTGATATAAACTTCCATGGTGAACCCATAATTCTAAAGGATGAACCTATAGATTGGGAAAGCCTACCAATCCCTATACATCCCAATCCCAACCAAACCACGGAAAATAAAGAAAAGAGCAGTCAAACAAGCCAAACATGTCAGACTTCAATCCAAAGCTCTAGCCAAACCCAAACAAACTATAAACAAGGGAGATCAACTCTATATATGTGACATCAAGGAGTTTTCAGACCTAAATCTCTATCTGGATGGGCTAGATGAAGTAAGAGCTATTGATGCTCACAAGAAGCTTCTAGAGAGATTAGTGTTCAGGTACAAGGGTGGAAAAGAGCTATCTTGGCTTCTTTACAGAATTCTTAATGAAGGCTACTCTGTCTTAGTAAAGATATTTTCCTTAATGAAGAAGAACTTTGGGTTCAACATTGTTGTTGTTGAGTGGCATTTATGACACTTTATAATGCTCTAATAAGCTTTGGATTGGTGCATTTGTACTCAAGTTGTTAAGTGTTTTAACGTGTTTTCTAGTGTTTTTGCATTTGAGGCAGTATCTAGGTAATCAGGTGAACTAGCATTATTTTGCTGCTAATATAGTGTCTAGGTGGTGTTGGAATAAAAGCTCGCAAAGATCGGCTCGAATCTACAAGAAACATGCAAGAAGTCAATTTTGGGAGAAGGCCAGCACGCCCGCGCTGATGAAGTGCGCGGCCGTGCCGAAGTTCAGGGAGCCAGCGCGCCCGCGCTGATGAAGCACGCGGTTGCGCCGTGTCGGGATAATAAAATCCTGATTCTATTGCAATTGTATTTTCTGGACTCCTGGGATGTTTGAAATGCTATATATTGATAACTCAAGATCATTTTTTAATAAGGAGACTTACCAGAGCACAAGGAGAAGACGACAAGAGACCGATAGCATGATTCAACAAAGGCGAAGATGATCTAGTTTATTCTTGTGAATCTTTGTTTTGAGTTGTAATCTTGAATGCTCATTTCTTGTTTTGTTGAACCTATACTCTTGCTTGTACTTGGTTTTATTTATTCGTTATAAATACTACATTTTATATACCATGCTTTCATCGGAACCCACGTTGATGATGAGTCCGATTATGGGCTAATCGTTATCATGGGGTTCTAGTGGATTTATTTATGGATTTCTTTAGTTAAATTGATTGATATCTTAGTATGTGGTGATTGTATGATATCTTAGTATTGATTGTGCGTATTCGTCTTATGAGTGTCGCAAACTTATAAGATAGTGTGTTAATTCTTAATGAAGCGAAAAAGATTTTAAGGATTTAGAACTTGCCATGCTAGCATAGGTTCATGTATTTATTATACATGATTCGTAGGTAATTTGAACCATCTTACTTTCTCTATGTAATGAAGATAGATAACTTATGCTTAAACCGTTATGTTGTCAAATTCTATAGACATATAGGGTCTCAATATAATTGGTTTCTATTCAGCTTCTATCTCTTTTGTGGATGTCTGGTAGTATGGTACTCGCGCAATGAACGTTGGCGTTTATCAGTTTCGTGTTATCTGATTAGTGTCATCACCATTGCATGCTAAGGGTAAGATCAATAAGGCTAATGGATGAAGTATTTAATGAAGTTAGAATCTCATGTTTTTCATAATTATTAATTCAATCAATCTTATTATCGTAGTTATAAATATTAGTTTAATTCTTAGTTATAAACATCCTCACTTTGTTATTGTCTTAGCATTGAATAATAACCATACATTGTTGCTTAAGTGTGTGAATTAATTAGTTAACCAATACAGTCTATGTGGGAACGAATCTGATTTATATCTTATACTACTTGCGAACTCGTAAACTTGCGTGAATATTAGCGCGTGTTTAGCGATTAACAGTTGCCAAAAGGGAAATACTGAACAGAATTGAGAAGATAAGAGATAGCTGGAGAGACCCAAATGCACTCCCAAGAGTCTTAACTATTCCCTACAATAGAGATATAGTGCATTTGAGACCATACTGGATAATAGAGTTCAAGGATGAGAAGAACACCGAAAGGTTCTTCAGATTAGAAGAACAACTAAAGATTTCAAGCAATGAAACTCTCATGGAGATGCAAGAAATGTTGGATCATACTAATGAAGATGAATCTGAATTCTACAGGCAAGTTTAACACCAGATTGAAGAGAATAATGAGAAACTGTGAAATAAGTCTAGACACTCAAGGAAATAAATTAAATTTACTCAGTCTAAAGGAGCACCTTGAATTGGCTTGTGAGATTTTCTATGAACCTTCCTATGTATAACTTTCAATAAAGTGTAGCACCTGTTAATTTTATCTACTATTATTCAGTCTGTATTTATAAGGTCTTTTCTTACCATCAAGTTTCTCTTAATTTATGCCTACAGTTCCGGTAGACATAAATTGAGGGAGATTGTTAGGAATATGTCATAGGCTTGATGATAAGTTTACCAAAACACCTTAGTAGATTTAATTTAGTGTTTTTGTAGCTTTCAACGGATGATCACTTCAGCATCCATTGAGAGTGTAGCTTATGTTTTAATAAGTTTTGTAACACATTACTGCATACTACAATACCTTAGATATCTAGAAGTTGTAGGATATTTAAAGTCATGTTGACAACTACATTGATATGCAAAATAGGTTGGCTAATTGTATATATTAGATGTCTTGTAATTTTGCATAAGTGAAATAGAGTTAACTGCTATGGAAGACTTTCAACGGATGATTCTACAAGGTTTCAACGGATGATCCAAGTCACATTCAATGGATGACCTAATAAAGTTTTGATGGATGATCCAACACAGTCTCAACGGATGATCCAGTGAAGTTTCAACGGATGTTCTAATTCAAATTGCAATTGATAGTGACTTGACAGTCACATGGGTTGATTAGATGCAAATGTAATATGGAAGACTAGTTACAGGTTTTAGAGAACAAAGAAGCATTTCCATTTCTATGCTAACTTGAAGATATTCAAAGATGCTGGATGGAGAAATGAAGAAGTGTGTAATTAGACTAAGACATTTTTTGTCTTATTAGTTTGTCTTTTTATAATGTAACTTGATGATTTATAAACCAATAGTAGTAAATAGAAAATTAAAAATAAAGTAAGCAAACACTTGAATTAGAGAAATAGAAAAGGTTGTACTTGTGAAGAATTTCTCTGTTCTTGTAACTCTACTTGTAAGCAGCTTTGTGCAAACTTTGCATCACAGATTTCTCGAATTTATTTATATCTCTAGTGGTAAAATTCAATCCACCAGAAAGTTTTTAAATACTTGTATTTAACTACTTTGTGTTTGATTACATTAATATTTTCATTCCACATTATTTTAATTAAACACTGTCATATATATATATATATATTTGAGATAGAGTCAATCTTAAAATAAAAAAGAAACCAGAATTACATTTACCCCCCTTCTGTAATTCTTTGTTAGATTGTTTGGGAATAACAATAGTCAAGGCCAATAGATATGTTAGCACATGCCTTGTTCTTCTCATGGTACTGACCAACTAACTGAGAAGCATTTATGAAAGACTTCAACTTCACTTTATTATTTTCTATCTTTTCCCTTAACACAGCATCAATTTGAGTAGCACACTTCAGCTTATTATTTAGATATTTATTTTCCTGCTTGACTGTTTCAAGCTCAACAAGCTGTAATTCTAAACTTTGTTTCTTAATCTCAAGCTCCTCATTTCTCTTTGACAGCTTACTCACTTCCTCAGTAGCTGCCATCATGCTTGTGTGTATATGAAACATCTCTACACTCATCTTTTGAAAAGTATCCTTATATTGAATAGCATTTAAATCAATAGTGGTTAGAGTTGGTACCTCTGATTTTGAAGTGGATAATTCTCCATGCTCAAGAGCCATTAGTGCATAGTTTCCAACTTCTTCATCCTCGTCATCATTATCAGTATCATCCCAACTTTTGCCTTATGCAATATAAGCTTTTCCAAACTGTTTCTTCAATAGATCTTTATACTTTGCCTCCAATTCTAAATATGCCTTATCTTTTTTCACCTTTTTGGGCTTCATGCATTCAGTAGCAAAGTGACCCAACTCATCACAGTTGAAACACCTTATCTTTGATCTGTTCACAGATCCAGTTTTGTAGCCACCTTTGCTAGCAGAATAATATATTGTTGTTGGAAAACTGTCCCTTGTTCTTAAAAAACCTTGGCTTCTTGACTCTTATGTTGAAAATTTTCTTAGCCAATAAGCCATGGATTGGTCCATTTCATCTAGCTCATCCAAGGTGTAGTATTCATCTTCCTCCAGTTTCAAAACAACTTACTTCTGAGGTCCTTTGTTCTTTTGTTCAACAGATTGAATAACTGGAACTTGAGTATCTTGCTCATCTTCACTTTCTTCACTATCATGTACAACCAAGGCACTAGAACCATCAACCACATGTTCATGGTTTTCTTTTAATGACTTTCTTTATAGCATCTCAAGTTCATAAGTTTTCAAGATTCCATACAGAACTTCCAGTGTCATTCTGCTTAGATCTCTCTATACAGAACTTCCAGTGTCATTCTGCTTAGATCTCTCTTTCTCTGATGGCTGATATCTTTTGTTCAAGATGGTCGGGAAGAGAGCTAGCAGGAACTTCAGGTTAACCTCCTCGGCTTCATAATATTTATCATGTTGCTACAAGTCATTTATCAAATTATTGAACCTCTCAAAAACATCAGTAATTCCTTCTTTGGGCTTTTCCATGAATCCCTCATACTGAGGCACCGGTATTCTTCTTTGGTTGGATCTAACTTCCTCTGTACCTTCACACAAAATCTCTATTTTCTCCCAGATTTTTTTAGCGGTGTCACAGTTGACAATGTTTTATTACGTGACATTGTCAAGTGACTCTATCAAAATTAATTGTAGGACACTATCTAGAGAGACTTTCTCCTTCTCAGATTCAGTGTATTTTGAAGGGTCCTTAGGTACAAAATGAGATGAGATGACCATTTCCCCATATATAGATTCATCTATCATTTCCATGAGGGTGAAAGGGCCATTCTTGAGAATCTGGATGTATAATGGATTGGCCATCCTTATGAACAACATCATTTTCTTTTTCCAGAGTGTATAGTTGATTCTGTCAAAGGATGGTATCTTAATAATGCTTATCTTCTGTGCACTCATACTTCCATGATCTTTATCTATTTTCTTTCAAATTTTGCTCTGATACCACTTGTTAGATATTGAGTGCAACACAAGGGGTGAATGTGTTTTCTTGAATTTTTGGCTTTTTTAAAACTATTTGGAAATGGTGAACAAAGCAGGCTAATTTGTAGAGATATTGTGTTTAGAAGAATTAATAAAACATGCACAACAAACACAGTATTTTCAAAACTCACTTAACTTTGTAATAAAATTAAGTATGTCTTGCTACAAATTTCTGGGTTCTTTATAAGTAAAGAACTCAGCTTCTTTCTTAAGAGAGTATAAGAAAATATAGATCTATTTGTTTCTCTACTAAAACAAAGGACCAATGTTTATTTATAAATTAGTAAACACAAGTTTACACAACATGCAATAAGATGTGCACAACTCTACTTTACTTTAAGTTATCTCTAAAGCTTTCCATTTCTGGCTTGGTAAATCCTTACAAACCTTGTAGATCTGTGTCATTCCTTTATCAGTTAATCATGGCCTTTGATCTTGCACTCTTCAAGCTGCTTTTGTAGACTTTTCAATCTAAGTGATTAGATCATTTGTTGATTGATAATATTTAATATTTAACTTGTCTACACTCTGTACTTGAGGTTCTTGTCGAGGTCTCTAGTTTGTTGTATAGAGAACTGAAATCTCGATATATATAATGGCTTATCGAGATCTCTGAGTTCTCTATAAGTGTTTTGACTTTTCGAGGTCTCTGAGTTCTCTATAAGTAAACTTGGCTTGTCGAGGTCTCCAAAACTCTGCACGTAGAAATGACTTGTCGATATCTATGAGATCTCTATATGCAATTTTACTTGTCGAGGTCTATGAGATCTCTAATGAGAAATTGACTTGTCGATATATCCAATATTCATATCTTCATTTTGACTTGTAGATATCTCTGAGTTCTCTATATGCAAAGTTGACTTGTCGATATCTCCAATCTTCATATCTTCATTTGACTTGTCGATATCTCTGGTACTTCTCTATAAGCCATTTTGGACTTCTCGATAAATCATTCTGGAGTTCTCGAATGACTTCTCTATATGACTTGATCTGTGACTTGTAGATATCTTGACTTAGAACATTTTTTCTAAAACATATTTATTCAACTCCGAGCTTCTTCACCTTTTCTCTAAGGCATGATCTTGTTTATCTTCTTCCAGATTTATTCTTAGGCTTGAGACTGCTCACAGAAAAATACTCCATTCTGATCTTTAACATTTTTACAGACTCAAGTAATACAATACAAAATACATATTTAGACTATCATACAACTAAATCTTAGGATTGTCAATGTGACTTAGTCTTGTTATGATACTGGCATGTCTTGCACAACAAACAGATTTCTGGAAACATATTCAAGGCAAAAGTCCTAACACCCTCGTAGAATTCTACGAACAAGCAGAGTCGTTTAAATTCGTTGAAGAATCACTAATTGACAATAAAAAAGTAGAGTCTCCTGGAGTCATAAAAGCAAAAAATGGGAAAAGAAATGATAGATCTCGTAATCCAAACTATTGGAGGGAGCGCAAAGTACATAAGTCGAAGAAAGGGAATAGAGTCCCCCGAATAGCTATGAAAAAGACTCCACTACTTACACTTATTTGGCGTCATCTATCAAACATATATACGAAGTTAATAAGGGAAAATGCATCTTTCGGAGACCGGCTCTTTTAACTACATGGAAAACCAAAGATAAGAAGAAGTACTGTGAGTACCATGAATTTGTTTGACATAATACCTATGAGTGCCGACACTTGAAAGATGATATAAAAGAACTCATCAAGAAGGGCAGCTTGGAGATTAAATTGTAAAAGAAGTAAGTAAGTATCGAGGCGACCGCCCGACTAACCGGAAAGGCCCAGGGCGTGCCCAATAAAGAGTAAAAAAGGAGAAAGTCGATGACATTAAGTTCATCAAGTCAGGAAACATTCATGCTATTTTGGAGGACCTCATTATGTAGGAGACACAAATGGAGCTATCAATCGATATGCTAGAGAAGCACGATGACCTATACTTATTGTCGTTAACCGTCTTGAAGAGATACCTTCCAAGATGTTCCAAGGAGAAATGAGAGACATCACTTTCATGGAGGAAGACACCAAATAGGTTCATCATCCTCACAATGATGCTTTAGTTGTAAAGGTATGCATTGGAGCAATGAACATTTATCATGTGTTCATCGATAACGGAAGCTCAATTAATGTTCTTTACTATGATATTTACAAGAAGATGTGTTTTCTTGACAAAGATATGGAATGCGAGAACATATACATCTATGTCTTTGGTGGAGAAGCGGTAAAAGTTAAAGGGACAGTAAGAATCCCTGTTATCACTGGAGAAGACCCTCTCTCGACAACACAGATCCTCAAGTTAATGGTGGTGGATCATGAGTTATCTCATAATGCTCTTCTCAGATTACCATTTTTAAAGAATATGTGAGTCATCACCTTCAATTATCACTTATCCATGAAGTTTCCAACACCCAGCGGCATAGGATGTGTGGAAGGATGTCATGCGGATTCAAGGGAATGTTACAATAAATCTGTAAGAGAATTCCCCGAGAAAAGCCCTAACCAAAATGAAAGGGTCAATATGTTATATTTATTTAAAGAGTTAGAGGAAGAAAATATGGAAGGTGAGGACATGGAGACTGAACACGAAGTGGAAGAAGATGCAACCTTGGTCATAAAGGATGTAATTTTGGAAGATCCTCCAAAGAAATATATATAAGTTAAAAAGCAGATTCGATGAAAGAGCTTGAAGATGAAGAGATGAATGAAGAGTTTGATCCCATTTTGTGTATGCCATTTGGTTTATACAACGCTGGAGCTATGAATGAAAAATGGGAATTTCTCATGTAAGGTGCGACTTCAGACCCTTTCTCGCTTATACATATAGTTGATTTAAGTAGGGCTTAGTGTGAAGGCCTGAACCCCAGGGTCAGGAGTTGACGTCCTGACGTCATGAACAATAATAAACCATAAATATAATACAACCAAACTCATAATATTACATCATCACGACCCATTTACCAAGATCTTTTCCAGGTTTAAGTATGAATTAGGCTACTCAATTATTACATCACCAATTATTTAAATAAGTCTGATACAGAATACTCTTATTGTAACTCAACAGACCTACATCTGGTCTGACATAAACTACCTCATATGATCCTGATAGAGGAGGAGCGGAAACTCTGCCCTGGCTATGATGAACAGGTCTTTTAGGCATCTGATATATATATATATATATATATATATATATATATATATATATATATATATTTATTTATTTATTTTTGCAAGGGTTTGCAGTCAATTGCTCAGCAGTACCAATATATAAATAATCGAATATAAAACATTATGCTAAACAATTATAGGAACGGAAATTATAAAATCATTCATGAAAAACAGGAAAAATTGGATATCAACAAACTAACATGCTTTTTAAAGCGTAACATCAATCGTGTGCTGTATAAATATTAGATTCCAATTTTAGCATGCTATTTTCATTTCCAAATTGTTTGTTTAATTACAGGAATCACAAAACCATAATCAGATACATTGGACGTTCACTGGTGAAGATAGATGGTCAGTCTATCAACACCAGACAGCTCCATCTGCTGTCCTAAAATTATGTGTTCCGGAACTCAAAGACCAGCTAGGTCTTTGATAAAGCTAGACTAATCGGTTCAAACATGGCGGACAACCGACTTAGGCTCTTACGCCTCCATGTTGAGCCATTACCGAATAATGAGCCTCTTACGCAACTCCAATATCTGATCCTTTTTATCCAGTTTTCAAAAGCATTTATGCCTATATCTTATTAAAACAATTTTTATCACAACACATTTCAAAAACTTTTTCAATATTAATCACAATTAGAGATAGGTATTTCAGAAGCTACTTTCCCCCTAAAACCTGATTTAAACATAAACATTTATAATAACAGGGGATACATAACTTAAAATGTTTTATTTTAATATAAAGTTTAAATCAACAGTTCAATCATATATATTACTGAACCATAAAAGATATGGTCGGAGGTACTTGCCTTGGTGAGCTTTAACTACGAGATCGCTAGGTTACTCTTAGACTGACTTCGGGGCCTGGTTCTTTCGACTAGAACCTACAGAATCGAAATGCCCTAAATTAGACGATCACGTATGCTTGACATATCCTAACTAACAATTCTACCCTTACGATATTAAATCCCAACTCATATTTATATGTACAATCTCAGTACATAGACAAACAGGGCTCACGTACTTGAAATTCGATTCGGTAATTATTTTCAGAAAATACGTATAACCGTCATTTCAGGAAATTAGGGTCATCGACTATTTTGAAAAACATTTCACCACGATACGAAAGTAGTGTCCGTAAAATACTTGTAAATATATAATACATATATTCTATTGGTATTCCCGATAAATACTGGATACGTCCCCATATTTCCGAAATTAATTTATCAGAAATTGGGCAGCGTTTCCTCTATTTATTGGACTACCAATCAATATCATATCGACACCAACAACCACAAACAATGCAAATCACAACCCAAATCACCTATGACTTGAATAATTATAACCGACTAATTTAACATTTCAAATAAATATTTACGAACTAAATAATATTTTTATAATTGTAGGACTCAGATTATATCATCACGATTCACCGTCGGCTCGCCGAAACTCATCATCCATGGCGGCAAAATTCGGTGGTGCCCGTTTATTACGGGTTTCCAACGCGAATTCCACCGATAAATAAAATTTCCCTCTCGAAAAATGAATTTATTTCATTAATGTAATCAAATAGTTTCTTTCAAATTTTTAAAAAAAACCTGAATTAAAATAGTATACAACCGGAACAATAAAACAACGACCGAAAAAATAAAAGCAACACAGGCCACCAATCCAACTAAACTGTACATACATATATACAAACTAGTATATATATACGATCAATAGAAAAAAACTGAAGCAACCGGAAAATACCAAGGTGGCGGCGAAATTACTGGAAATTGGAGAAATAGGGGAGGAGTAGGGAGAGGAAGGAAGAGGGAGAAAAGTGAGAAAAAGAAAGAAAAAGAAATAGAAACGGGAGAGAGAGTGAGATAGAGAATCGAGAGAGAGAGAGAGAGAGAGAGAGAGAGAGAGAGAGAGAGAGTAAAGCGAGGGAGAGATGAGTTCGAACAGAGAGAAAGAGATAAGAGAGTCGAGAGATTGAATAATGAAGGAGGAGGATAAGTGTGTATGTAATTACCTGTGTTTTGTTTTTATTTTACTTTTTATTTTAAAAAAAACAACTGCTGCCACGTTTTAAACATGTAGCATAGATTTTTGATACGTACAACAATAATGCCACACGTCCTTATTTCCATCTGCAAGCCCCAATTCTGTCCCGCATTCCGCGCTTTAACGAACAAATTTATGGGTGAAAATAACCCGAAAAAATTACCAAAATAATTTTAAAATTCTCGAAATATTCAAAAACTAATAGAATATTAATTTCATAATTTTTGAAACATTTTTGAATTTAACGTTGGACCCGCACAAAAATACAATCAGAAATTCATTTAGGCATAAATAATTGATGAAATATTATTTTCTAAATTTTATAAATTCCTAAATATTTATTGAAATTATAAAGCCATGAAAGTAATTTTAAAGATAATTTCAATATTTATAAAAATAAATTTTTAATAAAATCCATTTTAAAAGCAAAAACAAAATAATACGACTCATCAATTAATAATATAATTAATTCTCAAATACAACTGAGTCACATACACTTAATATTAGAACAACACATAGCTGGAAGAGGCATAACTTATTTTTATTTATTTAATATTCCTATTTTAATAATATAAAAATATAGATCGTTATACTTAGCTTGAATAGTAGAGTAGTAGCAATAAAATTCCTCTTATCCTAGGGAGTAGTGCATGTAATATCTCACTCCGTGTTAGTTGTAGGATGTTTTCTTTCGTCTGTTTCTTTTATTCCTCAACCGAAAATAGGGTCGGTTGAGACTAGTATGTGTTTTTGCACCAGGATGCATTATTAATAAGATTTTGAAGTTTTTTATTTCAAAGTTTCTATTTTGGAGATAAGGAGAATAACTCTCTCTATTATGATAAGTTTGAGTTATATTAATCGCAGAATAAAAGGATTGCTTCCAAGCAAACTAGAAGTTGCAAAATTTCTCGACGAAGCTTTATACTTCTTTGGGCACGCCAGGGAGGGTGTATCCCTTTAGAAGGAATGCAAAAAACTCATGTTAGTGTTTGACTGATTGATATCTTGTTCTTAACTTCTTGGAGAATTGAAGCAACTCAAGAAAAATAACTCCCAAGAAAAGACGGGGAATCAAAGACTAAGAAGACGTACACCTTCTAGGGCGCACTCTAGGAAGTCTTCTTCTAACACGAATATGTTTTAGTTTAAGTTTTAGAGATCAGTGAGTTCATTTTTTGTATTATTTTAATTTTATATGTCAAAGACAAGATTAACTTATGGATATGCAAGGAAGAACAAGGTCACCCGGGGGAATCATATCCTTCCTAGGGTGCGCCCTATGAACGATTTCCCTTAAGGAAAGATTTTTGAAGTGACTACATCTACAAGTTCATTGGTTTTTTAATTTTTGCATGATGTAAATAGTCTAAAGCAAAAAAAATGATAATATGCAACAAGATACGTAATATGGATTCGAAATGCAATGTGCGATAAATAAACAACTTCGTACAAATTGCATGGATTTTACAAACGCCAGCACCTCAAATAAAATTCATATTAATAGTCATAATGTAGCAAAAGACATTAAGAAAGCATCACGAGATGTAAAGGGCCTAAAAGGTGCACCTCCATAATAATCAAGGGCCTAGCAAGCGCACCTACTCTCGGAGGGTGGACAGAAGATAGTCTGTGTAAGGGGAAGCCATAGTGGGAAAAGTGTTACTCATGAGCACTACATCATTCGTAGAAATGGCACCATCCCGAGGAGCACCAATATCAGTCATATCAGCTACGACTCCTACCATAGCTTCTGCTGCGACAGGCAAACCCAAAGCCTGGACATGGAGGTGGTCGAGTGCCAAAGAAACTCTCATGTCAATTATGTCCTGCACATTTTCCCTCTTGAAGTCAGTAACAAAGGATAATATCTCCTTATAAAAGGTGCTATAATCATAAGTAGAATTATTGACGAAAAAGTTAGCAAGTAGCATAGCAAAGTCCTGCTCAATCCCCTTGTCGCGGATCTCTCTCCTTTACTCCTGCCATCCGTGTAGCTGATCCTCTTGGAGCTAATCAACCTGACTCTAAAACTGACACTTCTCAGTAAGTATCAAATCCAAAGTACAATGTAAATCAGTGATGATCTCTCTTTCATGTCTCAGCTCCTCAACCTGTCCTGAACTGATAACATCCTTCTCCTTGGAGATTTTCTTCATCTTCTTTTCTGCAATAGTAGCACGGGCAATCAAACTCCTCCGCTCTGTCTCAAGGCTCTCGAGACGAGCTCTATCTCTCGGACACTCAGATGTATCTTCCAAAAAAATAAATAGTGGTTGTGAAGTGGCTCTGACTCTCACATAATCTCTATATGATGGTACTAAGTCCCTCTAGGAAGTTAACTCCTCATCTCCAAGGAATAGAGTGACTAACGGGCCCTAGTGAGATTCCACTTGAGAAAGAGAAGAAGAAGCCTTCATCCACTTCGAAGTACCACCTCTCACACAAGATCTCGTACGCTTGGGTAAAGGGACTGGGAGTGCATTGACAACCTCCATGGGAGAACAAATGAGCCGCATATCGTCTCAACAATGTTCCCCTCGTGAACCACCATCTCGGAAGTCATGTCAAACCCGAAGCACTTCATAATTTTAGGAGCTATACCTAAAAGTTAGACATGAAATGGCTTCGTACGATATACAAAATTAAGGAATGGAATATAGGAAAATACGTAAAGACAAGATGCATGCATAAAGGCGTAAATGAAGCCAACATGCCAATAATACATGTTCGTATGAAAAAATGAATATAAAGGAGATCACATATAGTGTGAAGAATAAACCAAGGCAAAAATCAAGAGAAGCTACTCTTAAGCAGGCACACCCCTAAAGTTGTATATCCTTCAGGACGCCCCCGAAGGTATACATTAATTAGGGCGGGCCCGGAATATACCTGGAGGAGGGGGAATGTCCGTCGTGGCCTATACATTATCTTTTTTAACACGCTCGGAACCCACATCAAAAATTCATTTAGGGATAAATAATTGACGAAATATTATTTTCTAAATTTTATAAATTCCTAAATGCTTATTGAAATTATAAAGCCATGAAAGTAATTTTAAAGATAATTTCAATATTTATGAAAATAAATTTTCAATAAAATCCATTTTAAAGGCAAAAACAAAGTAATACGACTCAGCAATTAATAATATAATTAATTCTCAAATACAACTGAGTCACACACACTTAATATTAGCACAACACATAGCTGGAAGAGGCATAACTTATTTTTATTTATTTAATATTCCTATTTTAATAATACAAAAATATAGATCATTATACTTAGCCTGAATAGTAGAGTAGTAGCAATAAAATTCCTCAACCGAAAATAGCGTCGGTTGAGACTAGTATGTGTTTTTGCACCAGGGTTCATTATTAATAAGATTTTGAAGTTTTTTATTTCAAAGTTTCTATTTTGGAGATAAGGAGAATAACTCTCTCTATTATGATAAGTTTGAGTTATATTAATCGCAGAAGAAACGGATTGCTTCCAAGCAAACCAGAAGATGCAAAATTTCTCGACGAAGCTTTATACTTCTTAGGGAACGCCCGGGAGGGTGTATCCCCTTAGAAGGAACGCAAAAAACTCATGTTAGTGTTTGACTGATCGATATCTTGTTCCTAACTTCTTGGAGAATTGAAGCAACTCAAGAAAAATAACTCCCAAGCAAAGATGGGGAATCAAAGACTAAAAGGCATGTGTCATAGCCTATTTGTTTATTCGAGGATTTAACTCAACTCAAATAAGAATGTAACAAGTAAATAGTGGATCTACCGTCAAAGAGATCTCATAAAGTAACATCTGCCAAAAGTTCAGAAACAAGGTTCATCTACAGACTTGAGGAATTACTTCACTGGAAGAAGTTCAAAAATTTTGATCAAGCCTTAGTGATATAAATCAAGATTATGGATTTAATCAAGTGACAGAGATCTTGTCAGGGTATCAGATAATTACAGGGATTTAATCTGAAGAAAATCAAGTTATCAAAGTCAAGACATGAAGAAACGTCACGAAAGTTAGTCACTCATGAACCAGATAGTACATCGAGTGTCAACATTGAAGTGGTGGAATTGATTCATAATTGACAGTGATTTTCAGAAGATTTTCAGAAGAATGGTTGTTGTTGAAGAGTAGTATTAATTCTCTATTAATTAAATAAGTCATATAGTTTAATTAAGAAAATAAATTATATCTGCAAAGATTAATTTATTTATTAATTGAATTAATTGATTAAGTAATTCTGAATTAATATTATGAATTTTCAGAATTGATTTTGAATTTATATTCAATATTAATTAAGCATGACAATCAATTAAACTGGTATGACAATCAGATTGTCATACCGAAAGTCATGCTAGTTCAAATCAGATTGTCATACCGAAAGTTCTACTAGCTATGGGATTGTCTTGCTAGTTCAGGAGATAGTCATACCTATTGTCATGCTAGTTCAGGAGATAGTCATACCGACTGTCATGCTAGTTCAGGAGATTGTCTCACCGAAAGTCATGCCAATTCACAATTTGTCTTGCCAGTTCATTTCAGTTCTGTTGATTATTTAAATACTAGCAGCAGCAAACATTTTATCTAATCTCTTCACAACAGAAATAAACTACTCAAGAACAACAGCCGCGGAAGAAATATTTTATCTCTAAACTGCACTTCAAGATTATCAATTTCTAGTTATTAAAGTTAAATCCAAACCACTAGAAATCATTCTCTTATTCTTGTGTAACTATCTAGTGGATCAAAATCCCTAGAACTTAATCTCAAATTGCTTCTAGCATTTGATCTTTTTTATTGCAAAAATAGAAAAAGTTCATGTCGAATTTATTCTAAATTTGTGATAATCTATTTGAGATTAATCCCTTGTAATTGATACCGTTGTTGTAACACCTTTCAAGTTTAATAATAGTTTTATTTAACTTGAATTTTGTTTCAATTTTTTATTCCGCATTAAATTCTATTAAACGGTATAGTTTGTATTCAACCCCCCCTTCTGCAAACATATTGGGACCTAATAATTGGTATTAGAGCCTTCTGATTAACGAACAAATCAAGATCCTAGACTTTTGTACATAGAATCACTGCCATAAGAGAAGCAAGAGATCTGAGTGAGATTTCTTTGGAAAGGCTCTATGGTGTGTTAAAAACCTAAGAGTTGGAGCAGATTCAGCAGAAGGAAGTCTACGGGAAAGATAGAGTGGTTAGCACATCTACTGTTCTAGTAGCTGAAGGTCAACAACAACAACAACAACAACAATCTCAACAGTCAGAGAGAATGGTACAGTCTTCCAAGGCTGAGGAAAATGTGATAGTAGCAGAATATGATCCTCCTACTACAGATCAATCCAGTGATGATTTTTACTCCTTAGAAGAGCTGGAGCAATTGGAAGATGAGTCAATGGCCCAGATTGTCAAGAGATTCTCCAATGTCAGATTCAAGAGAAATCCCAAGTTCAAGTACAAGTCCAACTATAATAGATTCCAGAAAGGTGGATCTTCATCCTCTAACTCCAGCAGTGGTGGATACAAAACAGGGATGGTTGATCGGAGCACCATTCGATGCTTTAACTGTAATGAGTTGGGACACTTTGCCAAAGAATGCAGGAAGCCAAAGCAAGTAAGGAAGAACTCTTATGATTCAAATCAGAAGAGTAACTCTGAAAGGGCTTATCAGGAAAAGGGAAGAAGCTGAGATGATACTGATAGTGAAGATGAAGAAGTTGGGAATCTTGCTCTTATGGCTATTGATGGAAATACTTCATCGTCAAGAAAAGAGGTAAAGTTTATTGATGCTGAATTAGTTTATCATCTAGGAGGTTCCTTACATTGTGCTCGTCGTGATAATGAACTGTTAAGTCAGCAGATCAAAGACCTTGAGAAAGAGGTCAATGAATTAGGACTTGTGCACATTAATCATGACAAATTAAAAGAAAAAGTATCTTTTCTAGAGAATAGAGTTAACTGTTATAGACAACTCGAAACTATTCTCAAAGACAAGATCACCGGTCTTTAGACTAAGGTTAAAGCTTACTTTAATTCTTCTCTGAATGCTAACGAGTTCTGTAGTAAGTAAGTTGTTAATCAAACATCTAGAATAAGTTTTGATTACAATGCTGCTATTGGAGAATTAGGCATAAACTCTCCTCCTCATGTCTGTGCTAAAGGTAGGGAAGTACCACATGTGCTTAAGGGTATTGATAAACCCCTTTATAAAGAATCAATTGTTGAACCATTTGATGAGACCTCCTTTATTATTCAAGAAGAAATACGTGTTGAAGATCGTGCTAATGAGGAGGTTGTTTCCAAGCCAAGTGTGTCGTAAGTTCCAGTCAAAGTTGTGAAAGCAACTGAGACTAACTCAGACACACATGAGTTGGATAACAAAAATGCCATGTCTACCACACATAATTTGCCTGTTGTTAATCCCTCTCATAAAGTATGTGGTGTTCCTAATTGTATGTCTTGTGCTTTTAATTTGATGTATGCTTATTGTAATGGTAAGCATGTTTCTAGTGATAAGACTACTCCTCGTCAGCATGTGAATAATAGGAAGCATGATAGGTCTAAGACTGCTAGTCCTCCTAAGGCTAGAAAGGAGACATTTGTGCCTAAGCCTAAACAGAAATTTGTTAAGGCTGTTTACAAGGTCAAATATCCAGTCATTGAGAAAGTTAAGAACATAAAAATTAAGAATGTTGTTTTGCCTGACAAAGGCCAATTCTACAAGTATGCCGGACCCAACCAAGCTTGGGTTCCGAAGAAGGTCTAATCCATTTGTACTGTAGGGAAGTAAACAGGTGGAACCGGTAGTGTGGATTCTTGACAGCGGATCGTCAAGACATATAACCGGAGATAGAGCCCTGCTATCAAATGTGGTTGAGAAAGCTGGCCTAGTGGTTACCTTTGGAGATAACAGCAAAGGTTTAACTGAGGGATATGGCTCTTTGCAAGCTGGTAATGTTATCATTGAACTTGTAAATATTTTCTGTATTTTTGCTATATTAATATAAGTTTTTATTTGTACTTTCTGTAATTGTAAATATTGTTTGAGATATTACAGTTGTTAGGAGTTAACAATTATATGATATATGAAATTGAATGCTGATATCTCTTTGATAGATATTTAGTATTTAATTTATTGATATTTTTTAATTATATTAAAGTAATATGCAACATAATTATTGGTATCTAAAGTACTTGACAAGTATCGGTCAATGATATATTCTTAATATTTTATTGCAGATAGTTATGAGATTTTAAGTTCTAGTCAATTTATATAAGTTGTTATATCTGAAAGATTCACTATAATTTGAAATCAGCAGTATAGTCATTCTTATTAATATTATTTTTCAACAAACAATGTTGTTGATTTTAATTTTATTAAGATAGATTATGGAGCTTTTGACATGAATGAGAATTACTTAGACTTTACCCTAAGTGATCAATGCTTTAACAAAAACTCATTCATATTGAAAGATAAATCTCTCTTTCTCTTCCTAATACTGCTAGGTCATCAGTCTGTGTCTTATCAAATCATTTATCTTTTTAGGCATAAAAACAGACTTGTGCACTCGAACAGTTTTAGGAGAAAATCAAACTTCTTTCTACATTAGTGATTTCTTATTTCATTTCAAAATCTTTTAAAATCACTATTATACATCATTTCTCTCAAAATATTAAATGTATGATTTTCATTCATTATAGATCTTAAGTACATTTCATCTCTATTGTCATATGTTCTTTGATACAGGTTCAGCCTCCAATGGCCTTCTTTCATTGACAGTCATGAGGTTGAAAACCCACAACATCTATCCCAGACTGTAAAGACAAAGATAGAAACAAAACCAACCAACACTCTCTTACCACTAAAATGTAGTATAAATGAGCGTGAGGGAGATAGTGCCTTAGTGCACCACATAAGGAAGGTTCTGAAGTCAACCCAGCAGCTTTGTCTCCTACAAAGATGAGTAGTATTTAAACTGAGACAACTGCTAGCCCCCATACATCTTCTCAAAAAGATGTAATGGCTGAAAAAGGCACAAAAACAATTACTAGATTCATCCTTTCAACAGGGTGCATCTATTGAAATTTGTTTGTCGGCCAGGGTATCCGATGTAGTGTCACCACCTCAAACACAAACAATTATTGATGCACAAGGAAAGGTTACACACACAAAGGAGGAGTTGAAGGAAACAAGAGTTTCGACCATTTTAAGATCAGATACGATTGTTCAAGGTCCTTTAATGGACCAATTGCCTTTACAAGTGTTAGGAGAGGATACTGATCCAAAAGCCATATGTCAGTGGTCAGAGTCTACCTCCCCAGGCTTAAATCCCCTGGATGCATCTGCGGATAGTGGATCTAACATAGGCGCAGATCGGCAACTTGTTGACAATGATTCAGATATTACCTAATGAGTCACAAGGAAATGTCTTCACAGACATTAGAAGGGAACTTTGATCTTTATGCTAAATTCGTTGGATCATTGTTTACCTTCCCAGAATTTAAATCTAGAACCCTAAAAGGGAAACTGGCAACTTGTAGATTATGACTCAGATTCATCTGACGAGGTTAACAAGGACGGGGATTTGCGAACTCCCATTGCACCACCTGTGACCTCCTTAAGGATGGCTAAGGTGATTTTCCTTGAAGGTACAGCTGAATTTTGGAGCTATGAGAGGAGTGATACACTTGTGAGAATGAATGAAACATGAGTGGAGAGAAGAGTGAAACACATGTGAGGTACACTAAACAGAATCACACACTCACAGTAAGGAAGAAAGAGAAACTACTTGTTATTTCTTTTCGAACCAAGTGAAATATGAGAACTCCTTCAGACAACGGCATACATTCCTTCTCTAAGGGGGAGATAAAAGCTTAAGTAATAGTTTGGAGGATTTCTCAACTAAGGGGGAGAAATAGCAGGGAGGAAAGAAAAAGAAAAAGGTAAAGCATATGTACACTTCACCACACCATTATTATTTGTAACTACGGATCCTATTATACGGGAGAGGTGGTAAACACAAGGTGATCTCCTTTAAGCAGTTGATTCTCATAGGGGGGAATGCAAGAGAGATATGCGCTTCTCAACAGGAAATGTGGTTGTACAAAAAAAGATGAAACTACTTGAAGATATGTTTAGTCTAGAGGAACATCTATTTGGAATCTGGAAAATGTTAAATATTACCAGAACTTTTCTGCTATTTACTTTGCCTTTCTGTTTATATCTTTTTCTTATTTGTTAGTTGAGTTATCCTCTAGGTATTTGTTGTTATTGTCTAACAAAAAAATAGGGGGAGATTGAAAGGCATATGTCATAGCCTATTTGTTTATTCGAGGATTTAACTCAACTCAAATAAGAATGTAACAAGTAAATAGTGGATCTACCATAAAAAAGATCTCACAAAGTAAAATCTGTCAAAAGTTCAGAAACAAGGTTCATCTACAGACTTGAGGAATTACTTCACTGGAAAAGTTCAAGAAATTGATCAAGCCTCAGTGATATAAATCAAGATTGTGGATTTAATCAAGTGACAGAGATCTTGTCAGGGTATCAAATAATTACAGGGATTTAATCTGAAGAAAATCAAGTTATCAAAGTCAAGACATGAAGAAACATCACGAAAGTTAGTCACTCATGAACCCGACAGTACATCGAGTGTCAATATTGAAGTGGTGGAATTGATTCATAATTGACAATGATTTTCAGAAGATTTTTAGAAGAATGGTTGTTGTTGAAGAGGAGTATTAATTCTCTATTAATTAATTAAGTCATATAGTTTAATTAAGAAAATAAATTATATTTACAAAGATTAATTTATTTATTAATTGAATTAATTGATTAATTAATTCTGAATTAATATTATGAATTTTCAGAATTGATATTGAATTTATATTCAATATTAATTCAGCATGACAATCAATTGAACTGGTATGACAATCAGATTGTCATACCGAAAGTCATGATAGTTCAAATCAAATTGTCATACCGAAAGTTCTACTAGCTATGGGACTATCTTGCTAGTTCAGGAGATAGTCATACCGATTGTCATGCTAGTTCAGGAGATTGTCTCACCGAAAGTCATGCCAATTCACAATTTGTCTTGCCAGTTCATTTCAGTTCTGTTGATTATTTAAATACTAACAGCAGCAGACATTTTATTTAATCTCTTCACAACAGAAATAAACTACTCAAGAACAACAGCCGCAGAAGAAATATTTTATCTCTAAACTGCACTTCAAGATTATCAATTTCTAGTTATTAAAGTTAAATCCAAACCACTAGAAATCATTCTCTTGTTCTTGTGTAACTATCTAGCGGATCAAAATCCCTAAAACTTAATCTCAAATTGTTTCTAGCATTTGATCCTTTTTATTGCAAAAATAGAAAAAGTTCATGTCGAATTTATTCTAAATTTGTGATAATCTATTTGAGATTAATCCCTTGTAATCGATACCGTTGTTGTAACACCTTTCAAGTTTAATAATAGTTTTATTTAACTTGAATTTTGTCTCAATTTTTTATTCTGCATTAAATTCTATTAAACGGTATAGTTTGTATTCAATCTCCCGCTTCTACAAACATATTGGAACTAACAAAGACTAAGAAGACATATACCTTCTAGGGCGCGCTCTAGGAAGTCTTCTTCTAACATAAATATGTTCTAGTTTAAGTTTTAAAGATCAGTGAGTTCATTCTCTGTCTTATTTTAATTTAATATGTCAAAGACAAGATTAACTTCTGGATATGCAAGGAAGAACAAGGTCTCCCGGGGGAATCATATCCTTCCCAGGGTGCGCCCTATGAACGATTTCCCTTAAGGGAAGATTTTTGAAGTGACTACATCTACAAGTTCATTGGTTGTTTAATTTTTGCATGATGCAAATAGTCTAAAGCAAAAGAAAAATGATAATATGTAACAAGATACATAATATGGATTCTAAATGCAATGTGCGATAAATAAACAAGTTCATACAAATTGCAAGGATTTTACAAAGGTCGGCACCTCAAATAAAAGTAATATTAATAGTCATAATATAGAAAAAGACATTCAGAATGCAGCACGAGATGTAAAGGGCCTAAAAGGCGCACCTCCATAATAATCGAGGGCCTAGAAAGCTCACCTACTCTTGGAGGGTGGATAAAAGATAGTCTGTGTAAGGGGAAGCCATAGTGGGAAGAGTGTTACTCACGAGCACAACATCATCCATAGAAATGGCACCATCTCGAGGAGCACCAACATCAGTCACATCAGCTACGACTCTGCCCATAGCTTCTGCTGCGATGGGCGCACCCAAAGCTTGAACATGGCGGTGGTCAAGTGCCAAAGAAACTCTAATGTCAGTTATGTCCTGTGCATTGTCCCTCTTGAAGTCAGTAACAAAGGATAATATCTCCTTATAAAAGGAGCTATAATCATAAGCAGGATTATTGATGAAGAAGTTAGCAACTAGCATAACAAAGTCATGCTCAATCCCCTTATCGCGGATCTCTCTCCTCTACTCCTGCCATCCGTGTAGCTGATCCTCTTGGAGCTCATCAACCTGAGTCTAAAACTGACACTTCTCAGTAAGTATCAAATCCAAAGTACTATGTAAATTAGTGATCATCTCTCTTTGATGTCTCAGCTGCTCAACCTGTCCTGAAATGATAATATCCTTCTCCTTGGAGATTTTCTTCATCTTCTTTTCTATAATAGTAGCATGGGCAAACAAACTCCTCTGCTCTGTTTCAAGGCTCTCGAGACGAGCTTTATCTCTCAGAGCCTCAGAAGCATCTTCCAAAGAAAGAAATAGTGGTTGTGAAGTAGCTCTGACTCTCACATAATCTCTATCTGATGGTACTAAGTCCCTCTCGAAAGTTAACTCCTCATCTCCAAGGAATAGAGTGACTAAAGGGCCTAAGTGAGATTCCACTTGAGAAAGAGATGAAGAAGCCTTCGTCCACTTCGAAGTACCACCTCTCACACAAGATCTCGTACGCTTGGGTGAAGGGACTGGGAGTGCATGGACAACCTCCGTGGGAGAACAAATGAGGCGCATATTGTCTCAACAATGTTCCCCTCGTGAATCACCATCTCGGAAGTCATGTCAAACCCGAAGCACTTCATAATTTTAGGATCCATACCTAAAAGTTAGACATGTAATGGCTTCATACGATATACACAATTATGGAATGGAATATAGGAAAATACGTAAAGACAAGATGCATGCATAAAGGCATAAATGAAGCCAACATGCCAATAATACATGTGCATATGAAAAAATGAATATAAAGGAGAGCACATATAGTGTGAAAAATAAACCAAGACAAAAATCAAGAGAAGCTACTCCTAAGCAGGCACACCCCTAGAGGTGTATACCCTTCAGGGCGCCCCCGAAGGTATACACTAATTAGGGCGGGTCCGAAATATACCTGGAGGAGGGGGAATGTTTGTCGTGGCCTATACATCTTCTTTCTTCACACGCTCGAAACCTACATCATAATGAAGCACTCCAATCTTCTTCAAGTTGTGTCTCATAATAAGAATATCAAGACTAAAATCCGCATCAGGAAGATGAAGTATCACACATGCTTTCTCCGCGTCTGCACCTCTCAACCTCATCACATTGTAATAAGGAAGAATACAAGAATATGGATGTAATCAGTTAATAAAAGATAAGTTAGAAAAATCACAAGCATCTCCGTTAAATCTAGTACAAATTCTCTCAACATCATACAAGTAGAAGAAGGTGTCCTTGGCCCTCTTGTCATTTCTCTTCCTTCTCCCAGAAAATCCAGTCAAGTTGTGGCATGGAAACCAAGTAATTGAAACCCTTGACACCCGACAAACACTGACGAAATAAGAAACCTCCCTCACGGCAGGAACACCAAAACCATGTCGATTATATAACACAAACAAAGCTAACACCAACTTTCAACTATTGGGAGACAACTGAAGAGGAGCTATATCATACCACTCCAAGATAGATCGAAAGAAGGGATGAAGAAGTATAAAGAAGTGACCATTTGAGGAATTTTAAAGTTCTTGTCATAGTTGAAAAGATGGAAACTCATGAAGGATAATGGACGAGCCCATATGCCCTCCATCATGTAATACTCCATAGAAAAGCCAATATGAGCATCCAATGCTCGCGACGCTGTACCAACATAAGCCCATCCTTTATGAAGCTTTCGATGTTCATCCATCTGCTTTGGAGTAAAATCCTCCTCCTGCTCTCTCGTCCAATCTAAATCTAAGTTGCACTCCTTAATCCACGGGTGAAGATAAGGTCTAGGAGGCTCTGTAGGGGTAACAACAAACTCAGTAGTCGATAAAAAGAATAATTTTGTCTCATCCCTAAGTACTTTAGTAGGAAGCTCGTGTAAAGGAGACTCACTCTCTTAATCAGAAATCATATCTTTGCCTTTAACTTCTAAATCCGAAATGTCATCACAGACCAATCCTACAGCAAAGATCGATGACTTGGAACATGCGACCTAGAAAGATCATCTAAAGTAGATGCCTCATGCTTAATAGCTATAGTAGTAATCTCTCATTACTGAATCATGTCTAACGAAGCCTCAAATGAAATAATGATGAATTGACAAAAGAGATGGTTACCGAAGCGGGGTGGTGGATAGCCCCAACTTACGGTTGAATTCCGTGAACAGATGAAAATGAGTAGGCGAGTCATCATCCAGTTGTGATAAAAAGAAAGAAGAAAAATGTTAGGACATGCCACAATACCAACAAAAATCAAAGTATATTTTGAAGGAGATGAAACATGCCCAATGGAAAAAAAGAAGTTCACAAACCAAGCTCTGAAGAGCCTCAGGCGTTCCCCGCATTGCGCGAAAGCCGCGACCCAAGAGCCCGCAAGCGTCGGGCGTGCCCCGTATTGCATAGAGGCTGCGACCCAAGAGTTCTTAGATCCGGGGGAAAATCGTATTGTGCGAAGGCTGGAACCCAAGAGCTTAAAAGTTTCAGGCATGTCCCGTGAAGAGAAGTAGGGGGTCGCGACCCGAGAGCCCAATGGGTGCCTCGAGCACGGTCTCATATGTGAATTGGGTGCAATTCTGTAACCCTAAAATTCAAATTCAAGCCACTAACACAATTGAGAGCTAAATTGGTGCATCTATAAGAATCTAAGAACTATGTGTACAACCTATACATAAATATATATAAAATATGGTATAAACATGAGAGTTCAAGAATTTTAAAATTCCTACATCTAGCAATATACATGGTGGAAATTGAAAAAAAAAGCATGGGAAAGTACCTTGGAAGATGAAGTATGAATGGGTTGAAGGTAAAACAAAGATGGAGCTAAGAACAAGCCAAATCCAAACTTTTTGAAGATTTTGGAGAAGATGGGTTTTGGGAAATGGATATTTTGAAATTTGGAAGATAAAAGTAAAATAAGTGAGAAGGAAAGTTTATAAAGACGCAAAATTCAATTTTTTCTGAAATTTAAACCCCCGGAATAAATTCTTGGGGTGTAGGGCGCATCCCATGCGACTTCAAAGACGGAGGGGAAGAAATTTTTTACGAAAAATATTTGCGGATGATATATTTACGGAAAATATTTGCAGATAATATTTTAACCAAAAATATTCACGAGAAACTTTACGGAATAAAAATTGAAGTACTTGTTATGGTACCTCGAAAGAAAATTTTACGACAAATTTTATCAAATAATCACTTTTCTATGGAAGGAAAGATTTACGCATATTGACGGAGGGAAGCTTATTAGAAAAGGATGAAGTGAAGATACCGAGGAAATTAAGACTAGAATTACTCATGAAAGATTAAATGAAGTAATGAAGATTTTCCATTTTGTTTTTAACAATCTAACAAATAGGGGGATGAGGGGTAGTTGTTATGCCATCAAATCTTCATGGGTATTTTATCAGGTATTCAAGTAAATGGATCAGATTACCGTCAAGAAAGAAGAAGGACGAGCTTCGGAGAATGCGCCTCCTGAGCATCGGGCGCGCCCCATACGGGGCTAGCTCTGTATGAGAGTCGTTTGCGACCACTATTAACGATAAGGAATTACAACGGTGATTGGTTAAGTTCATGAAGGATTACGGCGGTCATTACATTGAAAAATTTAACAATTATAGTGGAGGAAGAGTGCGACAGACGCTACGATGAAGATGTTACGACTCCGCTAGGGAAAAAATATTTTGACGACCAACATAGTAGAAAATGACGACGAAGAACAAGTATTGATGAATGAGTTTTCAAAAGGTATTTTGAACCTAAGGGAGAAAGGATAAAGCTATCAAGAAGCAAGGAATGGTCTGGGCTTCGGAGAAATGTCTTCATACCCCTATAAACGGCTCGTGTTATACGGCCGCATGGGGTGGCCGCTTCACAATTCAAGATGAATAATTATACAGGATTAGCAAGAAGGTTACTCCCACAACTAAAATGGGAAGTGAATGAAACATAATAAGTATACAAGAGAAAATGAGGAGTTCCAAAAGAGCTCTCCCATGCCTAGGACGTGCCCTAAGCATCCAGAGGAGCCTCTGGAAGAGTTCAACCCCTTTCAGAGCGTGCCTTGTGAAGAAAAAAGGGTTATTGTCCTGAAAAACATATTGAAGGTATCATTCTGGTATTCTTGTGGGTTATCCTCATAGGGGAGCGATCATTAACACTTAGTGTGTGCTTTGGGAGCACTGTCTCTGCATTTGACGGGTTATCCTCTTCGGGAGACTTTGGTTTATCTCGCACTTTACACTTATACGTTTGGGATCACTTGCCCCGTAGTCTGGTGGCTTATCCTCATCGTGGGGCAAGGACACGCTTGAGCATTTATGGTAAGTCATAGTTATACATTCGGTTACGATCGAAGAAGATAGCGGTAGCAGCTTGGATATCCATCGGCCGAGAAATTTTCATATCCGTGAAGTTCTGAAGTCATAATCGAGCCTTGGGCCTTTGTGACTAGGCTACATCACTGGGCACTCTTGAAGAAAACCGATGTTCGAGTTATAATTGGAAGTTAGTTCGATAACTCCTATTGGGCCACAGAATGGGAAGCCAAGTTCATCTAGGTTTCTTGTTCCCTAAAAACTATGTCCATCTTGATCCTTTACAAAAGGAGGTACGTATGCACATTGTGAGTATATATGTTTGAGAGCTCTGAGAAGGAAAAAATAAACCCTAGCAATCTCAGTCATTTCTTAAGCACAAATCAACGCACTCCGGTGGTTTCTCTGATCACCGACCATTGCTGCAGATCTTGATTACGGTCGCGAACCTCAAATCTTTATTAACCAAATTTATACGTTAACATCCTCCATGAAAAGGAATTTTGTAAACCTTTTGACAATATTAGATAATTTCCAAACTGATCTCAAAAACTTAACGTTGATTATAGAATTTTGTTAAGTTTAGTGACTATTTTTTCTTCAACCAAATCAAATAAAACTATGTTTAAGTGGTTTGTGTTAAGTTTCGTGACTGCTTTTCTTACAACCAAATCAAATAAGACTATGTTCAAGTGGCTTGTGCTTAATAACTAGGAGTAGATAATTTGATGTTTTTAAACATTTGAAGATATCTATCTATCTATATTATCTAATAATAAATGAAATATTTAAAATTTTGTCCTTCGTTAACCTACATAATTACCCTTACCTAAAAATTTACCCTTAAATTACTTAATTAACTTACATAAATATTTACCCTTATTTACCTCCCTCATTTAACTATGAAGTAAAATTTTAAGGGTCTTGCATCAAGAGCCACGATGGGTCTCCTTCAACATGTTTTTTTAAACTTCCTTCGGCATGTTAGCACTACTGTAAGCATGTGCTAAAAAAATAATTTTACTCTAATTCTAAATCACCACAATTACCATAATTATTAAATCGCCAGTTCTATCCATATTTAGCGATTTATCATTATTTTTATTAGATTTGTCCTTCATCCTCTGAGTAACTTATATATTATCACGTCATTTATGTATTAAATGTATATAATTTTTAATTTTTTGCAAACAACGAAAATAAATAGAATTTGCTACAAAAATCGGCTAACGGGAAGTGATAATTACTTAGTCAGTATCATGGCTTCTGATTAAAATGAAATAATATATTTTATTCACACGGGATAAATTAAATATACGGTTGAACCAGATTAAAACAAAATTGAATTGAAGAGGAAGTTTGTTAATATGTATATAATGGTCTCGAGATAAAATATGTTAGATATATTTGATAATGTCATGGCTAATATGATTTATATTTACTTTTCAGATCTTACTTAAACAGGATAAATCAGTACTTACTGGAAGTCAGGACTTAAGGATATCAGTACTTATATTATCAGGAGATAATTATCAGAAGATGGATATCATAACTTAAGTACTGAAGGACATTCAGATAAGGACAGCAGCTGATTAAAGGAAAGAAGATCGAGACAAACATAAGAAGAGATGTGCATGAAGAAGGAATTCTATGAAGAATAGAATACTTGGAAGAAAAGATATCTGATTGATATATTTTAGGAAGCAGAATTATATTCCATATCAATTAGAAATTATCTTGTAACTATGTAGTATATAAACACAGACATAGGGTTTACACTATAAGTGTTATCATATTCAAGAAGATTATTCATTGTAACTCTAGCAGCTCTCGTGATATTTATTCATCACTGAGAGGTAACAGTTCTATACTATAACAGAGTTTATTGTTTCAATAAAGTTTGTTTTCTGTTACTTGAGTTATTAAAGTTCGATTTGATTGTACTATACACTGTATTCACCCCCTCTACAGTGTGTGTGTGACCTAACAAAATAAAATATTATACAATTTTTATCGGGTTAAAATAAAATTTTATTATTGATCCAAATATAAAGAAACAAAATATATTTATTTGGATATGGTCTATACAATGGGCTCGGGTTAAAATAAAGTCAAAGTTAAAAGGAAAATTTAATGGTCGGTAACATGGTATCCATATAAAAAAATGATATTCGGGAAATTCTCTCAAGAACCGGGTCGGGTTTCAAATTCGGGTTGAACAAGCAAACACTGATTTTGATATAATTTCTACACCAAATCAAGCAGTTCGAGTACTTAAATCACAAGTTTTGATCTGTTCTTTCTGTTTTTGCCATCAATTTCAAGTTTTGATTTATAATTTTTGATTTTCAATTTCTAGGGTTTATACCCGATTTGGTACTTTTTGATTCTGGGGTTATTTGTTGAAATTGATGTTATGAATAGCTTTGTCTGATGATTTCTGATCGATTTCTGCTAATTAATTTTACAGACGATTGCTTGAATTGATAGTTCGATATCTAGGGTTTATATTCAATTTTGATTTATACGTTTTTTAATTTTGAGAAAGCTAAGGTATATAGGGTGTTAGGGCTTTGATTGTTTGATTAACAAGCTTTGATTTAAGCTATTAAAATTAAGGTTTCATGTACAAACGAAGAAAATCGATGCTTTGCCGGAAATGAAGTCGGTTTGATCGGAGAAGATGACCTGATGGTTATTTTGAGATGTTATGGCCGGGAATAGAATGCCTGAATGATTTGGAATTGATACCAGCTTAAAAACAAACAAAAAGGTTTCATTTTTGGCCTGAAAATGGCTCGCCGCAATCTGCTCCGGTGGCCGGTTTCTGGGCAAAATCCGGCGTGTTCTTCACGACCCGGATTTTGACCCGTTTGACCCGATTAGATTACCCGGTTTTGATCCAATTTTGTCAGTGATTGGATTCTGAAAAGTGTTTCTGGAAAATTATTTTTATTATTTTTATTTTTTATAAAAATCAGATTTATTTATTTTATAAATTGATTAATTAATTAATTAGTTAATTGATTTATATTATAAATAATTCTGAAATATTTTCTATAATCAGATTTATTTTTAATTATTTATTATTTATGTATTATTTATTAATTATTTATAAATAATTAATTATTTTTATAATTAATCAAATAATTTTCAATAAATCATAATAAATTCATTTTTAATTCCAAAAATTATAGAAAAATCATTTTTAATTATGATTTTTCCCAAATAATTATTTAAAAATATTTTTAGGGTTTAATAATTAGTAATAATTATTTTTATTAAATAATAAATTGATTTATCTGTGTTTAATTGATATTAATTGAACCGTTTGTCCGATTCGAGCGAAACGAAAGCCCTTTAACTCAGAAAAATGATTTATTTTCATTAAAAAATAATATTAAATCCTAATTTCTTTTAGAAACTAGTGAATTTTGATATTTATTTGATTATTAACCGAATCGCGTGTAGAGACGAGTCCGATAAATCCAGAAAAATAGGGAACGAGTCAGATAATGATCAGTTAAGCGAAAAACGAGTCGATTTTGATTCTAAAAATTATTTTAAAACTAAAAATGACTATGTGGCTTATGTGCTTATGTGTATTATGTGGTTAATCGAGTCTTTTTTGTTAATAAATAATATACTAGTCAATGATACACGTATGGGTAGACGATAAGAGCTACGTGAAGTTGGTTTGAGACGTGATTGAGATACGAGTTGACTAAATCAGTCTATTTCTTTGATAGAAGCAAAGCCAACAAGGCGGATTGAGCCAGTGATAGACGAAGGTGAATTACTTGGAGTAAATCACGTGGAAGGCAAGTTTTTCCCCTATTCTAATTTCAGAATAGTGACGTTTCTTCAGAATCTTATAATATTTGCACTCTTTCGATTCTTATTCATAACCACTGATACACAATTGCTACTCTCTTTGTAATAACCCCAATTTTTGGAAATTTTTGAAACACGGATGAATAGTAACTTTTGTTGATGATGCTGATTAAGGAAAATTATCAGAACACGCTGTATAGGAGTACTGTTATGGAAATTCTAAGATCGTATTAGTACTCCATAAAGTAAATAAGTGTATGTAAAGATCGTCAGAATCCAAATTCGAACACTTTGATTTTTCCCGAAAATCCACCAGATACCGAAAGAATTGAGTATAATGTAACATGATTAAAAGGATTATAAGAGAGGATCATAAAAGGAATACAAAATATTGAGAAAAGTTTAGGGGAACCCAAGTAATAAGATCCCGGATATGATCCCTTAAACGACGAACGAGAACGAAAGTTAAGCGAACCGTAAAACAAATAAGCGACCAAGAGACAAGCTTGTACAAGAAGCCAAGGATTGTGACATCATCAAACCACAAGGAAGAGACATGTGGCAAATGGATGACATAGGCATGGTGACATAAGCATTACAAATGGAGGGATTGGTTGGTTGATTTTAAGCCATTCATTTTTTACCATGGTAAAAGGATAATTAACAAAACTAAACAAAGCAACCAAGCCAAAATAAATCAAAAACACAAAATACAAGTTGACTTTCATTTCCTTCAAAAACCTCTCGGCCAAAACCAGAGCAGCAACTTCAAACTACCATATCTCCTTCAATACTCACTCAAATAGTATGTTCTATAGCTCTTTGGAAAGGTATTGAGATGGCCTACAACTCTTCTTCATAAGTCTCGTCCAAATAAGCATGGTAAGACCCTCCTTTTGACAGTTCTTTAAATCTGACTTTTAGAAACTTCAAAACCTAACTTTGTGTTCTTGATTTCTTTGGAAAGATCAAGCTTGTAGGAGGCTCCCTAAGACTTCCTAGCTACTCTAATCACTCCAAGGAAGGTATAATACCTCCAAACCCTAACTTTACTTTGAGTATTATGATGGTTTTGATGGTTATAGTAAATGAGAAGCATGATGCTTGTGTGTTTAGAGTTTGGATTGGATTTGTAGTTATTTGGATGTTGAAATCTTGTTTATAGTTAATGAAACTTAAGTATAGCTAGTAGTTCATGTGTGGGGTTGTATAAATTGGAAAATCTTGAGGTTTGGGGACTGATGTAGTAAGGTTTGGATGAGGGTTGGTTGTATTGTTGGTTGTGAGTTTAATGGTGGTTGTTTGGAGTGGTTTAAAAATTGGAAATCGCGTAAACATAAACGTCATAATGCCCGATTTTCCTTAACTGTTCTGTTCTTAACTTTAGGACCCGTGAACTCACGGAAAGATTCTAAACTTTGCCATGTTTAGATAGTTCATGTTACGAGCTTCGTTTTGATATGTGGTTCGCTTGAATCCGATGTACGGTTTAGGAGAAACGACCGTTTTAAGTAACGGCGTTTCGCGAACAAACCATTACCCCTCGCCTTACTTTGAAACCTTGGTTAAGGACTTTAAATGACTAACTGGGGTATGAAACAATTATGTTAAGTGGATTAGGCAGTTGGTAAGGTACTCGCGAAAGAATCGCCTTAAAACTCTTAATGGTTAATTTATTAAAAATGGTGGAGCCGAGGGTACTCGAGCGACTTAAGTGAATCGTTAAGCGCGAAAGCGAACGTTAGGGGTTTAATTGGTTAAAGTCTAGTTTCTTAAGCGATCGGGGATTAATTCCGGCTTATGTTGTTGTTCATTGGTTACCGGACCCACTCTAAGCTTAAGTCTACCCCGGAGCACTCAGGCAAGTTTTCTACCCGTTATACTGTTGTTGTGATGTATATATGTATATGCATTATCTTGTGATAAGTGCATGATTGTTATTAGCAAATCTTGCGATATATTGGAGCATGTTGATATGGTATATATGCATGCTTGTTTCGTAATCTTGATATCTAAATGTTGATTCAAATGCTTATAGTTGCATAATACTTATGCTAGAGATAAGCAGTAGTTGCGTATACCCTTAGTATAGGGGACCCAAAAGTGAACATTTTCTAAAACCGGGAGTCGATGTTCCCGAGTATATTATATATATATATATTTATATATATATATATATTGATATAGTTTTCAAAACTATTTATCGAATAAGTTTTATTCGATAACTTTATTTTAAATAATGAATATTAGTTGAATATTTATTTGAGGACTTATGACTCTGTTTATTTTAATTAATGAATATTATTAGTTGAATATTCATTCGAGGACTTATGACTCCGTTTATTTTATGAATATTATTTTGAATATTCATTCGTGGACTTATGACTACGCTTATTTATTAAATAATATTCTTTATTTTATTAAAGAATAATGTTTCGATAATCAAACTTATTTTCGATTATTCAAATAAAATCATACTTTCGTATAAGTATATCTTTGGTTATTAATATTCATTCCAAGTATGAGTTTTAAAACTTCTACTTCAATTATTTTTATAAAGATTATTCTTTATGGGAATATTATTTAAATAATAATATTCAGATATTTTCTAAATATATTGGGACAGATTTATTTTATTAAATCAGCATTACTCCAAACATTCTTAAAAATGTTTTTGAGTCTTCAAAATGATTTTTTAAAAGTTAGAGCGGATCCCAAAACTCGTTTTTATATTTAAGATCTTCCTTTCGAAGGGGATTTAAATATTCGCTCAAAACCTGAGGGATCCGGCTCTGTGGTGTATTTTATATTCGCAACGAGGTTGCTATTTTGATAAATGAATTTATTACTTACCCAACGTTCGGGAAGTAAGTCCATCTATTGAGTCGGCATAAGCAACATGGGCTCAGTGGGCGTCCATGAAAGTGTAAGTGGCTCAGTGGGAGTCCATCAAATGCGTAAGTGGCTGAGTGGCAGTCCAACATAAGGTCCTATTGCGGCCAGGGTGATGATCAGTGGGGAATTCATCCATCTACTAGTAGAAAAGGTTACTTATTGGTATATTTGCCTGATCAGCAAGATATCAGGTTTATGCCAAGGTTTTCTCCTTTCCAAATTCATTGGATATTGCAACTCTGTTTATAATTTTCATAACAGAGGTTTTCAAGGAGTGTATGAAATGTATATATATAGGTGTATATATATATCGGGACTTAATGAAGTATCTCGTAACTTCATTATTTATAATGATATTCAAAGATTGAATCTATTCAAATCTTGTCTTGTAGTCTCATCTATGTGATGAACTTTTGAAACTAATTATAACTTGAATGGTGGTAGTTCAAGTAGTATTCGGAAAATATATAAGTATATTGGAGTATCTTGTAACTTCATCTTTTCAACTTATATCTGGTTAATGATTATCTTATGCATGACAAAGATTTTCTCAAAAATGTTGAGACAAGGTTAGATATATGAGATCACCTTGCAACGATATTTTTATACAGTTATAAACTGGAACTCTGTGTATATTATGCATGGAAGAGGACTTCCAAGATTTTGAAAAGTATATATATACATATATACTGAATATTTTGCGACTTGGTCGCGTTAAGATATCAAATTTGGTTCATTTCTTTTTGACCAAGACTTTCATGAGTACTATGAGAATGCTCATATATTGTTAATTATTATACATATTATTTCGGTGGGCTTGTTGCTCACCCTTGATTTCTTCTTTCATCACACAACAACAGAGAGACAAGATGAACAGGATCAAGCTCCCAATTTGCGAGCAGATAGGAAACGTTCCACAGTTTCCTGTAGGCGTTGATGCCGTGTAGCTGAGGTAGGATCTACCACTAGGCTAGACTTTCAACTTTCGATGTACCAGACTTATGTATATTTATGAATTGTAATAATGGCAAAGAATATGTAAATTATTCAGAAACCCTTTATAAGGTGAAATGGTTTATGATTGTGGAATAAAATGACTTGTGTTATTTTTGGTATTCATCTCTGAGACTATAACTTGTGGTGTGTGTGTGTATATTGTGGGGTCACAGTACGCAGTAGTTGGTTGACTGTTAAGATTAAGTATTGATAAGGGAAATGGAACTCGTGGCAACCTGGATCCCGATCCCGGATTTGGGGGTGTTACACTTTTGTTCGTATTTCATTTCGATTCTTGATTTCTCCTTTTCCTTTGAATTCCTCTTCATATTCCAATAGTTATACATACACATTGGTATATTCTGGTGATTAGAATATATCAAACATATCGATTGTTCTGGTTGCTCCTCCATGGACTGGATAATGATGTTTGGGATTGAGTTTATACTTGATCCTAAGGACCGGGACATAACCGGATCCTTGAGATTGGCCGTAGAGCCTGGGTACCCGACTGGATCTATATAGTGAGATATAGATATGCACTGTATCCTGGCTGATCAGCAGGTTATAGGTGCGAACTTGTGTCCAGTTTAGTTCATTTATATTCGCCGACAATGGCCTTCCTTCTTTTCTCGCACGGTGATATCTTTACACATGTAACCAGATTACCGATTCATTTAAATTGCTTTAACACTGTTTATATATTGCGGACTTGTTGAGCAATTGTTGGCTCACCCATTTTTGTTGTTATTCACCTTATTGTTTTCAGTTAAGAAGGAAAATGAAACCTATCAGGACTCGAGTAGTAAAGAAGCGAGTCAAGTCGCGGGACCCTCTCATACCCAAGGTGTTGATTCCAATCCAGGATGAAAGCTTTGAGTTGCCTGAACAGGTGGAGTGTAGATAGTTAGTGTGTTTGTTTGAATAAAGATGAACTTAGTTTAAAACTGATTAGACAATGGTTTGTAATAAAGAGAGTTTGTAAGATTTTGAATTTGGTTTGTAATGAAGTAGTTGGTGGTTCTTGTTTTCATTCTTCAACCTAAAAAGATCCTGGTTAGTGTTAAAGGGGTTTAGATATATTTCATTATTATTGTTATTCAGGTTGTACATGTTTGGTGATTAGCTAGTAATTCCCAGACTTACACCCCGGGTCTGGAGGGCGTTACAGGTTTGGCATCAGAGCTATAGGTTAGGTCCCTGAAAACAAGAACATTAAGATTAAGATAAGATAGGAAGATCACATAGGATAGGAATAGTCAAATAGGAAGAGTAGTGTTAGGATTTAGATAAATTTAGACTAGGAAAGTATAAGTTCTAGGATTATTAAGTTACCTTTCTTCTTTCTTTGTTATATTATTAGATGGCGTCATCAGGTTACTCAGGTTCATCCGAGAGGACAGTCACAGGACCAGTCGCACCAGTTATTCCACCAGTATCTGAGCATGTATTTCCACCTCTTCCACCACCCCCACCATTGCCCCAGGAGCCAGCACCACCAGTACCAGAGCTGATTCCTGATCCGGTAGAGATGTTTGATCCACTAGAGTTCTTTGAGCCGATTCTTCCAGCTCCACTTCCAGTAGAGTTTCAGTTTATTCCATAGGTTGAGCAAGAGTTTCCACCACAGCAGTGTTACCTCCTATTCAGGTGCATGCCCCAGAGCCAGAGGTATTTCAGATGGCCCCGATTGAGGGTATAGATGAGCATGATGTAGGGTTACAGTTGGGATTACCACCACAGGGTGCTGCAGGGATACCGAGGGTTCTATTGCAGGAGTCTGTAGGACATGTGGCACAGCCATATATGGCACCTTATCATGATTACAGTGTTGTGAGAGAGGATGCTGAGTATTGGAGATCTCAGTGCAGGGAGATTATGAATTTGTTTGATCAAAGAGTTCGAGGACCGTTAGCCGCACTTCAGCCGCACTTCAACCGGATTATATGATGAGATAGAGGCTTCAGTCCACAGTGATGAGTGCTACATTTGAGTTAGATGCTTTGATGCATGACTGGACGCCTTCTTATGCAGAGTTTCATAGGGTTCTTCATTTGGCACAGACAGTTGTCCAGGTACTCCGTGATGAGCTGAGGTGTATTCCGCCAGGGTTTTGAGATCTGAAAGTAGGAGACTAGATATGTAGTATATGTGACTGATGTAGATAGACACAACCTAATATAGTATATTTAGTGATGTATGTGTGTAGTACTTAGCTTGACTTGTAGCACTAGTAGCCATGATAGTTTTGAGCGAGACTTTTTGTACCAAGCACTTACACATGAGGCTGGTGTTATATATATAAAATGAACTTTTTCAAATTTTCTTTTATTGAAACTTCCGTCTTTACAGTTTTACAACATTTACATTTACTTTATCGTTTTACAGTTTTCCATATTTTAAAATTTTGTTTAAAATAAAAAACAGTGTACCATCATTCTCATTACAAGTTACAAAATCATTTCACTCGATTGTTTAAATTTTCTATTTTTATATTAAGCAAATTGTTTTCCTTCAATAAATCATTATTTAAATTTTGTTAATACATGATAAATGGTTTCTTTATTTATTGTCAATTATTTAATAAACTGTTAAAAAGAATTACTTGTTTTATTATCAGAGAATGGCACCAAAGAAAAAGACTAGAACCGAAACCTCCAATAGCACCTCTGAAGAACAGACTAATGACATTATGAACCAAATGTTCCATCTAATGCAATAATAGATGGTAATGATGCAGCAGCAAGTGCAGCAAAAGTAGCAACATATTCAGCAACAGATGTTACAACAACCACCCCGTCCTGAACCTCAGTTGCCACCAGTTATGCTTGTTGTTACCTTCAAGCAGTTTCAGTAAGTTAAGCCTCCAGAGTTTGAGGAAACAGCAGATCCTATTAAGGATACAACTTGGTTGAAGGAAATAGAAAAAGCATTTGTGCTTGTGAAAGTGGGTGAGGACAAAAAGACTGATTTTTCTAGCTACTTTTTGAAAGGGGAAGAGAATTATTTGTGGGAATCTAGGAAAGCTTTAGAAGGTGAAGACATTGTGACATGGGATAGGTTTAAAGAGTTGTTCTTAGAGAAACATTTTCCTCGATATGTGAAGAATCAGATGTAGATCAAGTTCTTAGAGTTGAAGCAGGGGAATATGTCCGTGACAGAATATGAAGCCAAGTTTACTGAGTTGGCTATATTTGTTCCAGAACAAGTTGATACTGAGGAAAAATGAGCCGAAAGATTCCAACAGGGATTACGACCGTGGATTCGCGGCCAAGTGGCAGTTTTTGAATTGACAACTTATACCGCCGTGGTCCAGAAAGCCATGATTATTGAGGGAGAAAGTGAGAGATCCCAAAAGGAAAGAGGACAGGGAAGTTTCCAGAATCGTTCCAGTAGGAAGCCGGGATTCTAAGCCCGAATAAATATGAGTTTCAAAAGGATAGGATAAGGGAACCAGAAAGCAGGTAATCGTTTCCAAACTCCAAATTAACAGGGAATTGTTAGAGACCTAGTGCCGTACTGCAAGACATGTGGTCAGAAGCATACAAGCATCTGTATCAAGGCAAATGTGACGTGTTTCATATGTAAGCAGAAAGGGTACTATTCTAATGAATGTCCAGCGGAAAATACAGAAGTTACTTGTTTCCAATGTGGAAAGAAAGGACATATCGCTAGGGATTGTAAAGGACCAGCAATGGCAGCTAGTATTCCTAAAATGTTGGCATTACCTCCTCCACCACAACCTAATCAGCCCAGAGCAAGAATATTTAACATGACAATGAAAGAAGCCGTGCAGAGTCCTAGTGTGATTGCAGGTACGCTTTTGGTGAACTCAGTAAATTCAAAAGTATTATTTGATTCTGGAGCTACACGATCTTTTATTTCCGAAGAATTCATTGATAAGATATGTTGTGAAACTGAATGGTTCGGCGAGACGTTAATCATAAAATTAGTGAATGACAATCAAGTTCCGGTAGATTGAGTATGTCCTACATCTGATGTCGAAATAGCCGGACATCATTTCTCCGTAGACCTGATTCGTTTTAAATTAGGAGAGTTTGACGCTATTTTTGGAATGGATTGGTTAGCTTGTCATAATGCCCAGATCGATTGTGCGAACAAGAAAGTTAAATTGCAAACTGCGGAAAATGGAACGATAATATTCAGAGGTTAAAAATACCAGAAGAAATTTCTGACAATAATGCCGACCAAACGATTGCTACGACAGGGATGTGAAATGTACAAAGCCTATGTGTTATATACAGGAAATGGAAGTCCCAAGATAGAAGATTTTCCAGTTGTATGTGAATTTCCTGATGTCTTTCCAGATGAGCTTCCAGGGTTACCGCCAGACCGAGAAATTGAGTTTACAATCGATTTAGCGTCGGGTACAGAACCAGTTTCGAAAGCTCCATATCGAATGACACCAGTGGAGATGAAAGAATTGTCAACGCAATTGCACGATCTACTAGACAGGGGAATCATAAGACCAAGTGTATCCCCATGGGGTGCACCGGTATTGTTCGTAAAGAAGAAAGATGGCAGCAAGCGACCATGCATCGATTATCGGGAATTGAATAAGCTGACTATCAAAAATAAATAGCATTTTCCACGAATTGAGGATTTGTTCGATCAGCTAAAAGAAGCCACATGGTTTTCTAAGATAGAGTTGAGATCGGGCTATCATCAATTGAAGATCAAAGCTGAAGATATTCCCAAGACTGCTTTTCATACTAGATACAAACATTATGAGTTTCTCGTAATGGCATTCGGTTTGACCAACGCGCCAGCAGCATTCATGGATTTGATGAACAAGGTATTCAAAAGGTACTTGGATAAGTTCGTGATTGTATTTATTGATGACATCTTGATTTACTCGAAGACTGAAGAAGAGCATGCCGAGCATTTGAGAGTTACTTTAGAAATTCTAAGAAAGGAACAGCTGTACGCGAAGTTCTCGAAATGCGAATTTTGGTTAAAGGAAGTATAATTTTTAGGGCATATCATTAGCATGGAAGGCATTCAAGTTGATCCAGCGAAGATTGAAGCTGTGTTAAATTGGGAAAGACCGAAGACACCAACAGAGGTTCGAAGTTTCTTGCGATTGGCAGGATACTATAGAAGGTTCTTCAAGGATTTTGCGAAAATAGCAACGCCACTGACCAAGTTGACTCGAAAAAGTGAAAAGTTCGTATGGGATGACAAATGTGAGGAAAGTTTTCAAGAACTAAAGAATCGGTTAGTAACTGCACCGGTACTTGTATTCCCATATGAGCATGGAGATTTTGTCATTTACATCGACACTTCATACCGCAGACTAGGATGTGTACTGATGCAATACGGTAACGTAATTGCATATGCCTTGAGACAATTAGAACCTCATGAACAGGAATATCCTACACATGATCTGGAATTAGCAGCGATCGTATTTGCATTAAAACTTTGGAGACACTATCTTTACGGTGGGAAATACGAAATCTACACGGATCATAAAAGTCTAAAGTACATCTTTACGCGGAAGCAACATAACATGAGGCAACAACGATGGTTAGAGTTGATTAAAGGTTACGATGTTACAATTAGCTATTATCCAGGGAAAGCGAACGTTGTGGCAGATGCACTGAGCCGAAAAGAAAGATTGATGTTAGATATGTTTGATGATGTCATGACTAATCTGATGTGTTTAGTTTCAGAACTTAATATCAGGAATTATCAGGATTTAGCTGGGAATCAGGATTTACTGAAGATAGGAAGATATCAGAACTTAAGGTATCATAACTTGAAATATCAAAACTTAAGGAAGGATATGCTTCAGAAGTAAAGTGCGGCTGATTTTTAGGAGAGGATCTAGACTAAACAAAGGAAGATATGCTTTAGGAGTTGGACGACAAGAATACTTGTAAAAAGATAATATCTGATTGATATATTTTAGGAAGATATATATTTCATATCAATTAGAAGATATTTTGTAACTATGTAGTATATAAACACAGCTTAGGGTTTACACTATAAGTGTTATCATTCACGAGAATATTATTTATTATAACCCTAGCAACTCTTAGTGATATCATACATCACTGAGAGAGTAGATTAACCTACTGTAACAGAGTTTGATATATTGAATAAACTTGTTTTCTTGTTACATACTTGTGTTCATAATTGAATTGATTGTAGATACAATATTCAACCCCCTTTTATAGTATCATTGAGGCCTAACAAGTGGTATCTGAGCTAATCTGTTAAGCTTACAAACAGTTAAGATCCAAACAAACAATCAATCATGTCTGATCAAGCAAAAATACCAGACCCTCATGAACCTGCAAAGGTTCAACCCATTCAAATCACCAGTAGATATGAAACCATCAGGGTTCCTTTGCTCAGGGTGTCTGATTACCCTGTATGGAGTGTGAAAATGGCCATGTTTCTGGAAGCTACAGATTCAGAATATTTAGACAGAATTTATGATGGTCCACACAAGCCCACAAAGCTTTCTGTTGCAGTTGGGAATGAGGCACAGAGGATGATTCCCAAAGAAAAGAGAGAATTCACCACTGAAGACATCTCTTCACTAGGCAAGGATGCAAAAGTAAGACACTTGCTTCATAGTGCAGTTGAAAATGTCATGTCAAATAGGGTGATTGGATGCAAGACTGCAAAAGAAATCTGGGATGCATTGGAAGTGAGATGTCAAGGAACCAATGCCATCAAAAAGAGCAGGAATACAATACTCACACAAGAGTATGCGCACTTTGACTCAAAATCTGATGAGTCACTAACTGATACATATGAAAAATTCACAAAGCTATTGAATGATCCGTCACTAGTGGATAAGGAATATGATACAGAAGATTCAAATCTAAAATTCCTACTAGCTCTTCCTGAAAAGTGGGATTTGAAAGCTACTACAATAAGAGACAACTATGAACTTGCTGATATGTCTCTTGATGAAATCTATGGGATGCTCAAGACTCATGAACTTGAGATGGAGTAAAAAAAGAAGAAGCAAGGAGGGAAGTCTAAGATAGTTGCTTTAAAGGCTGAATAAAAGCCAATTGTCTCTAGGAAGGCAAAAGGAAAGGCTCTCATCATACAGTCTGATTCATAGTCATCAGATTCTGATGATGATGATTCGGAACCTGAAAATTTATCTGAAGTGGATGTTGATGCAGAGATGATGCAACTGTTTACTCTTATGGCGAAGGGTATCACAAAGATAGCCTACAAGAAATTCAGAAAGGGTAAGAAGTTTTCCAGGAAAGGTGGAAGTTCTGAGGAGACAACTCAAATGTCAAATGCTACAATTGTGGTGAAAGAGGCCACATCTCTCCTGATTGTAAGAAAGGAAAAGGTGATAAAGGCCAGGCACTTATCACAAAGAAGAAAAATTGGGCAGACACTTCAGAATCTGAAGAAGAGGTAAACTATGCCTTAATGGCAAATACTGATAGTAGTTCTGATGCTGCTGAACTAAAGATACCTCTATCAACCCTTGCTTTTGAAACAGAAGATATTACTGAGTTGAGATTATTTCTGAAAAACATTTATATTAGCTATAGAGATCAGACTTTAGAGAATGAAAGATTAAAATCTGAAAATCTAAAGTACAAAAACAGAAATAGCTATCTTGAAGAAGAGTTAGTCAAGATGAACATTATTCAGACAGAGAGATAATGTTGTGTATGTTAAGGATGAATTGCTTAAACATAATGATTATCTAAAAACTGAATTACAAAAAAAAAGAAATCATCAGGACTTGGACTAACTCAGGAAAAACAACTCAGAATATTCTAAGTAGTGGAAACTGGAAAGAGGGGTTAGGTTATAAAGATGGTAAAAGTGAGAAAGGGACTTTGCCAATTAAGCCAATTGCTATCAAACAGACTAAAAAGCCAAAGGTAAATCCTGTTAAATTTGTTGCAAAAACTATTCTATCTGATTCTGAAGAGATGAAAGACTCTAAAACAGAAATCAAAGAAAATTCAACTTTTGACAAATCAAAACAAGATAAACCAGCTTTGGTAAACATTGGCTTAATGACAAAGAAGCAGCTTAAGTATAAGCTGAAAGAGATTAAAAATGTGAACAATGTAAAGGAAGCTAGGAAAAATAGGAATGGAAAGAAAGGTGTGAATAAAAGTAATAATTATATGCCTGTTCCTAATGCTCCTAGAAAGAAATGCTATAATTGTCGAAACACTAACCATCTTACTTCTTTTTGCAGGAAAAATAAAGATATAAACTCTTTACCTCCTAGATCAGGAGTTAAGAGTCAGTCTGTTAGGTTTAAACCACAAAATCCTTTTTTTATTGTGGTAGTTTATGGCATTCTATTTATACTTGTAAGGAATATCATAGTTTGTACTATGATTATTATGAAATAAAACCTTCTTTAAAGAAATGTTAGGTCACACACACTATAGAAGGGGGTTGGATACAGTGTTTAGCACAATCAAATCGAATTAAAGAACACAAGTAACAGAAAACAGACTTTATTCAATATAATAAACTCTGTTACAATATGGAACTGTCATCTCTCAGTGATGAACAAATATCACGAGAGCTGCTAAGTTACAATGAATATTATTCTCGATAATGATAACACCTATAGTGTAAACCCTATGTATGTGTTTATATACTACACAGTTACAAGATAATTGCTAATTGATATGGAATATAATTCTGCTTCCTAAAATATATCAATCAGATATCTTTTCTTTCAAGTATTCTATTCTTCATAGAATTCCTTCTTCATGCATATCTCTTCTTGTGTTTGTCTTGATCTTCTTTCCTTTCAATAATCCGCCTTCCTTATCTGAAAGTCTCCTTAAGTCCTGATATTATCTCCTGATAAATATCTCCTGATAACCTAAGTTCTGACCCCTTAAGTTCTGATATCTTAAGTACTGACTTCAGTATAAGTGCTGATTTCCAGTTAAGTATTGATTTGTCCTGTTAGGTAAGCTCTGAAAACTAAACACAAATCATATTAGACATGACATCACAAATATATCTAACAATCTCCCCCAACTTGTAAATTAGCATAATATACAAGTTTAACAGATATTTGATGATGTCAAAAACATTAAGTACAAATGCATGAGAATTTGACTAGATAACTACAACTTACAGTCCTTAAAGCTTTACCAACTTTAACTTCTGATAACAACTTCAATCTGTATACACCTCAGAATTTGAGTAGTTGTAGATCTTGACTTGGCTTCAATTACTGATCTCTTCGATATCGGGAGTTGTTCTGAGATAGTTCTTTAATAAACATCTCTCAGCATATTTAAGTTCATCAATCATTCTCCTTTTAGCATTCTTCAATTCAACTGTATCTTCACCCATTTGAAAGATAGCAGCCCTGAGATCATTTATTCTGGCTTTCCTTATGTCCTGATCCAGTCTGATCAAATATGCCTTGTCAGACTCAAGATTGAATTCTACAGCCTTATAACCCAGAAAGGTAGTTATAATCTTAGCAGAGTTAGGCTTCATCTCAACAATATCACCCTTGTGATCTCTATACTTGGGACAGTATGTGCTGTCAGACTTTACAGAATAAAGCTTCTTCTGTCACTGAATTTGAGTCTTCAAATAATTTTCAGCACTTTCTGTTAATCTGTTCTTCAGTTAAAGTAAAAATAGAACATGTTCTAGTTCCTCAAAATACTTCAGTGGTATAGTATTGATAGGGATAAATAAATTATGCTTGTATAATTAAATACTGCATTAATTGTACGAACTGTGGGCTGCTAGGCCCAATAATAAGATGTATAATATTCAGACCAGAAAGGTTAAGCCTGATGGACCAGATCAGGCCTGGTAGAATAAAAAAGGCCCAAAAGCCCTGATTATTAAGTAATTTCGTAATTAATTAATAAGGGAAAAATCAGATGTTGAAAAGAGTCCCGATAAGGATATAAATCCTTGGAGATTAGCCTCAAGGGGACCTAAAAGGATAAGGAATCAGTTTCCTATTATCTAGGACTCCAAAGTCCATTCTAATTATGAGACTTGCCCACCAAGTCTCCTATACGGGGTCTCACCCCCACCAATCAGAACTACGTTTTTTGGCTTGATTCTCTAATTCACAGAGATACGTAGGCATCTCGTAAAGGCAGATTGAGCCACGAAGCACGAGAGCAGCCATTAAAGGCCTTGAGCTCTCGAATCTTAGTAGTAAATACAGCAAATAATAACCTTAGTTTTTTATCCACAACATTTGGCGCCGTCTGTGGGACGCACAACAACAACCATGGCGAGAACACGGAGAACAATTAGAGCTTTGGAGGAAGGAACACCATCAGGGACAACTCAGGTGATTTCGTCAACCGTGGAGATTCCTCCCCACTCAACTTATGCATCTGCTCAAGGGGAAGCCCAGATAGGGGCAACTCAACCTCAGCTACAAGGGACAACACCCCCGACTATTCAAGATACGAATCCTCAAGTTCAACAAGTACATATACCTGTGAATTCTCGACCCGTCGGGTATGAATATTCAACTATTGTTACTACTAACCCCCCTTATGGGATGCCCCTTCACCCTGAGGTTGGAGGAAGCGGATATGCTGGGCGAAGCGAAGCACGAGGTCAGTCGCCCCCCTATATACGAGGTTTGGGTCCTATCCCTGAAGATCGGGAATTTTCTGGTCCTTACACTGAGAGAGACTCCGAATCTTCGGATGATGAAGTGGCCCCGAGAAGGAGGCATCCTGGCAAAGAGCCAATGGCCGTTGGAAGGCAACGCCCTCAAAGCACCCCAGGGGCGAATCCCCAAGAAGTGCAGGACAGGATCAGGGCTCATGAGGTCGAGATCCAAAGGCTGAGGCATGATTTTGAGGCTCACCAGGCCGCCAGACCCCAGATACCTCTTAGGGGGAGAAATCCTCCTCCTGTCATAGACCTGGATGGTCCGGTGTGAAGAAGGGCTGTTGTCCCAAGAACTGAACCAAGCAATCTACTTCCCCTCGGAGATCCTGATGATCCAACTCCGCCCTTCACAGAAGAGATAATGAATGCCCATATCTCAAGGAAATTCAAGATGCCCACTATCAAAGCCTATGATGGCACGGGAGACCCCGCAAATCATGTTAGGACATTCTCTAATGCACTGCTGCTGCAACCCGTGAATGATGCTATAAAGTGTCGGGCCTTCCCTCAAACCCTATCAGGTATGGCTCAAAGATGGTACAGTTGCTTGCCCCCAAACTCTATTGGATCGTTCAGGGAGTTAAGTCAGGCTTTTATTAAGCAGTTCATCAGTGGGAGAGTCCATGAGAAAAGTTCAGCATCTCTCATGAGTATTGTGCAAGGAGCAAAGGAAACTTTGAGAGACTACCTAAATTGTTTTACAAAGGAGGCTTTAAAAGTCCCAGACCTTGATGATAAGGTAGCCATGATAGCACTGCAACAAGGAACCAGGGATGAGTTTTTCAAGATGTCCTTGGCCAAACGTCCCCCTGAAAATATGTTGCAGCTCCAGGAGAGGGCAGGGAAGTATATCAAGGTTGAAGAAAGCATGAGGAAGACCGCAGTAAGTAATGAGCCCACTGGAGGCAAGAAGCGAAAAACTGATCTGGAGTATATCGCTAAGGACAAGTATCCTAGAACCGAACAAAATCCTGATTCAGCCCCCAAGAAGGGAGGACCTGGGCAAAAGTTCACTGAATACGCTAAGCTGAACGCTCCTAGAAGTCAGATTTTGATGGAGATTGAGAAAGACAGAGATATTCGCTGGCCTAAGCCCTTGAAGGCTGATCCTGCCAAGCTAGATAAGAGCAAGTACTGCAGGTTTCACAAAGATGTTGGCCATGACACCGAAGAGTGTAGGCAATTGAAGGATGAAATTGAGTTCCTCATTCGAAAAGGAAGATTGAACAAATACACTGGAGAAGGAGGGGACAGGAATAATAGTGGAAGGAAGAACTTTGAAGATCGTAGGAGGGACCAAGACGATCAGGGGCGAAATCCCCAGCCTAGAGGACCAGTTATAAACGCCATTTATGGAGGGCCGAGACCTCGAGGGCATGTGATAAACACGATCTTTGGGGGACCAACTGCTGCTGGATTGTCCAAAAATTCCAGAAAGGCATATACTAGAGAGGTTATGCATATTGTAGAAGAAGCCCCGAAAAGGGCCAGGACAGAAGTAACATTGGCTTTTGATGATTCTGACCTAGAGGGAGTCAAGTTTCCTCATGACGACCCGCTGGTCATAACACCGGTAATAGGAAACAGCCCGGTCAAAAGGGTCCTTGTTGATAATGGTGCTTCTGTGGATATCTTGCTCCATGACGCTTTTCTAAGGATGGGGTATAACGATTCCCAGTTAACACCAACCGACATGCCGATATATGGATTTGCTGGAGTAGAGTGTCCTGTAGAAGGGATAATCAAATTACCAACCACCATAGGTACGGAGCCAAGGCAAGCAACGCAAATGTTGGATTTCATGGTGGTAAAGGCTAGTTCAACTTATAATGCTATCATGGGGAGGACAGGGATACATGCCTTCAAGGCAGTCCCCTCTTCCTACCATTCAGTCATGAAGTTTCCCACCCGAAATGGGATTGGAGAAGAGAGAGGAGATCAAAAAATGGCTAGAAGCTGTTATGTGGCCTCTTTGAGGGCGGACGGAGTCGGGGGACAAGTTCTTCCTATTGAAGATATGGATGTTCGAGAAAATGACGAGAAGAGAGGAAAGCCAGCTGAAGACCTGGTTTCGGTCCCTTTAGACCCCAAGGATCCTGAGAGGAAGACTTTCATTGAAGCCACATTAGAGGAGCCCTTTAGAGGGAAGTTGGTGAAATTTTTGCAAGAAAATAGTGATGTGTTTGCATGGTCAGCAGCTGATATGCCAGGCATAGACCCGGAGTTAATTACTCACAAGCTAAACGTGGATCCAAGCCGGAAGACAGTGAAACAAAAGAAAAGAAATTTTGCCCCGGAAAGACAAGAGGCTATAAAACAGGAAGTAGAAAAGCTCTTAGAGGCTGGTTTCATAGAGGAGATCCAATTTCCGGAGTGGTTAGCCAACCCTGTAATGGTGAAGAAGGCTAATGGAAAGTGGAGGATGTGTATAGACTTCACTGATCTGAATGATGCATGCCCCAAAGACTATTTTCCGCTGCCTAGGATTGATACTTTGATTGATGCCACTGCTGGACATGAGATGCTGAGTTTCATGGATGGATTTAGCGGATACAACCAGATCAAAATGCATAAGGATGACATTCCAAAGGTATCATTTACCACTGACTTTGGTGTTTATTGTTATCTTGTTATGGCGTTTGGTCTCAAGAATGCAGGAGCCACCTATCAAAGGTTGGTAAACAAAATTTTTAAGGATCTTATTGGTAAGACTATGGAAGTCTATGTTGATGACATGTTAGTCAAGAGTCTAGTAAAGACCGATCACATAACCCATTTGAGGGAAGCTTTTGAGGTCCTGAGGTACCACAAGATGATGTTGAATCCTGCGAAGTGTGCTTTCGGAGTAGGATCTGGAAAATTCTTGGGATTGATGGTCTCAAAGAGGGGAATTGAGGCTAACCCCGATAAAATAAAGGCAATCCTGGACATGGAACCCCCAAAAACTGTCAAGGATGTTCAGAAGCTCACGGGAAGGGTTGCTGCGCTAGGACGATTCATCTCCAAGTCAGGAGACAAGTGCTTATCATTCTTCAAGTCACTAAAGAACATCAAAGACTTTGTATGGAGTGAGGAAAATCAGAAGGCATTTGAAGAGTTAAAGAAGTATATGGGCCAGGCCCCGTTGTTGGCCAAGCCAGTTCTGAATGAAGTTTTATTTCTGTACTTGGCTGTTTCAGAGAGCGCCTTGAGCGCGGTGTTGGTTAAGGAGGAACTGAAAGTCCAGAAACCCGTATACTATGTCAGCAAAATTTTGCATGGTGCTGAGTTGAATTATTCAACTATTGAGAAATTCGCTCTAGCCTTGGTAATGGCTTCGAGAAAGCTGCGTCCTTATTTTCAGGCTCACCAGATTGAGGTGCTAACGAATCAGCCCCTGAGAAACATCATTCACAGTCCCAAGGCAAGTGGGAGATTGATTAAGTGGGCAATAGAGCTGGGAGAGTTCGATCTCAAGTATAAGCCACGTACGGCAATAAAAGCCCAGGCACTAGCTGACTTCGTGGTGGAATGTACCATACCCAACCAAGAAGTCGGGGGGCAGGAAGATACCATACCTCAAGACAAGGGAGTTGATAATGAAAGCAAAGAGAAGGATGATAAAGAGTATTGGGTTCTCTATTTTGATGGAGCATCAAAAACAAACTCCAGTGGAGCAGGATTGGTTTTGCAAAGCCCTGATGGGTTCTTAATTGAGTATGCTATGAAGCTAGACTTCCCAACCACAAATAATGAGGCAGAATATGAAGCCCTGATAGCTGGCCTTGGTCTAGCTGGGACACTTAGAGTCAAAAATTTAAAGGTCCGTGGAGATTCGAAGCTGATCATATCCCAGGTAAAGGGAGAATTTGAGGCAAGGGATGATACGATGGCTAAGTATGTTCGCCTAGTAAGGGCTGTGATGACCCAATTTAATGAATGCCATGTTGAACACATTCCAAGGGAAGAAAATGTTAAGGTAGATGCGCTATCAAAGTTTGCTTCGTCTGAGATTGAAGAAAGTTCAGGAAGTGTGTACTTCCGTGTTTTGAAGACACGAAGCATAGATGTTAAGCTGCTGGCTCTCATAGGCTTGAGGACGTCATGGATTGATCCCATCAAGGCTCACATTCAGACCGGTTGGTTGCCAAGTGATGCAACTGAAGCACGGAAGTTAACTGTTCAGGCACTAAGGTACTCTTTGATAGATGGGATTCTTTACAAAAGATCTTTCATGGTTCCCTACTTGAGGTGTCTCAGGCCCGATGAGGCACGCTTGGCTCTTGAAGAAGTGCATGAAGGTATTTGTGGACAACACTTGGGGGGCAGGGCCTTGGCTCATAAGATAACTCGTTTAGGCTTCTATTGGCCAGAAATGATGGCTGATGCCAAAGAATATGTGAAGAAGTGTGATCGCTGTCAGAAGCATGCACCAGTTGTTAGACAACCCCCCGAGATGCTGACCTCTATCAACTCGCCTATTCCCTTTGCCATGTGGGGGATGGATATTCTAGGGCCTTTTCCTATGGCCACGGCACAAAGGAAATTTCTGATTGTAGCCATTGATTATTTCACCAAGTGGATTGAAGCCAAACCCTTGGCCAAAATCACAACTAAGCAGGTTGCACAATTCCTGTGGGAAAACATTATGTGCCGATATGGAATTCCCCGTATCCTCGTCACTGACAATGGAACACAATTCAACAATGAGGAATTCAAGAAGTATTGTGAAGAAAATGAAATTGAGTTACGATTCACCTCTGTGGCTCACCCGCAAGCCAATGGGCAAGCAGAGGTAGCAAATCGGATAATCCTGGATGGACTAAAAAAGAGGATCGAGAAGTCAAGAAATAATTGGGTGGATGAGATACTTCCAATATTATGGGCCTATAGGACTACCTGTAGAGTCACGACAGGAGCAACTCCTTTCATGTTGGCATATGGGGCAGAAGCAGTAGTTCCTGTGGAGATATCGCATTCCTCTCCAAGGATTCAGACTTTCAATGCTGTAGAAAATGAGGAAAGGCAGAGGTTAGCCCTGGATCTAATTGATGAAGTGCGAGATGAGGCACACGCCAAGATAGTAGAATATCAGAAAAAGGCTTCATTCTATTACAACCTAAGGGTTAAAGAGAGATTTTTTAAATAAGGAGATCTAGTCTTGAGAAAAATAGAGGCATCTGGTGTAGGACAAAAAGGGAAGCTTGCCCCGAATTGGGAAGGGCCGTACAGAGTCAAGAGTGTTCAAGGTAGAGGAACCTACAAGCTAGAGACTATGGATGGATTTGAAGTCCCGAGAACTTGGCATGCACAAAACCTGAAGGTTTACTATGTGTAGGGCAGCCGGATACGATTCTCACTCGTCAGGATGGCGAGTAGGTTGAAAAGCACCTTAAAGCTTTGCTTGCTTAGGATTTATATGTTTTAGTTTTATTACGAAGTTTATTATTACTTGTGTAAGGGACGAATCCCAGACAATTTTACGAAATTCATGAGTTCTTCAAAGTATGTTTGTGGCCTAACAAATAAAAGTCAAATGCATGGATGCAAGCATAGAAGGTGATAAATGAAATAGATCTGATAGATATTACAAAAATTTGATAAATAAAGTCTCGAAAATATGATAAAAAACAGAAAGCCACGCAGGGCTGAAAAAGCTCTAAGGAGCTGAAGTACCCTCGGCATCCATATTATCATCCTCTCCACTCTCGCTGGATGTCTCTGTCGTCTCGGAGGAGGAGGAAGGGTTGTCGTCCTCAGCAGGTCTGGAAGAAGACTCGGGAGGAGGAAGGAGTGGATCCTGAGGAACATGGTCCGAGACAACTACTCGGGTACGAAACCTCTGTAGCAAAGCCTCGTCATCAGGGCAGATGTAGTCCGCCGGGTTAATATCAGGACAAGCCTCGTTCACGGTCCCAAGGGCCGTGTCCCAACCAGTCCTAAAAAACCCGGGAAAGACTGAATCATCCCTAATCCTCATGGATTGGGAAAACTCCTCCGAGTCCAGATAGTTGTCTATAGCTTTATCCTTCTCCGCCCGAAGTACCACCAGCTCGGCGTTAGACTCTCCGAGTTCTTCCTCTTTGCGCTTGAGCTTCTTCTCCAGGGTAGCATACTTCTTCTGTTGCCTCCTGAGGGCATTATCGGCCTTATCAGAAGCCCGCTTCCACGATTCGGCTTGCCTCACAGCGCCTTGAAAGTAGGCGTTAGACTGGAACAAAGCAATTAACAAAGTATAAGGCAAGAAAATGCTACAAGAATGAAAAATAAGTTCAAAAAAGAGAAGGCATACCGAAGCTAGAGACTGAGCTCCCATGAGCTTAATTCTCTCAAGATCAGGGGTGGCCACCACATCAGTAAAATCCTTGGGAGTCACGCTATGGTAAGACCAATCCCAAGCATGTTTCGTGGAACCAACTACGGTGTCCCCTCGGCGGAATCCCCAGAGAGGCTGAAAGGCGCCTGTGGCAGCAGCAGTAGGGGCAGCAGTAGTGATAGGAGCACCATGGCCTCCAGCTCCTTCAGTTGAAGCCTCCCCTATAGGCTCTTTGTGCTTCTTCAAAAAGATAGGCTCCGTGGCCTTTCCCCGGGTATCTAGGCCTGCGAGCCGAGCTTTCTTCATCCTAGCTGTTTCCTCAACCAAAGGAACATTGTCCTCGTTAATCTCCTTAGCAGCTGAAACAAAGCAAAGGACAAAATAAGTGATGTTAATAATGCATGAAATGAAATAAAATTGAGAAGGGAAGAAAAATACCCTGTTGAGAAACAGAGGATAGTCCCACATGAATCAGGGAAAACTCCTCTAAGAGAGTACAGCTGGTGGTGGTGCCATCATCCTGAGTAAGCCCATTATAAATAATAGTTTCTTCAGGAGTTAAGTGAATGGATTTGAGGCTACCATCACTGACCTTCCCGAAGTAAGATCGAAAAAGTGTGCCCCAGTCACCATTCTCCCAACGTAACCCAACGAAACTATTCCTCCAATTTTGATTATTATCAGGAATAGAGGCGCTGTTAAAGATATGTTTGCTTTTGGGCCTTTGCTTGACATAGACCCAGCCACAGATATTGGAAGAACTATTATAACACTGAAAGACCTTCCTAAAAACGGCTACAGAAAGAGGAAAGCCCTCCCTAAGACAACAAACCATAAAACATAGAATATTCCTCCAGGCGTTTGGAGGAAGCTGACACGGATTAATTTGTAGATCAGCCAAAAGATGAGGAATAAAAGGATGGAAAGGAAACCTAAGCCCAGCATTAAGGGCATCTGTGTAAATGAAGAGAGTGTCGGGTCTCCAGTGGCAAGTACGGTCACCACCAGAGACTGGAACTAATCTAAGAGGAGGAAGGACGTTATAGCGAGCATTTATTTATTAAAATCTATGTTGTGCCAAGTATTACAATGATTAAAAGAGTCGAGATGTGCAGTGGAGGGATATTCATCCCCCCTAGTGTTAATCATATCAATTAAAGACATATATGAAGAGCGGATCTCGATATCCTTACCTCGTTTTGAAGCCGAGGCTATCTTGGCCGCCCTCTCAGAACTCTTATCAGCCATTAGTAAAGCTGGGAAAAGCCTGAAAACTTTGAAAGAAAGGAGGCTGAAAACTAGGGGAGGAAGGTTGAGAGAGAGTAGGAAGTTGGAAGAAATGTGTGAAATGAGGAGTGAAGACTGTGAGTAGGAACACTCCCCCCACCCACCTTTATATAGCCAAAGAAGAGGTGATTTGGGCCTTAAAAAGCCCATTTGGGCCCAACAAAGAGAAGGTTCTGGAATTATCCTGGAAATTCCTGGAAAAACCAAGTGAAAAATTTTAATTTTTAAAAGATTCTGGAAGAATCCAGAAAAACCTTAGAAGAACCTGGAATTTGGGCTTAGAGATAAAGCCCAATTTTAGGAAAATCTTGGAAAATCCAAGTATGTAGGGCTAAAAAGGCCCAGAGCTAAGGCCCAGGTATAAAAGCCATGTTTGAGGCCCAAATATCTTTTTAAGAGGGGTGAAAGAAAAGCCCAGTTAAAAACAGTGGGCCCAAAGATTAGCCCAATAAAACCAGCCCAGAAAAGGGCCCAATTAGTTGAAAGGCCCAAAAAGAAAAACCCACTAAAGGGTTGGCCCAAGAGAATCTAATCAGAAAAAAGGATGGCCCAAGATAGAGGCCCAGGAAAATTAGAAATAAAAAGTTGGTACCCTTTACCCAATTCGATCAGGACTTGCATTAAAATTCTAGTCGAATGAATTGAGGTCGAATTTCCTTCGACCAGGGCTAAAAAAGGGAGCTATTTTGGTCAAGAAAAGAATCCTGACCAGAAATTCCTGGTCGAAAAGGGAAGAAAAAAATATTTAAATGATTGTTTCATTCGACCAGAATGCCTGAATAATTTCTGACCTTTTTTCTTGACCCTGTCGACCAGGAAGCAAGGTAAAATCCTGGTCGAATAGACCCTGCCCGAATTTTTGTCGATCTGGGCTTAAAAGAAAGGCTAAATCGGTCAAGATAATGTGTTCTGACCGAAAATCCTAGTCGAAGATTTCTGCTCAAAAAAAAATATATATACAAAGCAAAAATCCTGGTCGAAATTCGACCAAGAATTGAGGTCGAATGCATCCTCTTCGAATTTCCTTCGACCAAGGCACAACAAAGGCTAATTCGACCAGGATCCTGGTCGAATGGATTCCTGGTCGAAAATTGTATAAAAAAAAAGGGGGGGGGAAGAAAAAAGGAAGAAAAAAAAACCCCTGGAAAATTACAAGAAAAATAAGGAAATTCCTTAAATATTTTCTGAAAAGTGTTAATATTTACAGAAATAAGGAAAAATCCAGAAAATTAAAGGATAAATCCCAGAAATTAGGGGGAAAATCCAGAAAAATAAGGAAATTCCTTAAATATTTTCTGAAAAGTGTTAATATTTTCAGAAATAAGGATAAATCCCAGAAAATTAAGGGAAAAATCCCAGAAATTAAGGATAAATCCCAGAAATTAAGGGAAAATCCAGAAATTAAGGATAAATCCCAGAAATTAAGGGAAAATCCAGAAATTTGGGAAAATCCAGAAATTAAGGATAAATCCCAGAAATTAAGGGAAAAATCTAGAAATTAAGGATAAATCCCAGAAAATTAAGGAAAAATTCCTGGAAATTAAGATAATTTCTGAATAAAAGGAAGATTCGTTGTAAATGTGTAGGTCGCTCCACACTTTACGCAAAAATGAAACCCTGTAAGGGAACGAATAGACTTAACTTCTGCGAAACCTAATCAATGTTTCCCAAAAGTTGGGGGGCAAATGATAGGGATAAATAAATTATGCTTGTATAATTAAATACTGCATTAATTGTACGAACTGTAGGCTGCTAGGCCCAATAATAAGATGTATAATATTCAGACCAGAAAGGTTAAGCCTGATGGACCAGATCAGGCCTGGTAGAATAAAAAAGGCCCAAAAGCCCTGATTATTAATTAATTTCGTAATTAATTAATAAGGGAAAAATCAGATGTTGAAAAGAGTCCCGATAAGGATATAAATCATTGGAGATTAGCCTCAAGGGGACCTAAAAGGATAAGAAATCAGTTTCCTACTATCTAGGACTCCAAAGTCCATTCTAATTATGAGACTTGCCCACCAAGTCTCCTATACCAAGTCCAATTCAAGGACTCCCAACATCTATATAAGGGGTCTCACCCCCACCAATCAGAACTACATTTTTTGGCTTGATTCTCTAATTCACAGAGATACGTAGGCATCTCGTAAAGGCAGATTGAGCCACGAAGCACGAGAGCAGCCATTAAAGGCCTTGAGCTCTCGAATCTTAGTAGTAAATACAGCAAATAATAACCTTAGTTTTTTATCCACAACAAGTATTCTCCCTTATGTGGTAAACCCTTCCATCTGTCATGAAATATAACAAGATATGTTCTTTCAAGAAGGTATGGTAAACCATCTGTACAGATTCAAGCTGATTCAATCTTTCAGGAGTTGCTCCAACATCTGGTTCACTTATGGAAGTTGGATCATTGGTTGTGTTCTGCACTCTTCTTTCATCAGCACTACCCAATCCAGATTTATCTCTTGCTTCCTTTCCAGTAACCACTCTTGCTTCAAAACCACTTGTTGCAGTCTTCAAAGATTGAGTTTGTTTGGCTTTAGTGAATCCTGGTAGGAGTAACCTTGAGGATTTAACATGAGCAATGTCAGAGGTTTCCTTTAACTTATCATCTGATATCAAGCCAACTTGAGCTATGTCAGAGGTTGCTTGCTTTATTGTCATATCAAAACTTACTATATCTTGACTCTGAACAACTTGAGCCATGTAAGAGGTTGTTTGAGAAATCTTCTTTGAAATTAGAGTAAGATTAGCATCTTCAACATTTATTTCTTCATTCATAGGAGGCACATAAACCTTTACAGGTTCACCAACTTTCTCTTTGCCCTTGGACCTTGGATCTATCTCCATTTGTGATTTGGCCTTAGTTGCCTCAGGATTTGTCCTTTCTTTTATCACAATGCCTTTAGCCTTAGGAAGTTTCTTTTTTACAACAGAAGCTTCAGATTTGGAGTTGACTTTTTCTAACTTAAGTCTAGCTTCTTCTTCCTTTAGACTTTCAAAGTCCATTCCTGGATTTTCTTTCAGAAATAACTGTCTTGAAATCTCCTCATCAAGTTCCAGATGTTCATCTGAACTTATCCTTTTACCAGTATCAGAAGTTATTCTTCTCCCAGTATCAGAACTTGTTCTTTGACTTGTAGTTCCAGTTCTACTTGATGAAAAACCTTTACCTTGACCATGACCTCCACCCATTCCAGAGTTTCCCGGATCATCTTTTCCATCATCCTTTCCCTTCAGTGTCTTAATAGGTTTGCATTTGGACTTAATTACTTTCTCCCCCTTTTTGGCATCAGCAGGTAAAAGAAGAGAGACAAGCAATTCCATTGAGGATTGGATCTCATTGAGTTGATTTTGGTGAGAAACTTGATTCTTCAAAATTTCATCAATCTGAGACTGTTGCTTCTCTTGGGTTTTCTCAATGTAGGCAATTATGTCAAAGGTAGCTTGGAAAAACCTTTTCTTTTCAAGTTTTAGATTCATATCTTGCTGGATCAAATTTTCTTGAATTTTATTCACCTTTTCATGAGTTATTGAGTGTTGACCTTGAATGTGCCTTGTACTCAATGCAGTAACTCTCGGCTGAGTCTTGAAATCATCATTTATCAGCATTTCATCAGCTTTTGCAAGATGCTCAGCAAGAATCTTTTCAGAAGGAACAAAAGTAACTGTGTTCCACTCCTTAGTCCACTCCTGTCCTCTAGGAGTTTCACTCCAAGGTACTGGTGCTTCCCCTGTAACAAACTTCTTGACTATCTCAGCTTTATGAATAGTTTGTTGAGGTGCATGTCCTGATGGACCAGCTGCATCAACATCTACATTTGTAGCAGTAGCTTCACCAGTAACTTCATCATTAGCAGTATCAGAACTTATAGAATCAGCATCAGCAACATCCTCTGATAAAAGAATAGTATGAGAGGCTAAGGAGGCTTCAACATCATCCTCTAAGGGCTGATCTTCAATTAAGTTCTGATCAACATCCATATTATGATGCTAACCTAAAATCTGATCTTTAGTATTTAGATGCAGAGAAGGTGTTGTAGGTAATTCTGGATTAAAATTAGCATCAAGAAGTGGTGTTGATGGTGGAGTAATTGGAGCTTGTGGAGCTTCTAGATTTAAAACCTGAGGCACTTCCAAGTTATGGATATCAATTTCATCACTTGGCCCTTGGTTATCAGCATGTACTGGAGATACTGGAGGTGTGGGAATATGAGTTGTTTCTGGCTCATAAAGTGGAGAGTAAGGAGTTGCATGAAGGTCTGGATCAGCACGAGGGGAATTGTGAGCTTCAACACGGTCTTATGAGATCTGAGATTCCTGACCCCCTTCCTTAGCTGCTGCTTCCAGTCCTTTACCAGAATCTTCAGGCCTTTTTGCCAATGTTTTGAATCTTTTAGCTTTTGAGGAGTCTGTAGGAGCTGCATCATCAGAATTTAGCTTTCTAAGCCTTTTTAGGGGCCTAGAACTCCCAATTTCAACATCCTTCTGAGAAGAGATCTTCTCAGCTTCTATTACAGCAGGTTCTGACACTGGAACCTGTTCCTCACTGTCTGACTCATCCTTCAGAACAATCCTTCTTCTTTTCTATTGAGTCTGAGGTACTTTCTTAGTCCTCTTGGGTTTTGAAGATGAAGGCTGCAATGTAGGATCTGAAGGTTGAGGTTGAGAAGTTTGAGGTGTTTGTGTAGAGGTGGTAGGTGCTGATGGATGAGGTTCGGATGGTTGAACATCAGGATATAGTTCAGTGTATTTAACTGGATCGAAGTTTATTAAGGCTTGTTTGACAGATAAAGGAACTAGGAGGGGTCTTAACACAGCCTTCTTATTATCAGTAGATAATAAGTCATTAAAAGCTCTTTTAGCTAGTTTGAATGATGAAATTAATTCACTAGCAGATTGGGGTTTATTATCATAACAAAAACTATAGATAAGCTGACAAAATCTAGCAAAATAAACAGTATTTCTGTCTTCTGTCATTTGATCCCCAATAAAACCTAAGACAACACTTGCATAATCAAAATCAGTTTGATTTATGAGAGCATACCCAATTTGTTGGCTGAATATGGGAATTGCATCGAAATTAGAACATTTGTTTGCAAAAGCCTTGGTGATGCAGTCAAAGAAGAAACTCCATTCCCTCCTTATGAAAGATCTCTTCAACTGACCCAGCTTTGCCAATATCTTCTCATACCCCAGACTGGCCATCATATTTTGAAGAACCGGCTCTTCAACAGTAGAATACACACAGTTCTCAGGTAGCTGCAGTGCTTGTCGGATCGTAGCCAATATCACAACATACTCATCCTCCCCTGATGAAAAAATAATACTTGGGGACCCTTGAGCACCACCATTATCATATACTCCGCTTCTCCAAAACTCAAGTACTTGAGTACCAGAGACTGCTTCAGGTTCGGTCAGAGCGTACCCAATATCAGAACTAGCAAGAAAGTCCTCAATGAAATGAAGTTCGGATGGGGCTTCTGACTTGCTAAGAATAGCAGAGAAGTTATTAGGAACAAACTTAGCTTCATCAAAAATTATGTCCTTGGGTGCCATGAGAAATAAGTGAGAAATAAAATTTCCTGTAAGGTGTTTGATAAAATGTCTGTAAAGAAACCGTCAGTAAGTGTGAGAGAGAATTAGAAAAGAGAAAGAGTATAAAAGTGAATAAAAGATTTTACAATCTTTTCTCTCTTTTACTTATACACGGTAAAAAAATAGCCGTTGAGACACCTGTCAGACATGAGGCAGTAAAAGATAATCAATGGGTACGGGAATTCAGTAATCATTACTTATCACATACAGTTTTTATGGAGAAAATTCGTTCCACTTACCTAGTAATCCCATTAACCAAGGACGTTCAGTTTTTGTCATGTTAAAAAAAACTGTTCCCACTAAATAAATGATTATTACTGTTTTACCAATATTCCGAAAAAAATATGACCAGAAATAAACCAAGTATATAAATATTGTCATGTCAGCATCAGAACTTGATTATTATTAGAATTTTAAAGGTCAGCAGAATATGATTAATATCAGGATTTAAAAATTCATCAGAATATGAAACGACTTAGAGACAAAATCTTGCAATAAAGTAAAATTTCATTAATATATCAAATTAATACATTTCATGAAACTTAAATTACATGCATAAAATTAAAAAATTGCCTCAGTCTAAAATGCCTAACATCAACAGCTTTAGTCCTAAGCTAAGAAGCTTAACGAATAACTCCTTCTACTGCTGACGAAGAGCACTGCAAGACGGATGATCCGTTCTTGTTGACGGAGATAACGGAGATGTAGATCTCTTTGGACAGTCAACAAGTCATTTTTAATGATCTCTGGAAATTGAATCCTGAGATTATAAGGAATGTTGTTGATAGGATATGCAGTCGGAATTCCATTTTGAAAAATATGCACAGTTTCGGTGCCATAGTTGTAAAACCAACCAAACTCAACCATTTTTGTTTATAAGAATAAAAAGAGAGTGAGGTTGTGAGAAAGTGAAGAATGTTTTGGCTGGAATGAATCGTTGGTTTAAATAGCCAATGGAATACCAAGGGATGCGAGGACTGGGCAACAATTACAAGTAAAAATAATGATCCCTCGATTCCCTAGACTGATGAGTAATAATAACAGCCATTGGAAGCTTAAAACACGAGTTAATGAGCACACTAAACAAGTAGGAATTACTGTACATGTACGAGTACCACTAACCCAAATTATGTTGACTGTTTATAACTCACCCAAACATATTATGATTTTTAAATATGACTGTTTCAGATTTTAACCATAAATAAGTCAAGTAAAGAATCATGATTTAATATCAGTACTTAGACTTATATCAGAACTTAACAGTCATCAGAACATGGATCCTTAACTCGAAAAGTGAATGTCTATTCCTGTAATTCTTCACACAAAATATTGATTTCGTTCCTTCAGAACTTAATCATCAGAATTTCCATCATTATTTGTCCTCATAATTTATGCAACTGACACTTAAACTGTTCATCTAAAATAACATTTATCACCACAGTAATGTTCATCATTCATATGGAGTGTATGTGTGTGCAGTAAGCTAAATATCAGATAAAGATTAAAGTCTGATTCACTTCAGTACATTTTATAAATAAGACATAACTAAGAACTTTGCTCAAAATCTGTCATTATTCTAAAGTCTACTTTGGCTTCTCAGTGTAAGTGAGTCACGACTGCTTATCAGAATTTATGCTATTATCAGAGTATTTCTCCTGTAATCATAGAGTGTGAAAAGTCACCAAGAAAAATTTATTTTGCTTTTCTAATGCATATTACTTAATACCAGCAATGCACTTGGGTCTTCCCTTCCACATTTTTACTCTAGATCTCAAAGGAGTACCTAATTTTTATTTCCTTTTCTTTTTCTTTTTCTTTTGATAAATGAGGTTTGTCAACACTTAGTACATTCACCAAGTTTACTAACTTCAGAACTTAACAGATAAGAAGCACTATTCTAGTTTTTGACTTAGTAACAAGATACACAAAGTAAACTACAACTAAGCTTAATATCAGAATTTGCTTGTGTTAAAAGATTTCCACATAAACAAGTACTTCATACATGGGATCTTTAGTATATTAAAGACTACTAGGTCAGCATCTAGCACAATTATCCTCATTGGATGAATAGTCACAGAAACATGCATATCACTATCAGAGTTTAGAAATTCACATCAGACAACAATTAGCACTTAAGCAAATTTCAAATTAAGTACAGTATACACAAAGATAGTAATATCTATAAATACTGATCATAAAGTCTGATGTAACAGAATAAAAACTAAGCAGATTTAGAGAAAGAACCTGAAACCATTCCAAGTTCATTTACCAATCTTGTAAAAGTAGCTTCACATAGCGGTTTTGTGAAGATATCTGCTAGTTGTTGATATGTTGGAACAAAGTGCAATTCCTCTGTACCTTCATCCACATGTTCCCTTATGAAGTGGTACCTGATGCTGATGTGCTTTGTCATTGAGTGTTGAACTGGATTACCTGTCATAGCAATAGCACTTTAATTATCACAGTAAATAGGGATTTTAAAGTATGTTAACCCATAATCCAGTAACTGATTCTTCATCCAAAGAATTTGTGCACAACAGCTTCCTACAGCAATGTACTCTTCTTCTGCAGTTGATGTGGAAATTGACTTTTGTTTCTTGCTAAACCAAGAAACTAATCTGCCTCCAAGAAATTGGCAGCTTCCACTTGTGCTTTTCCTGTCAAATTTGCATCCTGCAAAATCTGCATCTGAGTAACCTATTAGCTTAAAGTCTGATTCTCTAGGATACCATAATCCCAGATCAGTTGTACCCTTTAGGTACTTGAAAATTCTTTTCACAGCTGTTAAGTGAGGTTCTCTTGGATCTGCTTGAAATCTTGCATAAAGACAGGTAGCATACATGATATCAGGTCTACTTGCAGTTAGATAGAGTAAGGAGGCAATCATACCTCTGTAATCAGTAATGTCTACTGATGTACCAGTATCCTTATCCAATTTTGTTGCAGTGGCCATGGGAGTGGATGCACTTGAACAATCTTGCATTCCAAATTTCTTCAGCAAATTTCTGGTGTACTTGAATTGACAAATAAAAGTGCCTTCTTTATTCTGCTTGACTTGAAGGCCCAAAAAATAGCTAAGTTCCCCCATCATACTCATTTGATATCTTGATTGCATCAGTTTGGCAAACTTCTTGCAAAGTCTGTCATTTGTAGAACCAAAAATGATCTCATCAACATATATTTGCACCAAAAGTAAGTCCTTTCCATGGTTGAGGTAGAACAGTATTTTGTCAATAGTTCCTCTGTTAAATCCACTTTCCAGAAGAAACTGAGCTAAAGTCTCATACCATGCTCTTGGACCTTTCTTAAGGCCATAAAGTGCTTTATCAAGCCTGTAGACATGATTTGGAAGTTTGGAATCTACAAAGCCTGGAGGTTGTTCAACATATACTTCTTCTTCCAATTCTCCATTAAGAAAGCACTTTTCACATCCATTTGAAAGACAGTAAACTTTTTGTGAGCAGCATAAGCCAAAAATATCCTTATGGCTTCCAATCTAGCAACTGGTGCAAATGTTTCATCATAATCAATTCCCTCATGTTGAGAATATCCTTTTGCAACAAGCCTTGCTTTATTCCTTGTAATTATGCCGTCACTGTTAGTTTTGTTTCTGAACACCCACTTTGTACCAACAAAAGACCTGTTCTTTGGTCTTGGTACTAGGGTTCAGACTTTATTTCTTTCAAATTCATTTAACTCTTCCTGCATTGCTTGGACCCAATCAGCATCTTGAAGAGCTTCTTCCACTTTCTTTCGTTCAGTCTGAGAAAGAAAGGAATGATAGAGACATTCATTTGATGTAGATGTTCTAGTTCTGACACCTGTATAAGGATTTCCAATAATTAAGTCAGGTGTATGTGATTTAGTCCACTTCCTTGCAGATGGAAGGTTTTCTCTAGAACTGGATGCACCCCCATGATCCATGCTGTCTTCATCAACATTTTCTGATGCTCCCCCTGAAATTATGCTCTCTGAGTTGGATCCTTCAGAATTTGAGTTTCCAGAATTATCAGAACTTGGCTCATCAGAACTTGATGAATCAGAACTTGAAGAGCCAGTTATAGGTTCTGATGCTTCTTAAGATGTGGTTGTATCTTCAGTATGCTCCCCCTGCACATGTGCATCTTCCTTTGGCATAGTCACCACAGTTTCAATAACATTAGAGTTTAATCCATCAGAGTTTGCAGTATCAGGATTAAGACTGTCAGGATTTAAAGTATCAGAATTTAAATCTTCATTTTCAAATCTCAGCTGATCATGATCATTGAAATCTTCAAGTCCAGTAATCTTCTTATCATCAAAAGAGACATTGATAGATTCCATGACAACCCTTGTTCTTAAATTGTAGACACTAAAGGCTTTTATGGAAAGTGGATATCTAACAAAAATTCCTTCATCAGCTTTTAGATCAAATTTGGATAGCTGTTCAGGGTGAGTCTTAAGAACAAAACACTTGCATCCAAATACATGAAAATACTTCAGATTTGGCTTCTTTTTCTTCACCATCTCATATGGTGTCTTTCCATGCTTGTTAATGAGTGTTGCATTCTGAGTGAAACAAGCAGTCTGCACAGTTTCAGCCCAAAAAAAGGTTGGTAGCTTTGCTTTATCAAGCATAGTTCATGCAGCTTCAATAAGAGTTCTATTCTTTCTTTCAACAACTCCATTTTGCTGTGGAGTTCCAGGAGCAGAAAATTCCTGCTTGATTCCATGGTCTTTGTAAAACTCTTCCATAATCAAACTCTTGAACTCAGTGCCATTATCACTTCTGATGATCTTCACAGAATCTTTGACCAATTTATCCAGTTGCTTGACATGATCAATCAGAATAGATGCAGTTTTACTTTTTGTGTGCAAGAAATACACCCATGTGTATCTGGTGAACTCATCCACTATGACCATAGCATATTTCTTCTATGCAATAGAAATGACATTACTGGACAAAATAGATTAACATGTAGTAGGTGATTAGGCTCAAGAATTGATGATTCAGTCTTGCTCTTGAATGAAGATTTTCTTTGTTTTGCCTTCTGACATGAATCACAAAGGCCATCAGGAGCAAATACTGATTTTGGCAAACCTCTCACAAGATCTTTCTTGACTAGTTCATTTATATTGTTAAAATTTAAATGAGAGAGTTTCTTGTGCCAATTCCAGTTTTCTTCAATTGATGCTCTATTTAACAGACAGATTGTAGAACCATCAGTACTTGTTGAAAGCTTGGCTTCATAAATGTTACCATGCTTGTATCCTTTCAGAACAACTTTGCCTGTAGATTTGCTTACAACTTCACAGTGTTCTTCAAAGAAATCCACATGATAACCTATGTCACAGATTTGACTAACACTGAGCAGATTGTGTTTAAGTCCTGAGACCAAAGCTACTTTTTCAATGATGACATTCTCCAGATTGATATTATCATATCCCAAGGTTTTTCCAATGTTGCCATCTCCATAAGAAACACTTGGGCCAGCTTTCTCCACAAAGTCTGATAGCAGGGCTTTATTTCCAGTCATATGTCCTGAACATCCACTGTCCAGAACTAGGATGTTTTTCCTGTTGCCATACAATCACAAAGACCATTAATGATTAATTTTAAGGACCCAGACTTGCTTGGATCCTTTGGCCTTATTAAGTTTGTTAACATTTGCAGCGGATTTAGCATCAGAGTTTATGTTAACATTTTTCTTATCAGCATTTACACTAACAGACTTTGTATCAGAACTTACACTAGAAGGAACAATGCTAACTTTCTTTAAAGAAGGTTTTATTTGATAATAATCATTGTACAAACTATGATATTCCTTACAAGTATAAATGGAATGCCATAAACTACCACAATGAAAACAAGGATTTTATGGCTTATATCTAACAGACTGACTCTTAACTCCTGACTTTGAAGGTAAAGAGTTTATGTTCTTATTTTTCCTGCAAAAAGAAGCCAGATGGTTAGAATTTCCACAGTTATGACATGTTTTTCTAGGAGCATTAGGAACAGGCTTATAATCATTACTTTTATTCACACCTTCCTTTCCATTCCTATTTTTCCTAGGTGACTTTACCTTTTTTACATTCCTAACATCTTTCAGCTTATGCTTAAGCTGCTTCTTTGTCATTAAGCCTATGTTTACTTCAGCTGGCTTACCTTGTTTTGGTTTGTCAGAAGTTAACTTCTCTTTAACTTCTGATTTATCAGTATCAGACTTTACAGCTACAAACTTAACAGGTTTTACCTTTGGCTTTTGTTTACCAACTATAGGCTCAATTTCTACAGTTCCTTTATCATTCTTATCATCTCCATAACCTAAGCCCTCTTTCCAGTTTCCACTACTTAATAAATTCTGAGTTGTTCTGCCAGAGTTAGTCCAAGTCCTGATAATCTCTCTTTCCTTTTCTAACTCAGTTTTTAGAGATTCATTCATTTTAAGTACCTCATCCCTAACATAGAAAGCATCATCTCTGTCTTTCTGAGTTTGATGAAACATGACTAACTCTTTTTCTAAATTATTATTCCTCTTTTTACAAGCAAGATTTTCAGAAGTTAATCTTTCACATGTTAAAGTTTGATCTATATAACTAATGAACATGGTTTTAAGATATCTTCTCAACTCATTAATATCATTAGTATGAAAGGCATAAGTAGTTTGAGGTACCTTTAACTCAGCAGCATCAGAACTGCTATCAGCATTTGCCATCAAGGCATAATTCTCCTCACTTTTAGAATCTGAAGTGTCTGTCCAGCTTTTCTTCTTTATGACAAGAGCCTTGCCTTTGTCACTCTTCACTTTCTTGCAATCAGGAGATATGTGGCATTTCTTACCACAGTTATAACATTTGACATTTGTGTAATCTCCTCTGTCAGACTTCCCTCCGTTGCCTTCAGATTTTCTGAAACTCTTCTTATCAGAACTTGCACCTTTCCTGGAAAAATTCTTTCCTTTCCTGAATTTTCTGTATGCAATCCTTGTGATTCCTTTCACCATAAGAGCACACAGCTTTATCATCTCTTCATCAGCATCCATCTCATGTAAGCTTTCAGTTTCTAAGTCATCATCACTATCAAAACTTGATGACTCAGTATCAGACTTTGTGATGAGAGCTTTTCCCTTGCCTTTCCTTGAGGTAGCTGCTTTGGGAGATTCCTCCTCAGCCTTAAGAGCAACTGTCCTTGACTTTCCTCCTTTCCTCTTGCTTCTTCGTTCCATCTCAAGTTCATGAGTCTTGAGCATCCCATAAATTTCATCAAGAGTTATTTCTTCAAGATTATAGTTGTCTCTTATAGTGGTGTCCTTCAAGTCCCATCTTTCAGGAAGTGCTAATAGGAATTTAAGATTTTAATCCTCAAGATCATATTCTTTGTCAACTTGTGACAAATCATTCAAGAGTTTGACAAATCTGTCATATAAACCAGTTAATGACTCATCAGACTTTGAGTCAAAGTGTTCATACTCTTGAGTGAGTATTGTCTTCCTGTTCTTCTTAATTGATTCGGTTCCCTGGCATCTTGTTTCCAAGGCTTCCCATATCTCCTTTGCAGTCTTGCAGTTAATTACCCTGTTTGACATGACATTATCAATAGCACTATGCAGCAAGTGTCGTACCTTAGCATCCTTAGCAATTGAAGAGATATCTTCAGCAGTGTAATCACTCTTCTCCTTTGGTACAGACTTTGCTCGTTGACCTGCAACTACAATAGCGGGTTTGGTTGGCTTGTGTGGTCCTTCATTGATTCCGTCAAGATATTCTGGATCAGTAGCTTCCAGAAACATAGACATCCTCACCTTCCATATGGAATATTCAGATGGTTTCAGAATGGGAACTCTAATAGTCTCATATCGACTATGGATTTGAGTTTTTGGAGGTTCTTCAGTTTTGGTGGGCTTGGTTGGAGTTTCTTCTTCAGACATGATTGTTTTTGGATCTTAAACTGTTTGTGTGTTAACAGATTAGCTCTAATACCACTTGTTAGGTCACACACACTGTAGAAGGGGGTTGAATACAGTGTTTAGCACAATCAAATCGAATTAAAGAACACAAGTAACAGAAAATAGACTTTATTCAATATAATAAACTGTGTTACAATATGTAATTGTCCTCTCTCAGTGATGAACAAATATCACGAGAGCTTCTAGGGTTACAATGAATATTATTCTCGATAATGATAACACAGATAGTGTAAACCCTATGTCTGTGTTTATATACTACACAGTTACAAGATAATCACTATTCTTTATAGAATTCCTTCTTCATGCATATCTCTTCTTGCGTTTGTCTTGATCTTCTTTCCTTTCAATCAACCACCTTCCTTATCTGAAAGTCTCCTTAAATCCTAAAATTGTCTCCTGATAAATATCTCCTGATAACTTAAGTTCTGACCACTTAAGTTCTGATATCTTAAGTACTGACTTCAGTATAAGTGCTGATTTCCAGTTAAGTATTGATTTGTCCTGTTAGGTAAGATCTGAAAACTAAACACAAATCATATTAGACATGACATCATAAATATATCTAACAAGAAAGTTAGTGTAATTCCTTCTAGTGTAAATTCTGATGCAAAGTCTGATATAAATTCTGATAAAAAGCATGTTAGCACAAACTCTGAAACTAAATCCGTTGCAAATGCTAACAAACTTAACAAGGCCAAAGGATCCAAGCAAGTATGGGTCCTTAAAACTAATCAATAGTGGTATTTTTGATTGCAGGGCAACAGGATAAACATCCTGGTTCTGGACAGTGGATGTTCAGGACATATAACTGGAAATAAAGCCCTTCTATCAGACTTTGTGGAGAAAGCTGGCCCATGAGTTTCTTATGGAGATGGCAACATGGGAAAGACTCTATGATATGGCAATATCAATCTTGGGAATGTCATAACTGAATCAGTAGCTCTTGTCTCAGGACATAAAAACAATCTGCTAAGTGTGAGTCAAATCTGTGATATAGGTTATCATGTGGATTTCTTTGAAGAACACTGTGAAGTTGTAAGTAATTCTACAGGAAAAGTGGTTCTGAAAGGTTACAGACATGGTAACATATATGAAGCCAAACTTTCAACAAATTCTGATGGTTCTGCAATCTGTCTGTTAAGTAGAGCATCAATTGAAGAAAGCTGGAATTGGCACAAGAGACTCTCTTATTTAAATTTCAACAACATAAATGAGCTAGTAAAGAAAGATCTTGTGAGAGGACTGCTAAAATCAATATTTACTTCTGATGGTCTTTGTGACTCATATCAAAAGGAAAAATAAATAAAATCTTCATTCAAGAGCAAAACTGAATCCTCAATTCTTGAGCCTTATCACCTACTGCATGTTGATCTATTTGGTCCATTCAATGCCATGTGTATTGTAAAGAAGAAATATGATATGGTTATAGTGGATGAGTTCACAAGGTACATTTAGGTGTATTTCATGCACAAGAAGAATGAAACTGCATCTACTATAACTGATCATGTCAGACAGCTGGATAAGTTGGTGAAAGATTTTGTTAAAATTATAAGAAGTGATAATAGCACTGAGTTCAAGAATTCAATCATGGAAGAGTTCTGAAAAGAGCAAGGAATCAAACAGGAATGTTCTGCACCTGTAACTCCACAGCAAAATGGAGTTGTAGAAAGAAAGAACATGACTCTCATTGAAGCTGCACGAACTATGCTTGATGAAGCAAAGTTACCTACCTACTTTTGGGCTGAAGCTATGCAGACTACTTGTTTTACACAAAATACAATACTCATAAACAAGTATGGAAAAACACCATATGAGATGGTGAAGAAAAAGAAGCCAAATCTGAAATACTTTCATGTATTTGGATGTAAGTGTTTTGTTCTTAAGACTCATCCAGAACAGCTGTCAAAATTTGATCTAAAAGCTGATGAAGGAATTTTTGTTGGATATCCACTTTCCACAAAAGCCTTCAGAGTCTACAATTTAAGAACAAGGGTTGTCATGGAATCTATCAATGTATCTTTTGATGATAAGAAGATTACTGGACTTGAAGATTTTAATGATCATGATCAGCTGTGATTTGAAAATGAAGACTTAAATTATGATTCTGTAAATTCTGTTGACTTAAACTCTGATCCTGTAATTTTTGACGGGTTAAGTTCTGATGTCATTGAAACTATGGTAACAACTCCAAAGGAAAATGCACCTGTCCAGGGGGAGCAAGCTGAAGATTCTACCACATCTCAAGACTCTCAAGAAGCATCAGAACCTATCACTGGCTCTTCAAGTTCTGATTCATCTAGTTCTGATGAGCCAAATTCTGATAATTCTGGAAACTCTAATACTTCAAGTCCTGTAGGATCCAAGTCATATTCTGAAGTCTGAGAGAGCATAACTACAGGGGGGAGCATCAGAAAATGCTGATGGAGACAACATGGATCATGGGGGAGGATCCAGTTCTAGAAGTCAACTTCAATCTGCAAGGAAGTGGACCAAATCACATACACCTGACTTAATAATTGGAGATCCTGAAGCAGGTGTCAGAACTAGAACTACAACATCAAATGAATATCTCTATCATTCTTTTCTATCTCAGACTGAACCAAAGAAAATGGAAGAAGCTCTTCAAGATGCTGATTGGGTGCAAGCAATGCAGGAAGAGTTAAATAAATTTGAAAGAAATAAAGTTTGGACCCTAGTGCCAAGACCAAAGAACAGATCCATTGTTGGTACAAAATGGGTGTTCTGAAATAAAACTGACAGTGATAGCATAATTACAAGGAATAAAGCAAGGCTGGTTGCTAAAGGCTACTCTCAGCAGGAGGGTATTGATTATGATGAAATATTTGCACCAGTTGCTAGATTGGAAGCCATAAGAATCTTTTTGGCTTATGCTGCTCACAAAAAGTTTAAAGTCTGTCAAATGGATGTGAAAAGTGCTTTTCTTAATGGAGAATTGGAAGAAGTGTATATTGAACAACCTTCAAGCTTTGTAGATTCAAAATTTACAAATCATGTCTACAGGCTTGACAAAGCACTTTATGGCCTTAAGCAAACTCCTAGAGCATGGTATGAGACTTTAGCTGAATTCCTTCTGGAAAGTGGATTTCACAGAGGTACAATTGATAAAATAGTGTTCTACCTCAACCATTGAAAGGACCTACTTTTGGTACAGATATATGTTGATGATATCATATTTGGTTCTACAAATGCCAAACTCTGTGAAAGGTTTGCAAAACTAATGCAGTCAAGATATCAAATGAGTATGATGGGAGAACTTAGTTATTTTATGGGCCTTCAAGTCAAGCAGAATGAAGAAGGTACTTTTATCTGTCAATCCAAGTACACCAGAAATTTACTGAAGAAATTTGGAATGCAAGATTGTTCAACTGCATCCACTTCCATGGCCACTGCAACCAAGTTAGATAAAGATAATGGTTCATCAGTAGATATTACTAACTACAGAGGTATGATTGGCTCTTTACTCTATCTAACTGTAAGTAGACATGATATCATGTATGCTACCTGTCTTTGTGCAAGATTTTAGGCCGATCCAAGGGAACCTCACTTAATAGCTGTGAAAAGAATTTTCAAGTACCTTAAGGGTACAGCTGATCTAGGATTGTGGTATCCTAGAGAATCAGATTTTAAGCTAATAGGTTACTCAGTTGTAGATTTTGTAGGATGCAAAATAGACAGAAAAAGCACTAGTGGAAGCTGCCAATTTCTTGGAGGCAGATTGGTTTCTTGGTTTAGCAAGAAACAGAAGTCAATTTCCACATCAACTGCAGAAGCAGAATATATTGCAGCAGAAAGCTGTTGTGCAAAGATTCTTTGGATGAAGAATCAGTTACTGGATTATGGGTTAGAATTTCCTAAAATCCCTATTTACTATGATAATCAAAGTGCTATTGCTATGACATGTAATCCAATTCAAAACTCAATGACAAAGCACATTAGCATTAGGTACCATTTCATAAGGGAACATGTGATTGAAGGTACAGTGGAATTGCATTTTGTTCCAACAAATCAACAACTAGCAGATATCTTCACAAAACCACTCTGTGAAGCTAGTTTTACAAGACTGGTAAACGAACTTGGAATGGTTTCAGGTTCTTTCTCTAAATCTGCTTAGTTTTTGTTCTCATACATCAGACTTTATGATCAGTATTTACAAATTGTATTATTTACATATAATTTGTACTTAAATTGAAATTCATTAAATGCTGATTATTATCTGATGTGAATTTTTATACTCTGATAGTGATTTGAATGTTCTGTGACTATTCAATCCAATGAGAATAACTGTGCCAGATGCTGACCTAGTAGTCTTTAACATACTAGAAATCCCATATTTGAATTAGTTGTTTATGTGGAAACTCATTAACATAAGCAAATTTCGATATTGAGCTTAGTCAAGTTTACTTTGTGTATCTTATTACTAAGTCATAAACTAGATTTTTGATTCTTATCTGTTAAATTCTGATGTCAGTAAATCTTAAGGATGAACTAAATGCTGATAAGCCTCACTTATCAAAAGAAAAGAAAATAAAATAAAAGTCAGGTACTCCTTTGAGATCTAGAGAAAATAATGTGGAAGGGAAGACCAAAGTGCATTGCTGGTATTAAGTAATATGCATTAGAAAAGCAAATAAATTTTCTTGGTAACTTTTCACATTCTTTGATTACTGGAGAAATACTCTGATAATAGCATAAATTCTGATAAGTAGTTATGACTCACTTACACTGAGAAGCCACTGTAAAAAGGAATTTTAAAAGATGCATAAAATGAGCACAAACTGTTAGTCCCTTAACAATGAAGCAAGAATTACAGAAGGGGGGTTGAAAGGAATTCTTGAACCTTTTTCTTGAAATAAAAATGTTCAACTCGATTATTGATATATTTGTTTTGATTAGCACAATGCGGAATATAAACTTGAATGAATCAAAACACAAGTAATTAAAAACAATAGTCTTTAAAAACTTTCTGGTGGATTTAAACAATTCCACCAGAGATATATATAATATATCGAGAGGACTCTGTGTGCAAAAGTGCTCACAGCTGCTTACAAAATAGAACTACTGAGAATACATGAAATGCTAAAGATTATGCTTACAAAGATTTCTCTATTTTTGAGTTTTTTTTTCTCAGCTATCTTAGTTATTTTTCTATTTGCTACTCTCTTGGTTTATATAACACCAAGATTACAAAGTCAAAAAGACTGAACAAATATAAAATCTAACAGTCTTAATCTTTGCTGCTTTTTGTCCTCTATTACCCAGTTAATGGGCTTCCACAAAGTGTTTGTATCCAACTCCACGGCTGTGTGTCAGCTTTCACTGTTCAACTGATGTTTGAATTCTTGATATGATCATCCGTCGACTTTCAGATCATCCGTCGATGACTTGATTGATCATCCGTCGACTACTATGTTAAACATCCGTTGATAGTCATTTGATCATCCGTCGAAGGCTTTATTAATCATCCGTCGGTAGCTATTTTGGCACTTGACTTCATTTCACTTATACATAATTACAAGACATTACTTATGTACAGTTAATCAACCTATTCTGCATATCTAGTTAAATTCAACATGACTTATATGCTACTACAAATTCTATACAAAGGTGCATACATCACTGTGCTACAAACTTATTATTACATAAGCTACTCACTCGATGGATAATAAGTTAATCATCCGTCGGGACTATAATGAGTCATCCTTCGGGACTATAATTCTTATCCGTCGAGTGCTACATTATTTCACTAAGTAAAATCTACTTAGATGTTTTGTTTATGAAATCATCAAGTACACAATATATGCACAACAATCTCCCCCAATTTATGTCTACTAGAATTGTAGCCATAAATTAAGAGATACTTGATGATGACAAAACATCCTAAACATATATCTTTAAAGATAAGTAGATAAAATTGAAAGTGCTTCAATTAAACAAAATGTACAAGGTTTGACTCACAGTCAATTCAAGATGCTCCTCTAGCCTGAGCAGGTTTTTCTAGTTTCTTGAAGGTCTGGATCTTCTTCCAAGCTTTCTGTTGTTTTCTTCAATTTGATTCTGGAGCTGCCTGTGGAATTCTAGTTCATCAGATTCTGAGAGATCTAGCATTTCTTGCATCTCCAAGAGAGTCTTATTGCTAGAGATACTCAATTGGTCTTCTAGTCTGAAGAATCTTCTCACACCCTTGTCATCCATGAATTCCATCAGCCAGTAGGGCCTTAGATGCACTCTTCTCCCTGTGTATGGGATGATTAGAGTTTTTGGGAGTGCATCTTTAGCTCTAGCACTCCTCAGCTCTTCAATACTCTTCAATACTAGTCTTCTTGCAGTTACATTGAACCCAAAGTTTTTCTTGAAGGATGAATAGACTTTGATCAACACAGCTTCTCTTTCTTGAAGTATCCTGTGAAGAGGCCACTGCATCTCCCTTCCTCCTTTGTACTTGAACACCAACCTTTCGGGTAGGTTTCTGTATGCATCAATTGCCCTTACTTCATCCAGTTCATCCAGATAAAGGTTTAGATCTGAGAATTCTTTAATGTCACACAAGTACAAGTAGTCTCCCCTGTTGACCTTGGGTTGAGCTTTGACTACTGACTTGGATTTGAGAGGTGACAGCTTCACTTTCTTGACTGCCCTTGATTTTTTCCTTCTTGGCTTAGTAAGAATTAGCAAGTTGAAGTCAGGAATTGGTAATTTATCCCACTCTATTGGCTCATCCTTTGGCACAATAGGCTCTCCATGTATGTTCCTGTAGGGGTCCACCACCCTTATGTTTTCAAATACCACAGAAGGCTTTGATGCTTGAGTTTTAGCTTGAGTGGATTCCTTAGGAAATTGATCTTCCAATTCCTTTTCAACAACATCCAGTTGCCTTTTTGTTCTTCTAGCCAGTTTTTTCTTTCTTGGGGATTTCTTCTGTTCTTCAATCTTCTTCTTTGATTCAGCAGCTTCAGATGGTTAAGAGGGAATTTGTTGAGAAGAGTTTATACCCTGTAGCTTGTCCAAGATAGCAATTTTTCTTTCTTTTGTTTAGACTTCTTTGCATCTAGAGCAGCTTGCCTCTTTTCCTGCTTTAATATGGCTTTTTCTTCTTTCTTTGCTTGAGCAAACTGTGGATGTCCAGCTACCACACAAATTTCCTTTCCATTTCTGAATATCTTAGCAATTCTCCTTTTTGAGGCTGAATCAGCTGGATCTTTATAGAAGACAATGGATCTTGACAGAAGCTTCTTTTCATCAGGTTTGGGTGTCTCATACACAGTATCCAGGGGATTCTTCAAAGATGACTTTGGATAATTTGCCCTTGGTTTGAGAATTATTTCAGCCGTTTGTGATTTGATGCAGGAAGATTGTCCTTTCTCCAGATAGTTCATGCTCATCTCATTCACACTGATTGGCTTGACATGAGAGTGATGGATGGCTGACTTAACTGGCTCCTTGACTAGTTCAAACTTTTATGAATTTCCTCATCAATCTTTTCCCAATTGATTAAACTCAACTTTCCTTTTTCAACAACTTTCAAATTTGCTGCTGCAGCTTCAATTAGATCTATACCATCTGCAACTGGTGGTTTGGAGATAGTAATTGAAGGTACAATTACTTTGCTAATTTGTACTTGAAGTTTCTCCCCCTTTGTTGGTCCTTTCTCCCCCTTACTTGATTCTTTCTCCCCCTTTTTGTTATCATCAAGTTGAGGATTTAGGCCTTGTGCTTTAGCCAGTTGCATGAGAAGATTTGTCTGAGTCTGTTGATTTTAAAGAAGAATAGCCACTGAATCTTCAATAACTTGAACTCTGTTTTCCAGTTTGGCTAGCTTCTTTTCAGAGTCTGATTCTCTCCTCAATCTTAGTAGTAGATCTTGCATGGTATCATATGGCATTACTGAATCCAGCTTCTCAGAGTTATAGGTCTTCAAGTCATCTATATCTCTTTTCAATTCATCCACACTGAGATTCTGTCTTAAGTGCTGGATCTTCATTAGATGTAGAGAGTCTAAGTGGGCTTGAAGAAAAGCCTTGGTACCAGCATCTGAGGTTTCCTGAAGGGCCTGTTGAATAGCCATTACTTGTTTGACCAACGACACCTCAAATTGTCCTGGTGTAGATTCCTTTGCCCATGCCCATTCAGGTAAACTTTAAGCAGAACTTGGGCCTTCAGCTCCCCCTAAGTTCATGCTTCCATCCAAAGAACCAGAGTCATCATCATTAGAATTTACTCCAAATTCTTCAGATGGCTCTCCAGCTTGAGAAAGCATCCTGTTAACAGCAGCTTTATCTCTTTGAAGAGATTCTGTGGTGTGCACTAAATTCAAAGTCTGATCTGCCTCCACATTGCCCTGAGCAGCCAACAATTGATAGGCTGGAACAGGGTAAGTAAAAGTGTCAGCATCCAAGGAAATGTTATCAATTACAGCTTTATAATGTTGCTGAAATTGTCTTTCCTTTTTAGCATCATCCACAATCATTGACTCACTAGCAATGGCTGGATCTATCCTTATATCTCCTGTACCTGCCTTTCTTTCATAGTCTCTCTTTTGTTGCATCAGGGTCTCACCCTGGCTCCCCACCCTCACACCCTCACCTTCACCTACTAAGGTGGGACTCCTCTCACTCACTTTTGATAATCCTGAAGAAATGGATTGCTGAGATTCACTCTTTTCCTCTCCTTTTGCCTAGGAGCAACCCAGCCTCTCACTCAATACACTCTCCTCTCTCAGTCCTAAGAGTGATTGTATTACCACTAAATCTTTTGCACTTGAAATTATTGAAGTTTGAAGTTGTGCAGAGACACTCGACGGATAAGTCATATCCGTCGGGTGAGTGGTAAAGCTATCCGACGGATAACTGCTGTTAAGCTTATCTGTCGGGATACAATCACTACTCAACGGATGAGCAATATCCATCGAGAGAGTAGAAATGAATGAGGTGGGAAGAGAAACTATTGTAGACTCTGTGTTGATTGAAGTTATTTGAGGCACAGATGTCACAATAGAATCTGAAAGAATTGGCAAGTGAACCAACAAATCATCTAAAAGATGATGCTCACTTGCACTAGATTTTGGCTTCCCCAACAGAATTAAAGAAGGGGAATCAGGAATTGAAGTGTTTATCATGTCCACTTCCAATGAGTTAGTTGGTGAGTATGGTGTTTCACTGGCTTCTATAATGAGAGATTTTGGCTGTGACTCCACATTTGTTGGAGCCACATCAATCTGAATTTGAGAAGGTGCAGGGACTGTGTCTTTAGCACCAGTTTGCACTGTGTGTGTGCCCTGTGCATCCCCAGTTGTTTTGGATTTCTTCTTTCTAGTGTAAGTTTGGGGTGAGCTTGTGTCCCTAACCCTCTTGGCCTGTGCTCTTGGATGAGAGCTTTGTTCAATAGCCACATCCTTTTGGGAGGATGCAGCTAGAAGTGAGCTTTTGTCCTTTTTAAGCACTGCAGTTTGTTGGGAAACTGCAGTGTGGCTGAGCTGGGGTTCACTCATCTCTCCAACCTTATCCTTGGGGTTTTTTGATGTTCACCCCTTCCCTCACCTATCTGTCCCTCCTTCACACTCCCCTCTTTGGCTTTGGTAGATTTTTCAACTGGTACCATTTGAGAGATACCAGAGGGGGTTTTCTTTGATTTGGATTTGGAAATTACAGTTGATTTGGCAGCTTTGGTAGGCAACTGTTTGGTCATTGTCACAGTTGCCATAGCTATGCCTGAAGTCAAAGAAATAGAGGAGATTGGAATAGTTGAGGGTATGGATGAACTTACCTCACTTACCTGAGGTGTCAGCATTACAGGGAAATAGAACATTGGTACATCCCTATGGTGGTTGGCTCTGTTCAAATCTGCAATGATTCTTCTCTCTTGAACCCAACAAACTAATTTGTTGTTTGGGTTCTCAAGTGCAATCTCTTGACAAAGATGGTTAGCCAATAGCATAAAAAATCTAGCATAATATATGTTCTTTCCCCTTTTGGCTAACTCACCTAGTTTAAAACCTAACTCATACATGACAAGGTCACTGAAATTGTAAAATTTGTTTGTGACTAGCATGTATAGCATGTTAAGCATGGAAATGTTCACAGAATCAAAATTACTGATTTTTCCAGAGAAAACTTTAGTTACAACATCACACATAAAAGTCCATTCCTTCCTAAGACCTAATCTCCTAATATCACTTAGCTTATTAGTAGGAAGTGCATAATGCATGGAATTAAGCATATTGATCAAATCAGTGTCAGTGTGTGGTGAAGTTACATTATCATCAGGAATCTTGAAACATGCTTTTATCACATCACTATTGATACAGAATTCATTATCTTTGATGGTCAGAGTGATGGTTTTGTCAGTAGAGTTGTAAATTGCCGAGGTCCACATCTCTTCTACAACTTCACAAAAGATTGTTGGTGATTCAAGCATGGAAAAACTTAACTTGCAGTTCTTCACAAAGTCCATCATCTTGTGATAGTCTTCTGATTGTTGAATGCCCTTGTTGACCAAAGCAGTGAAGTTGTTCTTCTCATAAATGAACCCAGTCTGAGACATAATCTTTACTACAGGTGCCATTGTTAGAGAGGGAAAGCTTGAAGAGAAAGATGATTTTTGCTTGAGAGAGAATGAAATAAACACAGTTGAATTTGAGAATGATAAAAAAAAATGATTAGAATGAAATAAGCTTTTATACTTTGCTCAAAAATAACGGATAAAAATAATAAAGAGAAGTAAATTACCCAATAGAAATTGCCTAAATTAGCCGTTTTAAAAATAAACTGTAAAAATTCCACTC